>NW_027287316.1:88013866-88335412 GCF_022747635.1 Hetaerina americana
ATATGTAAATATATGTATATGTAAATATATGTATATGTAAATATATGTATATATATATATATGTATATATATATATGTATATATATGTGTATATATATGTGTATATATATGTGTATATATATGTGTATATATGAATATATATATATGTTTATGTATATATATATTTATATATATATATATATATATATATATATATGTATGTATATATATATATGTATATAATTGTATATGTATATTTATATATATACATATGTGATTTTCTAGAAAGAAAAAGGCTAAGCTTAACATTAAAGCAGGAGGGCAAAAACTAGAGCAGGTAGAACAGTTTACATATCTCAATAGTATTTTGGACCAACACGGTCAAAGTAGTAGGGACGTAAGGAGAAGAATTGCGCTAGGCAAAGAGGCTTTCACAAGGAGGAGGGAGTTGATGACGGGGCCGTTGGGCAAGAATGTTAAGTAAAGACTCGTAAAAACTTAGATATGGAGTGTAGCTATGTACGGCGCGGAAACGTGGTCATTGAAGCAGGAGGATAGACGTAGACTGGAGGCTTTTGAAATGTGGGTGTGGAGAAGAATGGAGAGGGTGAAATGGACAGAGAAGAAAACAAATGAGGAAGCTCTTGGTATGGTGGGCAAAGAGAGGGGTTTGCTAGGAGAAATCCTATAGAGGCAGGAAAAGTAGATGAAGGGGGTATTGACCGGCAGTGGGATGTTGAAGAATGTGATTGAGGGGAGAATGTTAGGCAAACAAGGAAAGGGAAGTAACAGGATAGGGATGTTGGACGGGATGAAGGGGGGAAGAAAGTAGTCAGAGATGAAGTGGGAGCTGATTTAGAGTAGGAGACTGGATGTTGTGTTTTGTTAGGTGTCCAAAATATTTATTTATTTATTAGCTGTTTCCATCCAAAAATCTACCTTAACCGGTATATTACCTAATTATAATAATATACATATATGGGTCGCGGTAGTCCAGGGGCTAGAGCGTTGGACTACTGACCGGATGGGCCTGGGTTTGATTTCCGGGCAAGGCACTCTGGGCACCTGTAGCTCCACCCAACCTAAAGTGATGGTACCAGGTCTTCCTGGGAAACCATGACCAACTCAGGGAAAGGAACTGGCCCCCTACCCTGATTGTGAAATTCACACGCCGATGGGCTTAGTACTGGGTGAACTCTACCTTCACCTACCAAACTGACCTTCGGGTTGATTACTGTGTTCATGGTTCATTATATATATATATATATATATATATATATATATATATATATATATATATATATATATATTGTTTTTTTAGACATAAAAATCCAACAATGGTTAAAAATGTTCATTCACAATGATAGGAATAGGTATAAAAGACAAGCACACGCGTAAAATACATTAAAAACTTCCTGTCATGTTTTGGTGGTCCTGGCCAAATTATGAACATCAATTACTATGTTCTTTTAAGATAATGTATGCTTATATGCATGCAATTTATATATATTATCATTAGAATTTTAATTTTTTAAATGATGATTTGTATTAAAATACCACTGACAAAGAATTGGAAATTCTACTAAATTGTTATTGTGTTATCTGTCTCAAGGTGATGTCATCAACATCCATGACAAACAAGCAGATGGTTGGTGGTTGGGAGAGCTGAATGGGACAATTGGAATTTTCCCAGCCACTTATGTGGAAGAAATCAAATGAGGGTGATGACTCTATTAACTCCCATATGTACATTCATTTTTATGTGAAAAATAACATGTGCACTAATCATGCTGTTGAACGATTGTGCCATAAGGTATACATTTACTTTGAAGAGAAAAGATGATAGGCAAAAGCAAACCTTTGGTCACAATCTGACATATTAATCACCCAAGTGTAACAATTTGTTATAACTTTTTACAATGATAGATGCAATGTGTCTTCCAGCTACACAGGCAGATTATATTTGGATTCTATGACTACTTGACCTTGTATATATGAGTTTATTTTGTACATAAGTATGTGGCTATGTTTTTATTATGATAAATATATAAAAATGGAATGTGTTGTTATTCCAAGCAGCTATAAACCTGGCATCCAGTTAGTCATTTGTTTGATATTCAACATTTTCTGTGCATATAAGAAATCATAAAATCACTTATCATTATAAACAATGTGTTAACACTTTGCCTTCCAAGCTGAAGAAAATTGTCCTGGAGGAATGACGTGCTCCATTCCTCATAATGTGTGTTCCAATTGAAAGACAAGTTCTACCCTGGCTCATCAAATCACATACCACGAGAGTGGCTGATTTCTTTCCGCCTCATCCAAATGGGACCAACTGCCAATTGCCAACCATAAATAAAAATTAAATATTGGTAACTTCACTGAAAAGCAAGAATTAAAGATAAACAAGTTAAAAACCAAATCTAAAAATAGTTAATTAAAAAATAAAATGTTTAATGTATTAACAGAACAATAAACATTTAAAATAGATAAAAGTGAAGGCAATGAAGCCAAAAAAAAGTAAGAATAAACAAGTGAATCCCTTCCTAAACTGGCTCAGGTTGATAACACTATTCTATAATAAAACAAAGGTAGGAATCAGAGAAGAGTCAAAGAACAAGTAGAATATAAACTTCTGGAAGAAAAGGCTACAAAATAATATTTAAATGCGAAATAAACGAACATAATTTTTGTTCGCAGGTTTCCACGGCGATGAGTAGGTGATTTCCACATTTTTCGGGCTGCATCCACGTGTCGTTTAGTTGCACAACAGTTTCGCCAGCTATCCTGCTGGCGTCCTCAGGTCAAGGATGAAAAGAAGCTTGTTGTCCCGTCTTATATAGGGAAAATCCGGCACCAATACCGGGAAATTTCTTTGGCCAATCAGGGAACGTCCTCATATTTGCGCAGAATAATTCTTTTCCACGCACTGTGGAGTGGATATCCATTCTCTCTGTTAAAGTTTTCTGGCCTTTTAACAATTTCAATGGCTTCTCTGATTATCCTCGGGAAGTATTTTTTTACTTAAAACAGAATACAACTCTCTCATTCTGTGCTACGCTTGCACCAATGATGTCGCGGCCGCCAACCACACGACACTGTCGCAAGTATGCAAATAGTACTCCTTCCCTGGCTCCTTAGTTATAATATATATATTTTTATATATAAACACAGATGTAGATTTTTAGACTATAGAGACACAAAGAAAGGACACTCTCTGAAGACAACAGCCAAGCCATCAAAACATCAAATAACATATTGTGAGTGTCCTTTCTTTGTGTCTCTATAGTCTAAAAATCTACATCTATGTTTATATATATTTGTGCGTCACCGAAGAGCGTTCCATTTCGATGATATTTATGTATATATATATATATATATGCTATTCGTAGACGTAACACGGAAGTGCCGAATAGTACAATACACAGTAACACACAATATAGAAACACAAAAAAAAGAACAACACTCGCACGTTATTTCTTGATATTTCGACGGAAACAATCCGTCTTCATCTGAAGATATACAGGTAGAAGTAATGACTCATTCATAATAATGAGTCATTACTTCTATATCTTGATGAATATTGTACCTTATTTAAGTCATTGCACCCAACAAATACAATGACTTCTCTGCTTCACGCCTTTACCACTAGTGTCCTCCTTAACTCTTCGGTTGTCTGTCCTAAGACCCACATACCGATACGGGAAGGATAAACTGTAAAACTACGGAGTAAATGATATTAGAAATAAGCAAAACTACCGTATGAAATAATAGTCCACATAAAATCGTACGCACCCTCTTGCAGCCTATACCCAAACTATGAGGCGACCCTTTCAAAGGAGTCACCCAACATCTCCGCCCCGAACACTTGTTGTCAGTCATACTGAAACGAAGGGCACAACATTGGAGTTACCTTAAATTTAGAAAGTTAAAAATTTGATGACACAAAACAATGCAATCCGTATAACCGGGACACATTTTTACGATTGGATAGAAGTGCGTGAGAAGATGAAATGCGCAGATCGCAGTCCACGGAAATCATTATTGTAACTGAAGGAAAATGTTCTAATCTCTTTTAACATTGACGCATGCGCCAAACAAATAACGGAGTGCGACTCTTCATCCGTAGGCGAGGATTCATGAGCAGAAAAATCCTATTGGACGGAATGACGAAAGAAAATGAATTTGGAGGCAAAGGGTGAATGGTGCCCAGGATAAGGGTGAATCCTGGTTGAATCCGAGTAGGAGAGGTCCCACTGGGTCAAAAATCATGTGAAAGAGGAAATGCTACCGAGAACATCAACAGTAGCCATCGCTCTCGAGGCGAACTCCGCCGCAGCAGGGAGCATCACTTTGGGTTCAAGGTTAGTGCGTACTTGGGGACGAAATCTTCCTCCGCCTACCGGTTTTGCCGGAGGAGATTCAATTGCCATTCATCAATTGATTTGACTAGAGAAAGCCTTTGCATCAGTTGTAATGCCGCTATTGATCCTTAAATGCATTGATTAGGTACACCAATTCTCCAATTTCCTGAAAACTTTGTTTTCATCTAAATACAAGTGTATAAATGCACAGAATTCCCCGTTAGCCGCCGCGAGGACGTGTGACGGCTTGTGTGTTCACCAACTATGCATGCACAATCCCAATCGTGACACCTGAACACAAATATTTGTTTGGTCATGCAATGAGCATAGGATAACCGTGTATCTACTGATTGAGGAAGGAGTGCCAATTGTCTATGATAACTTTCAAGGAAACAAATGTTCTAGTTTAGGATATACAGGTATTGTCCGATACTCGCAAAATCCGCTGAGATACACTTTTCCCATGGACCAAGATCAGTGTTGTTTCGCAGCCACTTTGGGTGGGACCCGGATCCTAAACAAGGCAAAGAGTATTAGGTACCCTTGTACCTGCAAATATAGAAAAGAGTGCTAAGTGTTTGTCTTAGCATTCAAGATAAAAATGTTCTAGTTTAGGAGATATTGGCTGCGTAGGTTTCGCGGCGGTGGTTTGAAGAATTCTGCATTCTCGGGTTTCACCGCGTCGTTGTTTGATGCTGAGAACTGTTGTCAGCATCAAACAACGATGCCCTGAAACCCAAGAATGCAGAATCCTCCAGGAGATATTGTTTAGTACTTGATGATTTTTTGTTGAGAATGTGACTCTCGTGACGAATAGTGGGCCCTGGGTTCTAAAACGGACAATGAGCATAGGAGAAGCATATACCTGCTAATAGAGGAACAAGTGCCTTGTATTTATGCTAAATTTTGAGAAAATATATGTTCTCATTCAAGAGATATTGTCTAGAAGTGTTCAATTTTGCTATAAAATAGGAATGTCCACTTGGGTTAACTTCGTTTAGTTATCTTCCTAGGGCCTAGTATCATTATTATTATTAGGTAATCTACCGGTTAAGGCAGGATTTTGGATGAACACAACTACCAAACAAACATTTTATTACTCCTAACAAAATACAAAATCCATCATCCTACTCTATATCATCCTACCCTCTTCATCTCAGAGTACTTTCTTCCTCCCTTCATCCCGTCCAACATCCCTATCCTGTTCCTTCCCTTTCCTCTTTTGCCCAACATTCTCCCCTCTATCACAGTCTTCAACATGCCACTGCCGGTCAACACCCCCTTCAGCCACTTTTCATGCCTCCATAGGATTTCTCCCAACAAACCCCTCTTTTCGCCCACCATACCAAGTACTTCCTCATTTGTTTTCTTCTCTGTCCATTTCACCTTCTTCATTCTTCTCCACAACCACATCTCAAAAGCCGGATGGACATAATTGGACAAAATTACTGATTAAATAATTTGTGACCCCTAGCAAAACACAAAATCCTACTCTACCTCAGGTCCCTCTTCAGCTCTGAGTACTTTCTTCCTCCCTTCATCCCATCCAACATCCCTATCCTGTTCCTTCCCTTTCCTCGTTGGCCTAACATTCTCCCCTCAATTACAGTCTTCAAACATCCCGCTACCAGTCAACACCCCCTTCATCCACTTTTTCTGCCTCCATAGGATTTCTCCCAACAAACCCCTCTCTTTGCCCACCATACCAAGTACCTCCTCGTTTGTTTTCTTCTATGTCCATTTCACCTTCCCCATTCTTCTCCACACCCACATTTCAAAAGCCTCCAGTCTACGTCTATCCTCCTGCTTCAATGACCACATTTCCATGCCGTACATAGCTACGCTCCATATCAAAGTTTTTACGAGTCTTTTCCTAATATCCTTACTCAACATCCCTGTCATCAACTCCCTCCTCCACGTGAAAGCCTCTTTGCCTAGTGCAATTCTTCTCCTTACGTCCTTACTATTTTAACCGTGTTGGTCCAAAACACTACCGAGATACGTAAACTGTTCTACCTGCTCTAGTTTTTGCCCTCCTATTTTAATGTTTAGCTTAGCCTTTTTCTTTCTAGAGAATCGCATAACCTTCATTTATTAATATTGATTCTCATCCCATACCTGTTGCACTGAATTTCCAATTCACTCAGCAGTGCTTGCAACCCCTTGGCTGACTGACAAACTAAAGCTTGGTCATCAGCAAACCTAACTGATTTGACGAATTCCCCGCCCACTTTCATTCCTACCTCGAGTTCTTCCCATGCCTCTTTGATTATTTCCTCTGCATACAGGTTGAACAGCAACGGTGATAATGGGCAACCCTGCCTAACATCCAATTCCTAACACTGCCCATCCGGACTCCCCGTTTCCCAACTGCACCTGAGCAGTCTGAGACATGTACACGTTGCGGATTAGCCTCCTTTCCCTGCAATCTATTCCTATTTTCTGCAATATACTCATTAGTATTCCCAATTCACTCTATCAAATGCATTTTCGAAATATACGAAACAGGCAAATACCTCCTGGTTGTGTTCTATATTCCTCTCGATTAATAATCTCATTACTGCAATGGCATCACGCGTACCTCTCCCCTTCCTAAACCCAAACTGATCATCCCCTAAGTAATCATTTGCCCTTCTCTCTATCCTTTTGTTTATGATCCTGAGAACAACTTCAGCTGCATGGGATATCAAACTTATTGTCCTGAAGTCCTCATATGATATAGCGTTTACCTTTTTCGGAATAGGAACTAAAACTGATCTCACAACGTCTTCCGGCCAAATTCCTCCCTCATAAATACTATGAATCGGCCCATATAGCCTCTTCCTCCCACATTTTCCTGCACATTTCAATAGCTCCGCGGTAATGTTGTTCACCCCCACGGCCTTATTTAGTTTCTTCTCCCTTAATGCCCTTTTTATCTCATCGTCTAGTATGCCTGGACCTAAGCTATCTTCCTCTACGTCATATTCTTTTTCAATGTCTAACTTTGTTGGTCGAAGTTTTTCATTTTATTTATTTTATTTTAAAACACTGTTCACATACAGCAGCAGTGCCATTTTACAGTGAACAATATAACAAACATGAAAGAGGACAAAGGACAATAACAGCATAACAATAACAACGAGAACCAAGCCGGGGAAATTTTAATTTACTGAAAGTTGGGATAAAGCTTGGGTGGTGAAGTTGTTGCATGATAAGTTAAAGGGGTCGACAGTGTGAGGGAGTGAATTTAGAAGGGAGGAGAGGGGAAATAAAGGCGAGTGTTTGGTGAGAGATAGCCTAGGAAAAGGCTGAGATGGAGTAGGGAGTGGGTGCTGGTGGATCGGGTTGGTATCCTGAAGTTGAAGAAAGATAGCAGTTCAGGGCAATCAACAGCCGAGTTTAGGGTCTTGTAGAGGAGTTTTAAGTCAGCTTTAAGTCTGCAGCTTTGGGGACTAGAAATGGATAGGGTAGACAGAACAGCATTTTAGGACATATTGCGGTAAAGTGGGACTCTGTGTTTGACTATTTTGGCAAAGAAGTGAGAGATGGAATCAAGGGATTTAAGGTTAGTTGGGGATGATGTGGACCAAATGGGGGAGCAATATGATATGATGGGAAGGACAATTATTGAGAAGTGTGAATGGAGTGCAATTGGATCTTTAATTTCTGTGAAGCGGTAAAGAAGGCCTAGTAGGGATATTGCTTTATTTTTTTAAGTCTGTATGTGGTCGGAGTAATTTAGTTTCTGGTCAATTAAAACGCCAAGGTCTTTAATGGTTGTTACTCGATTTAAGGGAGTTGAATTAATTGAGTAGTTGAACATCAGGGGTTTTTTTTCAGAGCAAGAGTCATGATGTTGCATTTTCCAGGGTTTAAGTTAAGCCTCCAGGTATCACACCACAGGGAAATTTTATGTAAGGCAAGTTGAAGGTGAGTACAGTCAGAAATGTTATTAATTTGCTTGTAGATCTTGCAATCATCAGCGTAGAGAAGTGTATGGACCTGGGAGGAAAGGAGTTGGGAAGGAAGATCATTAACGAATAAATTGAAAAGATATGGCCCAAGAACACTGCCCTGGGGAACCCCAGAAGTGACAGGAGACCAAGAGGAAGAAGCATCCGAGAGTATCACACGCTGGGTTCTGTGGGTGAGAAAAGTAGAGAGAAGGCTAAGGAACATACCATGAATGCCGAACTGTTGGCTGAGTTTATGAAGGAGGAGTTGATAATGCAGGGCGTCGAAAGCCTTGGAGAAGTCAAGGTAGATGGCATCAAGTTGACTTGATTTGTCTATTGCCATGACGGTGTGGTGCTGAAAGACAGCGAGATTTGTCAGGCATGACCTGCCTGGGAGGAAACCATGCTGCTGAGAAGATAAAAAGGGAGAGGTGAAATAATGAATCCTGTTGAGAATAATGCGTTCACAAACGGAAGACAGGATTGGAAGCAATGAGATAGGATGATAGTGAAACGTCATTCTTGGGACCTGTTTCATGTATCTGAATGATATTAGCGCATTTCCATTGAGGAGGGGAGGTTCCTAGGGAAAAACAGCGATTCAACAAGATGGCTAAAGGTTGTAAGAGGGATGAAGCGCAATTGCGAATAAATTTAGGGCTGAGAGCATCTGGGCCAGGTGAGCAGTGGGGGCGTATTTTGCATAGGTATTGAAAGACTTCCCGGGAGTCTGTCTGTAAGTGGGATAGGGAATGGTTTATTTTAGGAAGGAGGGAATGGGCAAAAGTAATACTGAGGTTAGAAGCAGGCTGCAGGCAATCGGATACTATACAGTTCTTCTTTATACACCTTCCATCTCTCTTGGATCTTTCCTCCGTCAACTATTACCTTACCTGCCTTATCTCTAACTGTTAGCATAGATCTTCCTTTCTTACTTCCCGATTACGATTTAACTTTGCTATACAGCGCACCGATTTCACCCTTCCTCCGCAGACTTTCCATATCCTCGCACTGCGTCTTCCACCATGCTTCCCTTGTTCATTTGTTACCCGCCTCAATTTATTGTTTAATTCTTTGTACTTCATTTTGCCTAACTCTGTATTTACATTCTTCCATTTTCTCCGCTCAACCACCTTTGTAATCATCTCATCTGTGACCTATGGTTTCCTTGTCCTTTTAGCGTTAATGGTTACAATAGCGTCTTTTGTGGCTTTGGACAACCCTTTCTTGATACTTTCCCATTTTTTTTCTATAGTAATTAGCTCTTTACCATCCTCCATGATTTCCTCTACCGCCTGTTGGTAATCCTTCCTTTTCAAACCATTTAATGCTTCTAATTCCATTTTCTAACTCGCCGCCCCTGCCTTATCTTTTTAAACGGACGCTATATTTCACAAAAACTAAATTGTGGTCAAAGTCCGTATCTGCTCCTGGGAAGCTGTGTGAATTTATCACAGTTCCTAAACCTGCGTCGAACCAGAATACAGGTATAATCTAGCTGATACCTTTCTGTGTCACCTGGCATTTTCCATGTATACCTGTGTCTTTTGTGGTGTCTAAACCAAATGTTGTTGATGACTAGCCCCTGTCTCCTGCAGAACTCAACTGCTTTCTCCCCGCGCTCATTCCTCGTGCCTAAACCGTAGTCCCCGACCTCGTCACCATCTCTTCCTTCGCCTATCATCGCATTCCAATCCCCCATCACTTTCAAATGTTTCCCTGTAGGAACACACGCGATTATGTCCTTTAACTGATCGTATATCCTATCGACCTCTTCTTCCTTATGGTTGCTCGGTGGCATGTATACCTGAATAATAACCAAGTTCTTCGGTTCCGCTTTTATCTCTACTAGTAATAACCTATCCTTTACCTGCTCTATGTTGACTACGCTTCTTCCTACCTCTTCGTTTAATACTATGGCAACCCCTCGTTGGCTCTCGTCCCCACCACTGTATATTATTCTATAATTATCACTCCAGTAATCCCCGCTATCTTTCCATCTCACCTCGCATAGACCTAAAATATCTATGTTTCCCCTTTCCATCTCTCGCTTAACATTCTCCAATTTCTCTGTCCTCATCATTGTCCTAACATTCCACGTTCCTATTCTAACTAATTTTGTCTTCTTCTCCTGCGTCTTCTGTCCTGCTGCCGCTGGTTTTCCCTTGCAAGGGTTTCTTGGGATGATGACCGCGGAAGCCTTGCCTCCCCCGCTGCCTGGCACGACACACGGCCGTTTGGGCCGATCCCCGTAGTTGCCAGGACTCAAAATCTCTGTATTGTCCATCATTTAAATATTGGGAGTGATAATAGAGGTGGTTTCCCATTGCCTTTCTCAATACTGTTTTTAACGTGACACGATCACTTACTGGCCACCCCACTGGGGTCAGACGCCATTACAGCCGCCTCACTGAGGGACAGACGCTACGTGTCACATACTGCGTAATACCGAGTATCATATACTGGGTATTTAGAATATGGTGTTGCCATGGCTGGTGATTACAGAGAGTAGTGGTGAGTTTATTGTGTGTAATATAATGAGATAAATGCTCTGATTTAAGAGATCTACCCAGTTAATTCGTGCACAGATGTGTTTGTTGGTGTCACTGAAAAATCATATCACCGGCTGACAAGCAGTCAAAGCCAAATATCATGATAGCCCCTCTTAAGGCAAAGTTTGAAAATAATATAATCATACTGCTCTCAACTGGTATGTCGAACTTTCCCACTGAAAATGAATGCACGAAAAACCTCCAAAGTTCAGGTGCAACATTCAGAATTTTAATTATTTGCTCGACAGAACTCACGGCCATATGTGCTCTATAAATATATTAGAAATTATAATCGCGCGTAATTGGGACCATCTTTCCTAATTCCTATGAATTTGGAACGAACGCCGCACGCGATTCACCTATTGTAGTACTCCAGTAGTTTTGTGAATTAGAAAACATGTAATGGATACCAACTATTTCATGCACTCCTATGGTTACAAAGCTAATTAATTACTCTCACTGGAGCTACTGATTAGGGCATGCTAACAGGTGGAAAGTATTGAAATTGTGTCGGCAATTCGTAGGCCTTATGAAAGAGAAGAATGATCTAGTACTTTCCCGGCGAATAATCTTGGAAAACTTATGAAAGAGGATGGGGAGGTTCATATTAAATAGCTCTTCTCGATTCAAAAGGAATAGGACTTTACACATGCTCACTCAATAAAGAAATTAGTGTTTAGAAGTTTTTAATTTGCGAATGCTTTATGATTTTGGCACCATACGTTTCTGTTTTATGCTTGTACTGCATTGCACAGAATGATTGACGTACGAGGAATGATTAAAATTATTCCTAAAATTAAATGTGGCCAATGAAATTGTCATAATTTTCTGTCACAGGAAAAAATAATGCAAAGGTCCGACTATGGGTCGAGCGGCCTTGGTCATTCCTACTTTATCTATTCGCTGTTAAGGTTATTTAATATTAATCGGTACTTCTCGTTTGGTGTGCAACACGGGGTGCTCTAAGGTTTTCCAATCCAAATCACTCAAATGAGCGAGTTATTGAGGTGAGGCGGTGCAATTGACTCGAGTCAGTAAATTGAATCATTCAACCCACCTCTACAGAGAACATCATGGGCAATTATTCCAAATGATACGATTCTTCAACGAAAGTTAGTGAACGAATCAATTAGCTGCTCTTTCTCATGGGTGAACTATTGCCAACGTAACAACTGTTGATTCAATAATAGAAACATGATTGTGAGGGAGCCGTGGTAGCAAAAAACAATATACAAATGTGGTACGCTGTGTTTTAAAAACCGCGGCGAATTACATTTTTTTAAATTTTATTAACAATAATTTGATCACTTCACGTTGGTTTCACTTTACCCAATTTACATCAATCCCATATGCACGATTAAAAGCAGAAGTTTCCCAATTTATGCGCCTAGTTCTCTAATCGCCATTCGGTTGTTTTCATATGGAGAAACCTGTGGATCGGAGAAGCTTAAACGTAACCGTCATAATCAGTCGTAAATTCAGCTTTAATTTTGATCTCCATTCGATTATATGAACTATACATTCGATCTGTGTCATATATAATATTGAGTGCGATACACTGCCGGTCAGTGTTCAAAGCCGTCGATCCCAGCTAAGGTTGGCTTGGGCTGGAACGATCTCATTCCATTTGGAATCGCTTGAAACATTTTAATCGGCGGCACAGAACCGGGAATAGTATGTGACTGTTTGACCCCTCGAGCAAATTGCCGACAAACAGATTGCTGCTAGCAACTCAGCGCTACTTAGTTCGGTTTCGCATAGTTATTTTCATAATTCATAGTAAACTTGGAAGCTAACATGATGTCGTCTGCGTGGAAACCGTTACCTGATAAGGAAAACCCTGCATGTGCAATTATGACGTCATTTAAAGGTATAAAAGATTTTTTTCAATTATGATTGCAACGATAGTACCGGGTTACTTGAGGTTTATTTCTGTCCGTAGTACGAGCCAGTGGCCCCGTCAAAATATCAAATCGTGGTGCTATTCCTAAGAAGCAAGTTTTTGGGGATCTGAAGAATACTATCCAAAATTTTAAAGCAGAGAGTGAAGAATGTGGAATAACCAAAGATTCCAAGCCCGGTAACCTTCCTCTAAGCTCTGATGGAAAACTGAGAAATGAAGATTGGCCCGAACCAGAAAGTTTACCGATAAATTTAACTGTGGAAGGTATGTGAATAATATAATGATATTCACGCAGTAGTAACATTTTTATAAAACCACAGTACGGCGGTGAAACAATGGAAAAACGTAATAGGTTAGGCCGTACACTTGATCGTGCCTTCTGTCAATTATAGCATTAAGTTAAGTATTTCTTACTTGATGGTGTGTCCCTGCAGTTTTCAAGTAACTGAACAAACACTAGTTATGTTTAGTTAGTGGAGGAAACGTTCGCGTTGTAGGGTAAACGTATATTGTTTGCCTGAAGCTTTTATTAGTTGAATCGTATGTTATCAAGTGTTGATTTCCTCGTGTGTAATAATGGGGTAAATCAGTTTGTTGGGTTTTTGTTTGTCCGAAGTCTGTTTAACTTTATAGCTTGAACTGAGGTATTTTTTCCTGGATCACATCAGCAATGTAGAATACGTTGTCCCTTGTGAGGAATGGGAGTAGGGAAGAGCACACAACCTTCTTAGAGAGATATAAAGAAGCATTGATTGAATGTTAACTGGGTTCCTTAAATAAACTAAATTGCATAGTTGGATATCCATGGGGCACAAGAATAATGTATTTAGGAGATGTGAGAACCAGTCACCATTTACAAATTTTAAGAAACTACAGGAGATGCAGCGACAGTGACTTTTAGCGGAGTCATCCACTAACTGTGAATTACTCTTTGAATTTGTTGCATTGTAGTCGCCTTTTATTTAATATAACCTATTCCCAATGGAAAACCAAAAGTAATTAGGCATATACCAATATGAAGGACATTATAGTCATTTGGGTATTATTTTGTGCGGAGTGAAGATGACAGTGACAGAAAACTATCACATTGGTTTCATAGAATAATGTTATTGAGGAAGTGTAGCAAAGTATTCCCTTGTTTGCACTACCCCTTTCGCCACCCATAACTCTGAATGAGCATTCAAATTATTAGAATTATTTAAATGCAGTTGTATCAAAAAAGGATAAGAAATTGTCATCATATTGAAAATTTGATTGGTGAGCGAGTAGAGATCTATTATAAACTCAAGGTTCATTCAAGGCATTCGACCTATTATAAGTTCGTTTCGTGTGGGGCCCTCCTATGCATTGTATAAACTTCTGGCGTTTATCCTACTTATTTCCCTTCTTTTCTTTTTGCCATCTACCTGCCTCCATGCTCCATGTTGTATGTGATTATACAATGAAAGTAAAATTAAGTACTTGGAAGAGAGGGTATTTGAAGAGGTTCATCGTAGACACAAGAAGAGGGCTTCCATTTTAGAGGCACAATAGTTATTGAAGGCTGCTGTTGTAAAACAAAATAGAATTGCAGAGGAAGACCAAGAATTGAATATGAAAACCAGGTCAATGAAGAAACAGTGAAGGAATTAAAAGATTGACGGATAGAATGATTGCTTGGAGAGCTTGTACACACCAATCATCTTATATTTTGTGTGTATTCATTTTTTGGTGTAAATGTCCCTGTGGTGCATATTTGTGTCTCTTGAAGTAGGAAATATAGTCAGTCAGCACAGGAAAAACCCATGAAAGTAAGTTATCGGGAAGTAATGAGGAGGTTGCATTGCAGCTCTTTTTTGCGTATTAATATTCAAAACAGTAATGGTAATTCCTCACCTGACTTATGCGCTATAGAAACAGGTAGTGTACCAAAAGGGAAAGAGAGCACCATTCAACATTGAAGAATGAGTATCATATGCCACATGAAAATGGAGCCGTTAACCTAGAGATAAAATACATTCACAGAGTTCCTAAAATTGTCAAGAAAAAGTCTGAGGCAAAAAACTCACCGAAGTAAATTGCTTTGCTGTGTATTATCAAAATGTGCATAGTCTGAAATATAAATTTAACATAGTTAATCTGGCAACTTCCTTGTCCTATTGTATTGTATATCTGGCAACTTCCTTGCCCTGTTATTGTATTGTAGTTTTTATGGGAGGCGACTGACAGCTGAGGATCATTAGTGATGAATGGGAAAGGAAGGGTGGAAAGAAACCTGGTACCGGCATTAGCTTGCTCTAATATCAAAAGGCGCCAAGGGGTCCGCAGTTTAACATCCCATCTGATGGACATCGTACTCATTCAAAGTGCTCTCCACAAAGCACCTCGAGTAGGAATCGGGATAGCACTGAAAAATATTGGTTGTGGCTCGATTTGAACCTGGGATCTATCAGTGGGAAGCCTGTATGTTAGCCACTGCACCCTCCCGATCCCTGATGTTATTATGTTAATAGAAACTTGATTCACAGAGGATATGCAGGCACAGCTATATTATTTCCCAAAAAAGCATGACATGTTTTTTAGTCTCAAGTGCTCCTAAACCCTCCACCCCTTTCCAATCCCTGGTGTGAAGATGGTACTTCAGATGACCAAGGGGGATAACCAAAAGAACTAAAGCGATAGGGAATAGCCCTTCATCTAATAATGTAGCTTGTAAATAGTAATTTCATAAAATAAGTCAGCTACGCACTAAAAATATCCCTATCACAAACTCTAAGTTTGATGTAAAGTGAATTATATATCTTCCACATTAGAATAATTAAAGCATTTCTTTGCTCCATTAATTGTCTCGTATTTTATTAACATTTTAAATTTATCAACTTTATTGGTATATCCCAGTATTTATTTTCAATGTGACCCAAACTTAATGCATTCGTAGTTTGTTTAAATTATGGATAGTGATAAGTTGACCACTGTATTTTGTCGTTTTTATTGTGAAATAGATGACTTTGAAGATTGTTTTCTGCCTGGTTTAAAGTTTTCTAACTTTGAATTGGAGGATTTGTCTGATATAATTGGAAAAATAAACAAACCCTTGGAAATTGAGCCTGATAGTCCATTTTTATTGCCTCAGGGTAAGTGTTTTTCAGCAAGTTTGTTTTTTTATTGGCAAATGTCAGATTTTCATTTCAATTTGTTATTTTTAGGGAGAATTCCACTGGATGTGAAACTAGATTTTCCAGATGAGGATTTTTATGATCTAAAACTGATTTGGAATGACAGCATTTAATGACAAACTGTTTTGGGACAATTTTACTTTTTAATGTATGCTCAGAATGTAAAGTTTTATGCAATAAATTATCTCTTTTAAATAGTGTCATTTTTTTAAGTAATTACCTACTGAAGAAGAATTCTCATTTCAAATGGAGTGGTTGAGAATATTTTTTAATGTTTTCAAATTGGTAAAATGGATGTGCCTTCATCTTAGTGGAATGGATGTAGTGGAGCTGTTGAATTGACTGGAAGGCATTGCATTTAAACCCTTCAGTCATTGGTGAAGAGTTGAAATGACCTGCCAGTCAATAACCCATTGGGCGAAAACAATACTTCCCAAAGTGCACAATTTTAAGGTGCTCGCTTGCGGGCCATGTTCTGAATTACCAGCCTCAATAGACATGCAATATAATTACCTTGTGTGTAATCTTGTGTAGCATAATGATTCACAATAGGCAAGGAAACAATGTGATGCAATAATGTTAACATTTATGTATTACATATTGAGTGTACGAGGAATCTTTTCCTAACATGCTTAACATCAGGACACTGCCAATTGTCATATGTTTTATGCTGTGAAGTTAAAATTTGTGAGGATTTTCAGGATGCCTGTGCCTGACTTGCCAGGGGCAGTAAGTGCTGAGGAAGGGAACAAAGCAAGAGAACCTGCTTGGAGGAACCTTGTTGATATCATTAGAAGATATTTTGCCTAAGTTGTCCTCTTTTTGTTTTCATCTTCACTTATAATTTAAAGAAAATGTATCCACTTATAATGCACTCCATTGAAAAATTGTTCATTTTCAGGGTTCTGTTAATGCTAAATAGGTGAGGGAACTTTTTACACACTCCGTAAATATGGTCATCCACAAGATACACGTTTGCTCAGTTTGTCACTATTTGTCCATGAAATATGTTTGAAATTAATCTCTACTCTCTCACAAGCTTACAAAGGTGTTAATTAGCATAGAATAATGCATTTCTCTCTCACAGTTTTTTGTGATGGCCAAAAATGGGTTTTTAAGTGAAAATAGGTTATCCATGTTGAGTAGTCTGTAGCCTCTGCAAATTAACTTCTTTCTCTCCTGCTTGTGCTGTTCCATCACACTGTAGGGCTAACTTGGGATATTAACTGAGCCCTCACAAATGGGCGATGGAAGCTTTTTTAATATTTACCATTAGATGCTTGTCTGTCAAAATGAATGACAGATTTTGAAGCTTCTACAAATGATAACACGGAAGTACCAGTTGAAGAGTAGCTCCAGTTTACAATTTATTGATTCCATGGACAGGGAAGTAACTCCTTAATCATTTGGTTGAACACGTGCTTGACATTACCATGAAGCAATGGACTTCCAAACTCTGATTAGAATATATGAGGGCGATTTGAAAAGTACGGTCTCCTATTTTTTCATGAAAAATCAAATTAATTCTCAACTGTTTGTTCATCGCAGGAAAGTCCGAGTATTCAGCTATTTTCTACGGAGTCACCTTGACGATGAATCACTTTTTTCATCCTTGTAACCAGCTTTTTAATACTGGCGTCGTACCTTTCTCCCACCACTTTGCGAAGTCCACTGATGACTGCTTCTTTCACTTCCTCGTATGACTTGAATTTCTGTCCTCCAAGGTGTTTCTTGAGAGCGGGAAACAAGTGGTAGTGGCTGGGGGCAACGTCCGGACTGTAAGGAGGGTGGTCGATGATATCCCAGCCAAATTCGTTGAGCAGGGTGGTTGTTTGATGTGATACATGTGGACGAGAATTGTGTTGATGCTAACACACTCCTTTGGTGAGACCCCTTTTTGTAACCGAAGACCTCCGACACAATATTCCTTGTGGAGAAGTAGCCACTCTCTTCTTTAAGGCCTTCCTTTATCTCATGGAGGGTAATTCTCCGGTTATTGCGCACCATCTCGTCGATTGGAACCACCGATGATTCCGGTAAACTCGGCCGCCCCGACCGCTGTTTATCGTGGACATTTTCCCGGCCATCAAAAAACTCCCTGCACCACTTCCACACGTTTTTGATGTCCATACACTTCTCACTTCCACTAAATGGTGATGAATTTATATCGGAGAAGCAGTCGTCAGTTGGCTTCGCGACGCGGCGGGAGAAAGGTACGACGCCGGTATTAAAAAGCTGCTGACAAGGATGCAAAAAGTGATTGATCATCAAGGCGACTATGAAGAAAAATAGCTAAATGCTCAACCTTTCAGACGATGCACGCAAAGTTGAGAATAAATTTGATTTTTCATGGAAAAATAATAGGGGAACTTAGTTTTCAAAACACCCTCGTATTTACCGATTCAATTTAAATTCTCTTTACTTTCAAAAAGGTCACAAGATTAAGCTTTCAAGATTATTAAAAAATTTTTGATTTATCAGTGTGAATGGAGTTTGACAGAAAGTATTTGAACAAGTTTCTTTTCAAGTAGAAGCCACGTTCAATTGAAAATGTATTGCAGATGTAAAAAACCTTCCTTTGTTTTCGGTTTCATGAAGTATTAACCTGCCAGCCAAGCCATAGGTGTCTCAGTGATGATAAGAAGAAGAACATGTGCCATTAAGATATACACCTATACATATAATTGTATGCTCAATTTCACATTTCAGTTTTTCTACTACTAATTACTGTCCAAGATTTTAAACTATGAATATAGATTGTTCAAAACAAAATTGAAATTTCATGTAACAATTTATTAATGAAAAACATATTACGGGCTTCAGGCTCTTGCCTAAAGTTATGAATAAAATAAAGATATGGTCACAAAATTAAATATATCTGAGGTAATTAAGAAATAAATGTCAAGTACCAATGTCTTATATTAAAACATACACCAAGTATAGCATTCATACTCTTTCCATGGAGAATTACTTAATTGAAAGTGCCTTGTTACATCTAATTATTAAAAAACATTGATATTACTTCATGGAAATGGCAAACACAAGTACCAAAATAAAAAAAATAAATTCTGCATGTGTGATGAAAGTTCTGGAAAATAATGTATTTGCAATTATTTGTTTGAATTAGTTATCCTCCAATATGTCCAAAAAATAAAACTTAGCATTTAATTCCTACTTAAAAAAAGCAATATGTTACCTTCTTCCCTACTATCCTCTCCCGGACTGCTCCTGCCCCTGACGGACCACTTCAGTAAGCCTTTGGCAAGAATTGTGAAACCTGCTGCTATATTCTGAAAGTTCAATGTTTTCAGGATGAGGAATCAAAAACAAATCTGTAACTTGCAATATGGTGCCAATTATCAAGCATTTTACTGGAGGAAGTATACCGTATTAATGCATTGGTTGGGGGATGGTTAATTCTTTTTCATTTTGATAAGTATGTACCAACTAAATGAAACACACTTCCTAGAAAATGTGAATGAGTTACTGAATGTCATTGTGGCGATTCTCCGGCTCCTGTATTGTAGCATGTGTCCTCTCCAGCCAATCAGCCACATTCCAAGGGTCCTTACCATTAGAGTGACGGCATTCTCTTCAGTTTATTGATTCTATTGCATCATGGAAAATCTATGTTAAGTGAATTTCAATGCACACATATTATAGCTATTGGAACCTTGAATAAGATTGTGTTTGAATCCCCAGAAACATGAGATTATATGAACATTTTTTTCTCTTGTTATTGCATTAAAATGTCAGGTAATGTAATCTAGAAATATGCTCAATAACAAAAGTTACTCTTTCTTCAAGTAATGCATACGTACCTACAGAATACATTTCATATTTGTTGTCTTAGACGTAACTTTATGGAATTTGCATAACATATTGAAATGAAATAATTGACTTTGTAATTCCACGCACTTTATTTTAAAAACACGACCCAGGTTTCAACGTGGAACGTCACCATCAGGTAGACGATGATTGACGCTCAACGTCGAAACCTGGGTCGTGTTTTTAAAATAAAGTGCGTGGAATTACAAAGTCAATTATTTCATTTCAACATTTCATATTTGCTTAAAAATGATTTCATAATGAGATTTTGCCAGAGTGTCTTAATTCCCATGCTTTAATTCATCATCTCTTCCTTATTTACTAACACTGCAGTGGATCCACTCTTTCTGAATGCATGTGAAAGGGACATTTTATTAGGAAGAGCACGGTTTTTGAAACAGTATGAACTTCTCTTTTGATAAGTGCTGACTTGTTACAGTGGCAGAATATTAATATGTATCTGGTAATTAAGGATCAGTTATCATGTGTTCTGGCCTACCCTGACAAGCTATCATAGCTTCCATGTAAACATCTGGGGTAATCTCAACCTAAAAATTAATTAAAGCCATAAAAAAATAGTGCTTAGCACTATTGATAGAATTGAGCTCTTATGGGTAGTAGTATTAAACAAATGAAATACTCCAATAGCTGTAAACAGTATATATGCATAACTGATTATGGCTATTGGAGTTTTTCATTAATTTAATAGTGTTTAGCACATTTGGTAGCTTAAGAATCTATTGCTTTGTTTCATATACTGTTGATATGTACATCCTTTTATATTTTTTAAGTAATTTCATGATGAATAATAAATTTGCAAGCCTCAATGTCTTCCAGTATGAGGTAGCCTCATGGAACCTGTGGAAAACATTTTCTGTTAAACGTCATATGAGGTCGGTAAAATAAGTAATGGGATTGGCAATGTAGGGTTCGATCTGGCAACACTGGAGGCGCTGGGCTTGGAGGGGGCGGCGAAGGAACATATGATCCGCCTTCAATACGAGTTTGAACTTGCTTGAGTCATTTGGTTGTCCGTAGCGATTATGTTTGTGGAACAGTTTTTTCTATTGTGTTCTAAAAATGAGTGGCATCATTTTCGAGCAACGGTGTACTATCAGATTTAGCTTCAGACTTGGGCACAGTGAAATAGAAACTCTTGCATAACTTCAGCAGGCCTACGGAGATAGTATTTTGTCAAGAGTCCAAGTTTTACGGATGCTTAAGGCATTTTCAGAAGGAAGAGAGTTGATTGAAGATGAACCACTAAGCGTAAAGTCTTCATCTTCAAGAACCGATGAAAATGTCGACAGAATCTGGGATCTTGTGCGTTCAGACCATCAGTAGACAGAATCATTGGGGAAGAATTTGAATTTGACTCACACCACTTATCAGATTTTGACCAATGGATTTGGGATGAGAAAAATCTGTGCAAAAATGGTTCCAAAGAACCTTTCGCAAGACCAAGAGGACCAGTAGTTTTTGGCCAATAAAAACATTCCTGTGGCTCCTCAGCCTCCTTTGTGACTTTTTTTACTACCCAAAGTTGAAAAATCACCTCAAGGGAACACATTTTGGGGCAGTCGAAAACATTCAAACAGCTGTAACAGACCAGCTGAAGGTTATTCCCGTATCGGAGTTCCAGCACTGACTGCTATGAGTGGAAAAACCGTCTCCAGCACTGTGTGGCTCCAGAAGGAAGTTATTTTGAGAGTGACAATATAAAATTGTCATTTTATTTTAAAGAAAAAATATTGTAAAAACAATGTCTCATTACTTAATTTACAGACCTGGAATATCTAAGAAAATGCCAAATATATCATAAAATACTCGTGACAACAGTACTACGATCAGAGGTAAGGGCTAACTTGGTAGTCTGTTGTAGAGGCTGGTTCGTCTCCATGCCAATATGTTAATATATGCTGTTCTGCAGATTTTAGCCGTGACATTTTGATCTACCGTTTAAATACAAATATTTTTACAATGAAAAAGAATCTTTAAATTATAAGCAAGAGATAGATGACATAAAGATCAAAACAATGTTCTAATACCTCTAAATTCCCGGTCCTAGATCTAGCCGCATTCAGTTTGGTCCTCTTCTCCCTTAGTTTAACCTTAGGATCTTTCCATTTCTAAAAAGGTGCCAGAAAAGTTCAACAAAGTGCTGAGAATTACAAAACAGAAATATAAATGGATGCTAAGTTACATACTCTCTTGGGCAGTTCCACGTCCTTCGGCACCAGGACCAATTTTAACCATTTCTCATGCATGTTCACCTTTCCCCTTATTCCTTTAAATTGTCCTCAGGTAAACGGTGAATTCTCTGACATGACATTTATCATCATAGACACCTGCCTCTCATTTATACTCGCCTTTCGAGCTTCCCTCACTAAAAAGATGTACGATTATTTCATAAGAGTATTCATGGCATCATCATTTTAAACACCTTAACGCAGAATATGAGCCTTATTTCCTTAACTCACATGTATATTACAGTCTCCATTGTTATTAGTCCTATGAAATTTGTCTTACACATGAAGTTCAACAAAAAACAATGTAAAGTCGATTCTTTTTTCGCTACTAATAAGATGCGAAGTGTTTTATTGGTTCATCGAATGATGTCTCTTCGGAAAATATGGGGAAAATGTATTATTATCGAACTAAGGTAGGCGCGATCATTTCAATAAAATTAGAGAGATTTTATGTGGAACAGATAGATTTAAGATGTTATATTTTCCACAGAACAACAATGTCCGCCCGTGGTAGGGGTAAAATTATTCGTGTCAAAATCAGTTTGTTGTGTATTCAACCCCTGTCACACACTCTGGCGGTGGCTTGCAGGGTACTAAAGAAATACTAAATACTTTTATGATCGTTTTCCGTTTCCGTGTTATTTTACACCACTGCCATCCTTAAGAAGTCCATCTGCTTTAAACGGCAGTTTCCCTATAGGATAATGAATTTCCCCTTCCACCTCCCCTTATACAACTAAGGATCTTGAATTATCATCCGTCAGCTACATGCTACAGTCAGCTAAACGTTGTTATAATGACCACAGGATAATTAACTCTGATAGTAAATCTAGAGAAATCTGGAAAATTATTAATACCTCCAGAAACAAACCCAGGAAGCAGTTTCAAATGCAAATAAAGGATTCATCAGGAGTTATTATATCAGACTTTTCCAAACTTGCCCGTAACTTTGCTGATCACTTTCAACCTTCTTCTATTGCTAAGCAGAACAACTGTCTTAATTTAGAAGCCATTGCTGCTACCCACTCAAAGTCCCTATTTCTCTATCCCCTCACAAAATCTGAACTAAAAAATATAGTGAAGAATCTGGGCACAAAACGAAGCTCTGGTTTTGACGGAATTCCCAGTTACATTATTAAGCAATCTATCGACTTCATCATGCAACCTCTTCATTTTCTCTAGAATGAATCTTTCCGACTAGGAGTGTTTCCATCTCCTCTGAAGGTGTCAAAAGTCATTCCACTTTATAAAAACAAGGGAGATAGACATGACATTATCTCCTACCGTCCAATTTCTCTGCTGAATTCAGCAAAATATTATAGAAGGCATTCTATATTAGGTTAATATCTTACCAATCTCCTTTCACCATCTAAGCATGGTTTTAGGGAGCATACATCTACATCTTCTGCCAACTATCAGTTAATAACCTTGACTTTACACGCCCTAGATAAAAAAATGGAAGTCGCTGCAATGTTTTTGGATTTCTCAAAAGCTTTTGATTGTGTTGACCACCAATTACTTCTCAAGAAACTCCAAAGGATAGGTATTTGTGGCATACCTAATGCTTGGATTAAATCCTACCTATTTAATAGAATACAACATGTGGTCGTTTCTAAAAATGGTACATCTTTTGTTTCCCCAAGTAAGGTCCTTAATCGAGGTGTTCCTCAAGGCTCTTTTCTTGGGCCTGTCTTGTTTATTTCTTATATAAATGACCTTGTTGATAGTTTTCAACATATAAACGGTGCTACCCCTTGTTATATGCTGATGACACAAACATTATTTTTGTATTGCCTACTTTTGATGAATTGATAGTTAACTGTAAACAGTTTAGCCACACCTTACTCTCTTGGTGTCGTAATAATTTCCTAGATTTGAATATAGAGAAGTCTCATTTAATATATTTTGCAAATAAAAATAAAGCAAGCAAAGTACTTTCTATTGAAGTTGATGGGAAGGTGATCCCACAGGTATAAAATACCAAATTTTTGGGTTTCCACATCAATTCTCAAATTTCTTGGGATGAACACATAAGTACTTTAACCAGTAAGTTAAGCACGGCCTGCTTTTTAATAAGGTCCATTAGATCCACAGTTTCAGTGGCTGTTCCCTGTGCACTATACTATGGTGAATTTTATTCTCACGTAGCCTATAGTTTCCTCTACTGGGGTTCATCATCCAAGGCCTTGGCTATTTTCAGGGTCCAAAAAAGAGCCATTCGGCTAATGTGTTCTACACAACACAATGCCCCTTGCTGTCCCCTGTTTAAAAAATTAGATGTATTGCCAGTGCCATGTATTTATATTTTTCATGTAGTAGTACATACAAAACGGAATCTACCAGAGTATGTGAAAATTTGTGATATCCACAAATATTCTACAAGGCAGAATGAGCAGCTGCATGTTTTATATGTGCGTACATAAAATGCAGGTGCTGGCCCAAATTTTATGGGCCTTCAACTTTATAATAAACTCCCAGCTGAGATTAAGGCCCAAATAAGTGCGGCTGCATTTAAAGTCAATCTACTTAGCTTCTTGAAATTGAAAATGTTTTTTTCAATTGCTGAATTTCTTGATAATGCCTGATATGTCTTGTATCCACAAATGAATTTTGTCACTTTCCCCTGACGTGTCTCATATCAAGTGTAACATTTGTAGCCACTTGGTCTCTGAACAAAGAAAAATTATTATTATTATGTCAACCATGATTGTTGACGCGCTTACAATTGACTTATTTTTGGAACTGCGCATTTTGAGTGTCCGCTGCGTACGAATTCGCAGTTCATTTGTTAGCATTAAAATAAAGACGTATTTGGAGACCGCAGTGGCCAATGTAAACATTGTTGTTAACTTTGATAACGTGTTGAATCTAGTGACTTGGATTTGGGGGTTCGAACCTATAAAATTGAGTTGAAACCCATTAATGAAGACTGATATCCACTGATGGTGCATCGATTACAACCGTAATTATAGTTAAGTAGTCATGTCAGGCGTAGAGGATGAAGTCAACGTTTTAACTACGTTAAAAATTTTAATTATTGGCGACTGTGGTGTAGGGAAATCAAGGTATTTTGTTTTACCGTGGCATTCCCATTTTTTCAGCTGCCAAGAAATCTTTATAATCGTCTAATAATTTAATTTCGAAAAATATTTTCAGTCTCTTGCTGAGATTTTCGGAGGACAAATTTGATATCAACCAAGAAGTCACGATGGGTTTAGATTTTAAACATAAGCTAATTTCAATTGATGATAATGTCGTCAGACTTGCTATCTGGGTGGGTGAACTTGTCTAATGTTTGGACTAGTTGATCTCCTGTACCGGTCATCTATCTTATGCTTCGTTCAAATTTCAGGATACTGCTGGAAACGAGAGATTTCGTGCTTTGACTCCAAATTTTTACCGAGGTGCGCAAGGTGTTATTCTAGTTTATGACGTTACAGAGAGGAGTTCGTTCATGAAACTTGAATGGTGGTTGAATGAGCTAGAAACATTTGCTACCAATGATGATATCGTGAAGATCGTAGTAGGAAATAAAATTGATAAAGTGAGTATTTTGGACACATGATTGCAGTTATACCTGTTGCGTTATTCATACCAATGTTATAAATTGTCTCAATGGTAGTGTACATTGGTGTTATTCATTCTAATTGATTGTAAACGGAGTAAATGTTTGATAATAAAACAATATTTTACCGCTGTAATGAAGCTGGACCAGGTGAGGATAAAAGTGTTAGTTATTCATTGATATGTTTCTAACAAATCTATCTTTTCTTACATTACAATCTTGATGCTTCTAAGGAAAACCGGAAGGTCACCAGAGATGAAGGATTGCAGTTTGCTAAAAGACATGCTACACTATTTATAGAGTCAAGTGCCCAGACACGTGAAGGTGTGCAATATGCATTTGAAGAACTAGTCCAGAAGGTGAGTCCATTGGTCTTCCAGTGGGCATAGCCCAAGTTTATTTTATTGAATACTAGTGCATCACAGATTACGTGGGGTACGTGTATCATTTTAAGTGATCTGATGTACTTTTGAGTGACCATATTTAAAATGCCGCTGTATATTCATTTACTTCATGTTTTTTTCTGTCATGGATAATTGTTTGGTAGCTCTCATCCATCCAAAACCTACCTTAAATGGTAACTTGCCTATAATAACTTTAGGCATTTAACTACTGAATATATCGCATTGGTGAGGGCTTTTTTCCATTTAAGGAGGATATTTTTTGCATCTTAAATGACATCGGATATATAATAATAATACTTGATTCATTTTGAAAAATAGTGCAACCATGTTCAATGTCGTCAATATAAAAATTGCTTGATGAATTAAAATAAATTCTTAAATGTAATGAAGATTGTCTCAAAAGAATTCATCCAATGAGTAAAATGGGTGATCAAATAACTAGGTCTTTGTCCCATTCTTGAAACTCTGGATAGGGTCCCATTTCGACTGACTAAACAGACAGTTATACAGTCTAACGTTCACATTATGAAATATATTGTAAGTTGATGACATTTTACAATAAATAGCATTTAGATTCACTTTACTCCATGTGGTGTAGTTGTGGATGTGAGATCTGTGTGAGACAGGTGATTCCCAAGTTAGAGACTGGGCACTTTCCTGATAACATATTTTTAGTCAGATTTATGTGTAGGTCATATCCCTGATGATCAGTGCCTACATAAATGGTACCAATAATGATAATAGCAATACTGTGAGGGTCCATATATGGTAACAAATGCAAGGTCATTAAGGTGTTCATCGACTCACAAAATTTAACAAAAATTTGAGACCAAAGTAATGCCCTCTAACCTTGGAAACATGGAGTCTGGTTCAAATGTAAATATGATGTACCAACGAGCTATTTATACCTTGCAAGTATGTGTTACTTGTGCAAAAAACTAACTATCTTTAACAATTAATTTTGTTTTAAATTTAAAGTAGGTAGCCCCAGTTTGCCAACTTCTGGTGATCTGATGTGCAGATTATGAAATGTTCCCCGCCGGAGGCATGCTCTCTTCTTGCAAGTTGTATTCCCAATTACTTGTGGTCAGTTCTCAGAATTTTCAACCTCCTAAGGGCTCTGTCCAATGCCGCACTCTCTCTGGCACCACAATTCACCTTATCTGTCTTGGCATGAGTGTCCAATTCTTGAAGAATAATTAATATAGTGGCCAATATTGGGGGAAGGTTGTAACTTCTATTTCAAGTATTAAACCTACCTTTGCATCTTTGATAGACCAGCTGACCCTTTATCTATGATTAGCTGTAATCATTGAAGATTGGTCATTTTCAGTGATCAACAAAACCCAACCTCTGTAATACGAGAGTTGACCTCCTACTGTATTAGGCTGAAAGGTAGCCCCTCTTTAATCTTCCCAGATGTCAGAAGCCATAACCTAGCCATGCATGAGTGGATTTCCCATCACGTCTGGAATGCTAAACCAATCCTTTCAGTTAATCGTATCTGGCATAGCTTTGTGAAATTGTTCCTTGTTGAATAAAATTTTGTAATTCACCGTAGAAAATGTATTTTAATGCAGCCTTTAACTGTGGTGCAGCATCAGACCTGATCTAACCCCATAAGTCACATTAAAGTTTATATTCCATTTAGGATTAAAAAGTTTTATTCTGATGTTGCGCAGTGGATCCCCTCATATCTGGAATGAAGGAACCAATATTTCATGACTTACTAAAATGCCAAAATATCCGATGCAGCAGATCAGTCCCACGGAGGATCGTTTGTGGCCTGAATCTGCAAGATCTAATCTGCCAAGATTGACCGACCAATATAGGCCCTTAGAAATTTCAGAGGTGTGCAAAATACGTGTGGAGAGTTTGTATATGTGTAGTGTGACAAGATGTCTCTTTGAGCTTAGAGTATGTTTACATTGAAGAAAAAAACTCTGACGAATCATTGTGGGTAGTGCTTCCATGTAATGCACTGGATAAGAAAAGAAAGCATTGTACTAAGTTGGAGGTGAAGCATATATCCAGGCATATGTCTTTTCTACCCGTAGGACACATGCCTGATTGTAGGATTTACAAAAGAAGGAACAAAGCAAATTTTGATTTTTAAACCCAGTTTTGGGGAAAATTTCTAGAAACTGCAGGAGATGCCACGGCAGTAACTTTTAATGGAGTCATCCACTAAATGTGCATTATGTTGCAGCAATTTCAGAGTGCAAGAATCATCCCGGTTTGGACGAATGACTTTTACACTCTGAAATTGTTCCAGTTTTGGCTTTCTTTATGCCGCCATATTTGTATTGGTTTTTAGAAGATTTTTTGCCAAAATGTCCTTCCTGTCTAACATTTCTTAAAATATAAAGCATTATGTTTGCTTTGCCATTAAAATGTGTAGTCAAATCATCCACACTGTTGACATGGGCATCATTTGTTGACGGCAATGGCCATCCACTTCTCGGTTATTCATCAGTCAAGGTTTGTCACAACTAAAAACGAAAACACTGTCCTCGACTCATAGATCATTGCCGAAAGTCTCTTGAATCATTGCATGTGTTTCAGTTGCACTTTTCACACATTTAACGCAAAATTTAGTGCACACACGCTGCTTCTCTAACACCTTCATTCTTACCAACGCAAGAATTTGTGCAGCCGGCGTGTGATGGCTCAGACAAGAATCGCTGTTGTGTGGAGGCAAGTCAAGTTATGGCCACAAGCAAGGCAGTGTCTTACTTCTCACAGACGCCACTAGGAGGCAACACCTGACTGATTGTGATACGACAAGCAGTGTGTGTGTAGCAAGACCAACCTCATCTTTTTTTCATCTAGAGACCTTGGACAACAAAAGAACTCTTTATGGGAAAAAATACATTATCTTGTCCTTGTGTCAGCATGGCTTTTGAAGGGGACAATCAACTACTACTGTTATTTTTGAAGCAGTCCATGCTGTTTTGAAATTTATTTATTTATTCAGTATTAGTCCGAAAACAGCACATTTTGGCCTTTACATTGAACTATTAACAACGATAACAATGGTCACATTTACAAACACCCAAGCCCTAGGTGGAGGAAAACTCACCCAGGCGGGAATCAAACCCGCGACCCTTGGAATGGCAGACGAGGACGTTACCCCGCCACCACCGGGGTTGAAATCTTAAGACATTGCATGTGAAACACTGGGATTACCAATTTGACCTTTCCAAGGCCTTCGATCAGGTGGATCACAAAATATACTACACCACAAAAAGAAGGAATATGATTTAAGTGAAACAATTAGATTGATTCCTATTTCATTGAGCATACTCAGGTCATGACACTACTAATCAAAGGTCACACAAGCATCCATTTTGGTGCCTGTCTTGTTCTTACTGTATATAAATGACCTTCCACTTGCTCCAAAGGAATAAATTGTGATTACCCCACTGACATACATGTGCGGATGATACAAATCTTATTTGTGTGATTCATTCTGATAATCATTTGAGCTTGAATGTGAATGAAACTTGAATGATTTTGTTCTCAAATTCAATTTGTCTAATTAAGGAAAGCAATCTGTTAAGAATTGATTGAGTGCCTATTAAACAAGTACCAGTGTATAAGTTTCTCAGAATATGAGTCTTTCAATGGCCTGGGGTCAACAGATATCCGAGTTACTACGTAAATTGAACTGTATTCTAAAGTGAATTCTATTCTAAAGTTTCATATTTAATTTTGTTTTTGAGGGTCCTCCCATTCCTAAGTAAGGTTCAGAAAAGTAAATTTCAAATTATGCTGAAATTTTAATGCGTAAAAATCATCTGCCTTGACCAGTATGATGCAAGTGATTGTTGCATTTTGAAATGCCTGCATTTTGATGCATATTAGCAGATGACTCCATTAAAAGTTACTGTGATGGCATCTTCCACATTTCTTTGAATTAGTTATCATTTCCTCCTCATATACATTGAACAACACAGGTGATAATGGGTGACCCTGCCTTACACCTCTTCCTAACACTCCTCCATCCAGACTCTCCGTTCCCCACTCGCACCTGAGCAGTCTGAGACATTTATGCAGATTAGCCTCCTTTCCCTCCCATCTATTCCTATTTTTTACAATATAATCATTTGTTTTTTCCAAATTCACTTCAAACGTCTTTCCGAAATCCACGAAACAGGCAAATACCTCCTGGCTGCATTCTATATTCCTCTCAATTAATAATCTCATAACTGCAATGGCATCATGCGTACCACTCCCCTTCCTAAACCCAAACTGATTATCCCCTAAGTAATCATTTGCCCTACTCTCCATCCTTTTGTTGATGATCTTTAGAACCACTTTAGCTGCGTGAGATATCAAACTTATTGTCCTGTAGTCCTCACATGATATATCCTTTATTTTTTTAGAATAGAAACCAACAATTATCTCACAAAGTCTTGTGACCACATTCCTTCCTCATAGATGCTACAAATCAGTCCATAAGTAGTTTTGTGGGAATGTTGTGTACCCCCATGGCCTTATTTCATTTACTCTCCCTTAATGCCCTTTTTATCTCATTGTCGAGTATGCCTGGACATAAATTATCTTCATCTATGTCATGGTCTATGTCTAAGCTTGTTTACCTAAGTTTTTCACCAAACATTTCTTCTGCATATTTCTTCCATCTCTCTGGGATCTTTTCTGTTTCAACTTTTGTGTTACCCGACTCCTATGTAACTGTTAGCACAGATCTTCCCTTCTTATGACCCGATAGTGTTTAACTTTCTTGTTTAATGCACCAATTTAATTTCACCCTTCCTCAGCAAACTTTCCATATCCTTGCCTTGCATCTTCCACCATTCTACTTATGCTTTATTTGTTACCCTCAATTTACTATTTGTACGTCTCAATTTATTATTTAACTCTTTGTACTTCCTTCTACCTAGCTCTGTTTTTACATTCTTCCATTTCCTTCTCTCATCTATTTGCCTAATCATCTCATCCGTGATCTATGGTTTAGTTGTCCTTTTCCTATCAACAGTTCCTATAGTTTCTTTTGTGGCTTGATATCCCTTCCTCTCAGTTGTGACTTTCTCTACAGCCTGCTGATACTCCTTCCTTGTCAATTCAGTTAATGCTTCCACATTCCAAATCCTAACCTGCTGCCCCTGCCTTACCTTTTTGTATCATACGCTACACTTCATAACTAGTAAATTGTTATCAGAGCCCGCATAAGCTCCGAGGAAACTGCAAATTGATCTTACTGTTCCTAAATCTGTGTGAGTTGATGACGCTGTTCCTAAATCTGTGTCGAACCATAACTGACAATGTAACTGATACCTTTCTGGGTCATCTGACATTTTCAATGTTTAGCTATGCCTTTTTAGAGTCTAACCCCAAGTGTTGGTGGTGACCAACCCCTATCTCCTGCAGAACTCCATTGCTTTCTCCCCTCATCATTCTTCCTGCCTTGGCTGTAGTCCCCTACCTCATCACCATCTCTTCCTTTGCCTGCCGTCACATCCCAATCCCCATCTCTAAAAAATGTTTCCCTGCAGGAACACCCGCGATTATGTCCTCAAACTGATTGTATACCCTATCAACTTCTTCCTCCCCGTGATTGCTTGGGAGCATGTATGAGGTCTGTCCAAAAAGTATCGCGAATTTTGAATTTCCGTGGGTTACGTACATTTGATTTTTGATTTTTTTGTGGCGTTATGTTGGTACATATGTCTCTCACTTATGCCAAAAAGTTCAGCCATTTTGAATGTTCAGTTAATTGTGGACAGCTGTTTTGGTTGTACGTGTTTTGGCTTGTCTTCGATGTATGCCTGTTCCAAAATGTGGATCAAAGAATCTTTATCAAATTTTGTGTGAAAATGAAATTCAGTGCGCGGATGCATTCTGACTGTTGACCCTGGCATGTGGAGAGGTGTTGACCTGGGATGGAAGCAACGTTTATCGGGGGTACTAAATGTTCTCAGAGGGCCGAGAAGATGTGAACGACAAAGAGTGTGCTGGATACCTTAGCACGTCATTAACAGACGACAACATTGATGAAGTGAAGAAAATAGTATTGTCAAATCACCATTAGAGAAGTTGCTGAGGACCTAAACATATCGATTGGCTCGTGCCATTCGATTTTCACCAATGATTTGGGCATGACACGGATCGCCGCGAAATTTGTTCCTCAATTCGTGCTCAATTTCGACCAAAAACAGCTACGCATTAACATTGCTAATGAGACTCTGTCCGCGACAACCCCAATTTGCTCTAGAGGGTCACGACTGCTGACTAGTCATGGACTTGGAGTTATGACGTGGAAACTAAAGCTCAATCATCCCAATAGAAGCTGCAGTACAAGCCAAGACCGAAAAAAGGGTGCCAAGTTTGGTCGAATGTGAAAGTTATGCTTAGAGTTTTCTTCGATTGTAGGGGCGTAGTGAACCATGAGTTCTTGCCACGGAGTAGAACAGTAAATAAGGAATATTACCTGCAAGTTATGTGCAATTTGCACGGAGCAATCCACTACAAACGCCCGGATTTGTGGAAGAACTAAAATTGGCTTTTGCACAGTGACAACACCCATGCTTACACATCATTACTTCTGCGCAAATTTTTGGCCAAAAACAACACACTAATGATGCCGCAGCCACCGTATTCCCCAGATCAGGCCCCCAGTGGCTTTTTCTTGTTCCCAAAACTGAAGAGGCCCATGAAAGGATGATGCTATGCTACGATTGACGAGATAAATATTACATCGAAGGAGGAGCTGAAGATTTCAAAAAATGATTTTTTTAAGTGCTTCAAGGAATGGAAAAAACGTTGGTGCAAGTGTATAATATCTAATGGGGATTACTATGAAGGAGAAAAAATAGATTATTATTATTATTATTAGGTAATCTGCCCATTAAGGTAGGTTTTTGGATGGACATAATTACTAATTAAATAATTTGTGACCCCTAGCAAAACACAGCATCCCACTCTACATCAGATCCCTCTTCAGCTCTGAGTACTTTCTTCATCCCGTCCAACATCCCTATCCTGTTCCGTCCCTTTCCTCATTTGCCGAACTTTCTCCCCTCTATCACAGTCTTCAACATCCCACTACCAGTCAACACCCCCTTCATCCACTTTTTCTGCCTCCATAGGATTTCTCCCAACAAACCCCTCTCTTCGCCCACCATACCAAGTACCTCCTCGTTTGTTTTCTTCTCTGTCCATTTCACCTTCCCCATTCTTCTCCGCACCAACATTTCAAAAGCCTCCAGTCTACGTCTATCCTCCTGCTTCAATGACCACATTTCCATGCCGTACATAGCTACGCTCCATATCAAAGTTTTTACGAGTCTTTTCCTAATATCCTTACTCAACATCCCTGTCATCAACCCCCTCCTCCTTGTGAAAGCCTCTTTGCCTAGTGCAATTCTTCTCCATATGTCCCTACTACTTTGACCGTGTTGGTCCAAAACATTACCGAGATACGTAAACTGTTCTACCTGCTCCAGTTTTTACCCTCCTATTTTAATGTTTAGCTTAGCCTTTTTCTTTGAAGAAAATTGCATAACCTTTGTTTTATTAATATTGATTCTCGTCCCATACCTGTCGCACTGAATTTCCAATTCACCCAGCAATGCTTGCAACCTCTTGGCTGACTGTCAAACTAAAGCTTGGTCATCAGCAAACCTAACTGATTTTACGAATTCCCCGCCCACTTTCATTCCTACCTCCAGTTCTTCCAATGCCTCTTTATTCATTTCCTCTGTATGCAGGTTGAACAGCACCGGTGATAATGGGCAACCCTGCCTTACACCCTATCACTGCCCATCTGGACTCCCCGTTCCCCACCCGCACCTGAGCAATCTGAGACATGTACAGGTTGCGGATTAGCCTCCTTTCCCTCCAATCTATTCCTATTTTCTGCAATATACTCATTAGTTTTTCACAATTCACTCTATCAAATGCTTTTTCGATATCTACGAAACTGGCAAATACCTCCTGATTGTAATCTATATTCCTCTCTATTAATAATCCTATTACTGCAATGGCATCATGTATACCTCTCCCCTTCCTAAACCCAAACTGGTCATCCCGTTAGTAATCATTTGCCCTTCTCTCTATCCTTTTGTTTATGATCCTGAGAACAACTTTAGCTGCGTGGGATATCAAACTTATTGTCCTGTAGTCCTCACATGATGTAGCGTTTACCTTTTTCGGAATGGGAACTTAAACTTATCTCATAAAGTCTTCCAGCCAGATTCCTTCATCATAAATACTATGGATCAGCCCATATAGCCTTCCCCTCCCACATTTTCCTAAGCATTTTAATAGTTCTGCGGGAATGTTATCCACCCCCACGGCCTTATTTAGTTTCATCTCCCTTAATACCCTTTTTATCTCATCTTCTAGTATGCCTGGACCTAAGCTATCTTCCTCTACGTCATATCCTTTTTCAATGTCTAACTTTGTTGGTCTGAGTTCTTTACTATACAGTTCTTCTATATACTCCTTCCATCTCTCTTGGATCTTTCCTGTGTCAACTATTACCTTACCCGCCTTATCTCTAACTGTTAGCATAGCTCTTCCTTTCTTACTTCCCGATAACGATTTAACTTTGCTGTACAGCGCACCGATTTCACCCTTCCTTTGCAGACTTTCCATATCCTCGCACTGCGTCTTCCACCATGCTTCTTTTGCTTTAATTGTTGCCTGCCTCAATTTATTGTTCAATTCTTTGTACTTCATTTTTCCTAATTCTGTATTTACATTCTTCCATTTTCTCCGCTCATCCATCTTTGTAATCATCTAATCCATGATCCATGGTTTCCTAGTCCTTTTAGCGTTTACGGTTCCATTAGTGTCTTTTGCGTCTTTAGACAACCCTTTCTTGATACTTTCCCATTTTTCTTCGATAGTACTTAGCTCTTTACCATCCTTCATGATTTCCTCTACCGCCTGTTTGTATTCCTTCCTTTTGAAACCATTTAATGCTTCTACATTCCATTTTCTAACTTGCCGCCCCTGCCTCATCTTTTTGAAACGGATGCTACATTTCATAACAACTAAATTGCGGTCAGAGTCCGCATCTGCTCCCGGGAAGCTGAGCGAATTTATCACACTGTTCCTAAACCTGTGTCTAACCAAGATATAATCTAGCTGATACCTTTCTGAGTCACCTGGCATTTTCCATGTATACCTGTGTCTTTTGTGGTGTCTAAACCAAATGTTGGTGATGACTTACCCCTGTCTCCTGCAGAACTCAACTGCTTTCTTCCTGCGGTCATTCCTTGTGCCTAAACCGTAGTCCCCGACCTCATCACCATCTCCTTCTTCGCCTACCGTTGCATTCCAATCCCCCATCACTATCAAATATTTCCCTGCAGGAACACACGCGATTATGTCCTCTCACTGATCGTATATCTCATCACCCCTTCTTCCTTATGGTTGCTCGGTGGCATGTATACGTGAATAATAACCAAGATCGTCGGTTCTGCTTTTATCTCTACTATTAGTATTCTATCCGTTACCTGCTCTATGTTGACTACGCTTCTTCCTACCTCTTCATTTAATACTCTGGCAACCCCTCAATGGCTCTCGTCCCCGCCACTGTATATTATTCTATACTTATTACTCCAGTAATCCCCGCTATCTTTCCATCTCTGCTCGCAGAGACCTAATATATCTATTTTTCCTCTTTCCATCTCTCGCTTAATATTCTCCAATTTCCTTGTCCTCATCATCGTCCTATCAATCCACGTTCCTATTCTAACTAATTTGGTCTTCTTCTCCTGCGTCTTCTGTCCTGCTTTTGCCGGTTTTCCCTTGCAAGGGTTTCGTGGGATGACGCCCCCGGAAGCCTTGCCTCCCCCGCTGCCGTGCAAAACACACGGCCAATTGGGCTGAGCCCCGTAGTTGCCAGGACTCAAAATCTCTGTATTGTCCATCAACTAAATCTTGTGAATGGTAATTGAGGTGGTTTTCCGTTGCCTTCCTCAATAGTGTTTTGATATTCATGAATAAATAAATAATTTTTGAAAAAACACAAAAGTGGCAATACTTTTTGAACAGACCTCATATAACTGAACAATGACCAATTTCGCTACTAGTAATATTCTATCCATTGCTTGCTCTATGTTAATTTCTTCATACCTTTTTATTCAATATTAGTACCCCCACTCGTTACGTCTCTTCCCCTCTGCTCTATATTGCTCTTTAACAATCACTCCAGTAGTCCAATCACTCCAGTAGTTGCTCTGTAAGGCTTTTGTGAGATGACTACAGTGGAAGCCTTGCCTCTGCCGATAGGGCGGAGTCACCGTAGTTGCCAGGACTCATATCCTCTATGCTGTCCATCATGGTAACCTTGGGAGTAGCAATTGAGGTTGTTTCCTGTTGCCTTCCTCCATATTGTTTTTAAAGTGGCACTAATCACTCAGTGGCTACCCCACTGGGGTCTGGCTCCTAACCTTTAACCTTTCACCGTGGATGAACCTACCAGTAGCAATCATCATCGCTCCTTCCAGCACTGCTCTAGGGGTCATCAGAGCACACAAGCCCTATTACCATGTTAAGGTTGTAGTCCATGGGAGGGTTATTATTAGTACTGGGTGAACTTCACCGTCACCTACCTAACGGAACTTCGGGTTGATAACTGTGTTTATAGTTTATGCCATGTTTTATCTAATTCCTGCTTGAATTGTTGACTAAATAGGCTAGGGATTAAGTGCCAAAGTAATACATACAATCAGGTTTCAAAGTCAATTTACAATATGAGTTTTGGACCCTCAGATCAATATCTTGAATGATTTGCCCAGCCAGCATCCTACGCTGACAGTTTTTATTTGTTGGGATGAATCTGAAGGGAAATGCAGTTGTGGACACTACCTATTCTCTTGCCCTTTTCATACCCTATCTTGGCTATGTCTCAGTATGCTTGTCTCAGTGAAATGCCAATTAGGATGACTTATACTTGTTAGATTTTTTTTAGGTTTGACGGATCAATTGCAAGTTTCTATGATAGCGAATCATTTTGCCATTTGCCAAAGCAATCTTCAATGCAACCAAGGAGATCCTTCTTGCTCCGTATGGTTAGGATACAGCTAAGGCAGCTTGTATTATGCATTTCATCAAAAGGTGGTAAATAGGACATGATCATAGGTATTCGATGGTTTCTGGCTCAACTTCGTGTAGGTTCATGTTCATTAAATGAAGGACACATTGTATTTTTCCACTGTTCTGGAACAGAGGAAAAATACATCGTGTTCTTCGTTTAATGGTCATAGATCATACTCTGTAGAGTACTTCATGTTTCTAACTTTCTAAAAACCTTCATATAGCACTGGCTAATCCTGGTACGTGTACATATTTCAACTCTGATCAGGTATCAATTTATTTGTTCTTAGCATGTAATCCCATATACTTTGAGTTTCAAAGCTCTTAATTAAGATAGTTTTGTACATTGAGCATCTGATTTTGTGGTGCTAAAGTGCCTTGCATTGCATATTGAATTTCCCTCTATGTATTTGTGCCCAAAGGTATTTTACCATGTACTTTTCTTGCCAGGGAGTTCATCCTAATCTATAAAATTAGGAAACAATTGTGGCATGTTTTTATTGCAAATGTATTGTAAACATTATTAAATTCAAAGATGAACGAATGTAGATTTGTAAGAAAAACTCATGTCTGGCACAATGGGGATAACATTAATATTTAGATGTAATAGGTTACATCTGAAAGAGTACGTGTAATTTGAGATAGTTGTGGTATTTTTGCATTCATTAACTGTTCCTCTGTAAATTCTTTATTTATGTAGATTCTTCAGACCCCTGGGTTGTGGCAAACAAAACCTACTCAGTCTCTCCAACTTAGTGATGATCCTGTGTCCTCTAAACAAAGTTGGTGCAATGGCTGGTGTGGTAATTAAAATTGCCATTGTGAACTCTGATCAGCATTTTGTGATTAATTGATTTTGGTGGGTGGCCATCAGCACTAGAGCTCTCGTGAGTTTTATCGTTCACGCATTCATTGAATTATATGAGTACTAATGGATTATGCAATTATAGTGGTACCCATGTCGTGATTAACTTTGGGATCTGATTTTTCAGGGATTTAATCATGTGCAGGTTTTAGGTATTTCTGCAAGTAATGCATATTTGAAATTTAAAAACCAAAAATTAATTCATTAGTAGTTCTCTGTATTACAATTAGGACATAATTTTGAATGTAATTTTTTTTATTTTCTGTGATTTCCTCTTACTTTTTATATTGCTTATGTGTGTTTGCAAAGTGCATATCTCCAATCATGGTTTTGGAAACTGTTAATGTGTACCAAATGTAAGTAACAAATGAAGGCATTATTTAATAAAAACTTGTAATTTTGTATAAGTTATTATTATTACCTAATATTTATGCAACAGGTGAATGATGAATAAAGCAAATAGCCGTGGAAAGAATACATGGAAGACATATGTGTTCAAGGTGTGATGTCAGCAAGTTTAAACAGGAAGATAAGATGACATGGATGTTGATGACCAAGGACAGGGATTGTAAAGTGCTTTGGCTCAACGAGTGGCTCTGTTAGGTGACCTTCTTCCAAAACAATCACTTTTTAATTTGGCACCAATTAATTCTTCGTAAGATTGACTCTTCATCAGCCTGTATTTAGGAGGATGGAGAGTGTGACTGAAATGTTAAAAACGCTGGGCTGGGAACCTTGACAAAGTAGAAGAAAAATAAGTGGACTTGTGGAATGTTCCGCATTCTGAAGGGGGAGAAAGCTTGGACAGAACTGAGGAACGAGGCAGGAAATCCAAATGTTATAGGGAGGAATGATCACAAATTCAAGGGGAAATGGCGGGCGCAAAGAACAAAGAAAAAAATTTCATTTCTTAATGAAGTAATTTTTGATTAGAACAGTTTACTGCAAAACTATTCAAGCTCTTTACTAACTGGGTAAATACTTATAAGAAGGGATGAAAACAATTTATATAATAATATGATTCATCTGTGTCGTAAAATTATATGTAACAGCTAGGTTTTGATTTTTTTCTTATTGATTTGGCAATCATGATAATGAGATGTTAATTTTTTTTTTTTTTGTGTTAGAGATTGGTGTTTGGAAGTTTCCTTTAAGTGTATTGTTTTCTTTTCTGACTGATTTCATTCATTATCTTTTGCGATATTGATTGGATTTGAGATGTCATGTTATTTTTCCATGGCAAGATTGATAATAATACTTGGGAATTGTGTGCGACCTGACATTGTCTATCTGCACATGTGAGTTTTAATAATAATTTATTGATTACATCAAATGAAAGGTGCCGCCCCGACCATGCCAAATAGTAACCCTCCTTGGAAAGGTCGCGCTGGTTGCAGGCAAGATGTGATGCCCAATATGAAGTAAGTAGTCTGCTGCAAATTAATCCGCTGATGCATTGGGCTCCTGATTGTGATCAGCCTCTCCCAACCCACACATGCCACTCCCCCTTCCTGCCTGCTCACTGCTTGATGTCCACACCATTTTACACTCCCTCTCTCTCTCTTTGATGGCTTGTCTGTAATTAGATGTTTTCACTTCCATCTCACCTCATTATGCCACAACTCCATCTCAACGGCCTAATCTACTCTTGTGACCCAATGGAGTCATCGTAAACAAATTTATCAAACACAGAAATGATTAAGGGTCTACTATGTGACGACATTCTGTGAACAGAAATAGTCATTCCCAAGATGTGATGAGTGAAAAAACGATTGCAGAAGTTAATAAAAGTAGTCGTAGCTCTTATCTTACCAATTAGTGTGCCTTAAAGTTATTACATGTAAACATTCAGTTCATACAATCTGAAATGAATGTTCTTGAACTTTTGCTAATCGATCACCAGCCTGATGTTCTCCATATTTCAGAGCACTGGCTGAACCCACATTAAATTAAAATTGCCAGCATTGATGGCTTTAACTTGGTCTCATATTTCTGTAGATTGGTACATAAAAATGGTGGTGCTGATTTCTTTGAATAATGACCTAAAAGTACGAAATATTCGTTGTAAAAGCTCAATCGAGGAGCTTGATTGAGTGCTGTGGAGTGCATTTGTCATCTGGTGAAGTAAATGTTACTATTATGTGTGTTAACAGGTCGCCTCAAGGCAATTTTTGTCCGTATGGACCCTTCTCTTCAGACTACTTGCTTACTAGCATTCAATGAATGAGGTGACTTCAATGTTGATTTTTGTTCTTTGTCTCCTCTGAGAAATATCTAATGGATACTCTGATGACTTTTAATTTGTCCCCTTCCATAAATGGATCTACAAGGGTTACTAGTTCTTCCTCATTAATCATTGACATCTTCTCCATCATAATACCAAATGAGAGGCCAAATATTGATACTTACTTTGACCATGAAGCTCAGTTTTTGAAGTTTCTTTTAAATTCTGACTTAAGCCCATTCGATGGATAGATAGATTTATTCACTAGGAAACAATGCATTGTATGGGCTTGAAATGGGCATGAAATTGTATGGGCTTTGTTAAAGAATTAATCAAATTTACATGTTCATCAGATTTACATATATATAAATTTATACATCATGGATGCATTGTAACTGAAAATAACAAATTGGCTCTTCCACATAGAAAATGTTTTATTTACTACCTAGGTTTCATTATGGTAAAACATTCTAAGGTAAAATTACAGGTCAAACACAGTATATATAGCTCTGGACGGAGGGGAAGAGGAGGGAGAGAGTAAAGCAAGGATTGGTTGAGGTAGGAGGAGGAGGATTGGTAATATTGATTAATTAGCAGGCTTGGAGGAGGGATTGATACATTGTTGAAATAGGTTTGCTTGGCGTCGGGTTAGTTGGCAGAGGAGTGGGGGAATGGGTAATGCGAATAGGGAGAACGGCACTGGGTAATTAATCAGGTGGTTAAGTAATGGGCTGGGAGGAGAGGTTACTATATCGTTGAAAAGGTTTGCTAGGTGTCAGTTTAGTCGGCAGAGGGGTGAGGGTAATACAATAAAGAGGAACATGAAAGGTTAAGAAAATCGTTGGTGAAAACATCTTCTCGGTAATTCATGTGCAGAAGGATTTGTAATTGCTCCAGTGCATTAAGGTGGTGACTTTTCTTCTCAAATTGCAGGATTTCGGGGACGAAATGGCTGCTGTGGCCACATTCTCTCAGGTGTTTGGCAAAGAGTGACGTGGAGATGTTTTTTTCTAAAGCATGCTCGGTGCTCCTTTACTCTCGTCTCAAATCTCCTTCTCATCTGGCCTATGTATATCTGTAGTTGCAGTCTTTGCAGGGGAGTTTGTACACCCTTCTCTTGTGTATGGGTTTAACTTGGTCTTCGTGTGGCATAACAAATTGCTTAATTTTTTTTATTGTGGAAAGCCGATCTCACCTTTTCTTTTGGGAGGATTCTTTGCACTTTCAATGACAAGTGACCAAGAAAATGGAATCTCTGCCACTGTGGCTGGTTTTCTGTAGATGTGGGAGAACTCTACTAGCCTAACTTGGCTAAACAGGATAGTTTCTGGTTGCAAAGTTTATCAATTAACACTTCTCTATATCCATTGTTCACTCCAATCTGTTTTATGATGTTGAGTTCTTTAAGAGTGCTCTCTTTAGACATAGGGATAGAGCAAGCTCTGTGTAACATGGTGCGGAAGGCCAATAATTACTGAGAAAAGTAGTGCCTAGAATTATGGCGAATAACTTGGTCAGTATAACACTTTCCTGAAAATTGAAAAATCAAACCTATTGTTTTTAATTGTAATAGTTAAATCTAGAAAGTTGAGGGATCCATCTGCTTCTAATTCCTTGGTAAGTTTTATATCACGGTAGGGTCATGTTCGGGTAAAATTATTAATACTTAGGCGTAACGATCTCCCCTGGGTGAAACACGTACGGGGAATATGTGGATAAGTCAACAAAAAATTAGGCTTTATTAAATGAGTACTTGGCAAATGTGACAAAAAGGTGAAACATATCTTTAGCTGCTTAGGCCTCATTTAGAATATGCTGCAAGCATATGGGATCCTCACGAAGTAGGATTAATGGATGGGATCCTCACGAAGTAGGATTAATGGATTGGATCGCGTGCAGCGTTAAGGGGCTGGATTTGTATAAACGCTGTCACGAGTATGATAAACTAGGTAGCTAATCCAAAATATTAGAGGAACAAGGCTGGGAATCACTCACGGAGCCAGGGGTAAATTACAGATTGAAGCTCTTGCATGAATTGGAAGGTATCTTTAGTAGTGATGTTGAAAATGCATCATTAGCGCCATTGTACCTTGGCTGGAGAGACCATGTCAATAAGCGTAGATCATATTTAAAATCTCATTGTTCCCATAAGGGATCAGAATAACGTTGTCCGACCGTGCAAGGGGGGAAGAGTACTTTCGGTCATAATTGTGTTGTACACCCTGGAGATGGCTTGCAGGGTGCTATATAAAATATAGAGATTACTATACTCTCTACAGCAGTATAGTATATACGAGGGTTGTCCCATAAGTACCCGGCCTGACCTAGAGATGGCAGTAGTTGTTTGAAAAATATCACTTAGGAAGTACAAAATCTATAAAGCATATATTTCAAGTTTGAAGATGCTTCGTTGTTTAGTATTTGTTTGGCAGCCATCAATGGTGAACGTTTTCAGTGAATTTGTGAAAATGGAGAAAGTTGGTCATCGCTATTTGATGCAATACTTTTATTTGAAAGGCCTCAGCCCAACCAATATAAAAGCTGAACTGGATTCTACTCTTGAGTGGGTCTGCTCCATCATTTACAACAGTAAAATATTGGGTAGCAGAGTTAAAACGAGGCCATACGAGCTGTCAAGACAAGCATTGCATTGGTCGACCAAAGGAGGTGACTACTCCAGAAATGGTGAAGAAAATCCACAAAGTGATACTTGATGATTGTCGACTTAATGTGTGTGGGCTAGCAGACATAGTAGCCATTTCAAAAAGTACAGTACTTTTCATATTAACTGAAAATTTGGACATGAGAAAGCTGTGTACAAGATGGGTGCTGCATTTGCTTTCACCTGAGCAAAACCAGTGCCGTGAAGATGTTTCAATTGAGTGTATAGCAAAGTTTCACAGCAACAGAGCAGAATTATTGTGCCGTTTCCAATCAAAACAATGGATTCAAAAGGGAGAAGTCTCACCAGCTCACACTTCCATTATTGCAATGGGCAAAATTCGTGAATTAAAGTTTGAATTGTTGCCTCATGCACCCAGATTTAGCCCCCTCGGATTATTTTCTGTTCGCCAACTTGAAAAATTGGCTCAGTGGTCAAAGATTCTCCAACCGTGAAGAGGTGATGTCGGCAGTTAATGGTTATTTTGAGGAGCAAGACAGTTCTTCTTATAAAAAGGGTATCAAAAATATTGAACATCGCTGGGAAAAGTGTATTGAGCTGAAAGTAGATTATGTTGAAAAATGAATCCATTTATTTCCAAAATTTTTACATTTCCTTTGTTGGGTCAGGTACTTCTGGGACCATCCTCGCAGGTATCTATAGTTATCAACAAATAGGTTCATAAGAGTTTCTCTTGGAGTTGATAATCATACTCAGTAGAGTTGGTATATTTATTTTTTGACAATTAAAACCTGAATCTGACCCAATTACTAGGTCCATTTTTACTCGTCAACAATCATACTACCTTGATCAAAAATTTCCCGGAATTTATTCAGAAAATTAAAAATACAAGTTTATTCATCTAAATCTATATTGTCCCCTTCAAAGTAATCCCCATCGACTGCAACACACTTATGCCAGCGCTTGATCCAATCCTCGAAACATTTTTTATATTCGGTTTTCGGTATGTCCATCAGTGCTTCCAGCGATTTTTCCATTACTTCCTCTCGGCTGCTAAAACGCGTTCCCCGTAATGGTTTTTTAACTCGATTGAACAGAAAGAAGCCACAGGGAGCCAAATCAGGTGAATTCGGTGGCTGTTGGATGGTATTTGTTGCATTTTTCGTCAAAAAATTACGAATAATGATAGCACTGTGCGACGGTGCGTTATCATGGTGCAAAATCCACGAGTTTTCTGCCCACATTTCTGGTCTCTTTCGGCGAATTGCTTCACGCAAACGTCTCATAACGCCCAAATAATACTCTTTGTTTACTGTCTGGCCTTCTGGCAAAAATTCATGATGCACTACACCGTTGTAATCCATGAAAACCGTCAGCATTGCCTTCTTTTTTGACTGAAAACGACGTGGTTTTTTTGGTCTCGGCTCATTTGGTGAACGCCATTCACTTGCCTGATGTCTGGATTGCGTGTCGTACTCATAAACCCACGTCTCGTCTCCAGTAATGATCCTTTTGATGAATGTGGGATCGGATTCAGCCTCGAAAATCATGTCTTTTGCGACGTCAACACGGTCTCTTTTTTGCATGAAATTGAGGTCTTTTGGCACCAACTTTGCTGCTACACGACGGAAACCCAAATCATTAACCACAATGTCTTGGGCGGATCCATAGGCAATGTTCAAGTCCTCCGCTATTTCTCTGATGGTTAATTTGCGGTTATTGACCAACATTTCTTTTACTTTATCAATTTTTTCACCGACTTTCGATGTCGATGGTCTGCCACTGCGTTCATCATCTTCGATTGACTCACGACCACTTCTGAACCGCTCGTGCCACTGGTAAACGACCGTTTTTTTTAGAGAATCGTTGCCGAAACACTTTTCCAACATTTCCAACGTCCGTGCGCCACTAAATCCGTTTTTTACGCAAAATTTAATACAAGTTCGTTGTTGCAAATTTAAATCCATTTCTGCAATTGTAAAAAATCGCCAACACACACAGAGATAGATGTACTCTTGGCTACGTAACTTTTGCAAATGTCAAGTTATGACACTAAGATTTAAAGGGAATATCAACAACAGATGTACCAATTTAACAAAAAAAACAGAACTCAAATCGGAACGATGGGAGCGCCACACGGTGGTTATTCCGGGAACTTTTTGATCAAGGTAGTATAGTGAGTAAGTAATTCTGTTTATTAATAATGGATTTATCAAAATAATGGCATCCACACGTATGTCTCTATTGAAATATATTTCTTCAAGCTTACAGTTTTACTTGCTGGTATTGCTGATATATTGGTGCTGGTACTCATGCCGATTGGTAAATAATCTCAAATCTGTCTAAGGACAACCTGCCTTGAAGACCACTTAATGCTGAAACCATCAGTGGTTGCCATAGATAGATCCTACTGTACATGTAACCTAGAGTGGCACTTGAATTTCCGTTAATTCTTGTCAACATTTAGAAGTGACACATCTATTTTTAAAAATTTTTGAAAGGTTGCAATTTCTAGAATCAAAATCCTTTGATTATCCACTTCACATTTTTAATGGGACATATCAATGTGTAACTTTTTCTTATCAAGCTTTGTGTCTACATACCACGTGAGTTTTGTAAAAATTGTCCTTCAATCATACCTTCAAGGAAGTATGAAAAGTATCATCTCATAGCATTGGGCTTGGGCCAACTAGTGACTGTAAAAGCATAATGGTGCTCACTTTTGAAAAATCTTCTAAAAAATTCAAGAAATTGTACTGAGCATCGTTTTGTGCAAATGCTTTATGATCAATGACAACACAGCTCTGCATATTCCCTCCCTCCATTAATTTAGCTGGCTCTGGTTTCATCTCTGTGATCCATGATAATGACACGGTACCAAAACCATGGTTGATGCTGGCTGGCAAGTGCGCCCATGGCATACATGCCCTGCGACTGGTGAGGGTACCCTTTCCCCACATGTGACCCTTCTCTTGATTGCCGAGGCTGGTATCAATTATCCACCGTGTGACAAGAAATATTTCTGGCTTTCATTTGTTCTTTTCTAATCAGTGTGCTTTGCAATTTGATGAGGATTCAACATTGAACTTAGCAACATTTTTATTTTCATTGGATGTTTTACTCAAAAATTGACCCTATGTTCTTAAAGCATTGTGGTGTGAAGCATAACCTTGCAAAACTGTAATATTAATTAGAAAAACAAAATCAACTTTGCCAAATAACCTGAAAATCTATTGCACGTAAGAGGAATAAGCAGCAATACTATTCTGTCACATGCTTCCATGGTTCTTATGCATACAATAGGGAACCGAATCAAAAAGAAAGTGGAGGAAAATTTGTTGTCTCCGGTGGAACTATGGAAATATATAAACCATAACCATAAACACAGTAATCAACCCGAAGGTCGGTTTAGTAGGTGATGGTAGAGATCACCCAGTACTAAGCCCTATACGGCATGTGAAAATTCACACATCAGGGTAGGGGGGCCAGTTCCTTTCCCTGTGCCGGTTATGGTTTCCCAGGAAGACCTGGTACCCGAAAAATCACTTCAGCTTGGGTGGAGCTGCAGGTGCCCAGAGTGCCTTGCCCGGGAATCGAATCCGGGACCCTCCAGTCAGCAGTCCAATGCTCTACCCACTGGACTACCATGACCCTCTGTGGAAATATATAACATATTGAAATGAAATGAAATAATTAACTTTTTAATTCCACACACTTTATTTAAAAAAACACGGCCAAGTATTCGACATTGAACTACATCATCAGGTGGCCATCTTAGAAGCAAACTTGGTATATGTACTTTCTGATCGAGGGAGGGGGGGGTTGGTCAGAGAGGGAGGGAGGGTGGAGGGGTAAAAAGGTTAAAATGTAGCTAGGAGGAAAAGAGAATTACATCTTTCGGTGTCAATTGTTGACTTGGAAGAGTGGTAGGTATAGGAGTGGGTATAGGAAGGGATAAAAAATTTCATTGACAGGTTCATCTTTGCAATGGTCGCATTTCAAAATTTTCAGTTGCTCCAAAGCATAGAGCCTTTAACATTTATTTTCAAAATGAAGAATTTTAGTCACAAAGCCACGTTTGTGGTCATCCTCGATGAGGTGCTTTGCAAATAGGGATGTTATGTTCTTATTTTTTACTCATGTTTGGTTTTCTTTTATCCTTTCTTTAAATTTTCATGCTGTTTGCCCTATATACTTTGTATTACATTCTGAGCACTTTAACTCATACAATCCACTTCTCTCATTTTTCGGAACTTTGTCTTTAGTGTGAGAGATCAGGTTCTTAAGGCATGAACCACAGTAAAAGGCACATGTAATTTTTTCTTTGGGTAAAATTTTGATTACTCTTTGAGAAATAATCTCTAGATAGAGTATTTGTCGCCATTTGGCAGTGGGATCTTTTAAATGAGCTGCTTATTTTGAAAGTGGTCTAAATCCATTTATCTTCAAATCGAGATATTTAAAGTTTTGCGTTTCAATGAACTTAAAAATTTATGTATAGGATACTAATGAGTCATACTGCTCAAGTGTATCTAAGGATGTTAAACTTAAAGTTCCTGTGAAAATAGTGGCAATTATTAAGCAAATAACGTGCGTTTCCTTATCAAGAATGGGGTTGGGCCACTTTCAAAATCAACAGCCAGATTCATTATAAAATTTGAAGGTGCCCAAGTCCATTCAACATAATTTAAGTTGTTTCAAATTGGAAAAAACAATACTGAATTTGTTTTACATATCTTGAACACACTTCGGAAACATAATTTATGCGATTCAAAATATTTTTTAATTACAGAAAATTGAAAATTACAAACATAAATTTATTACAAAACAATTTACTATTCGTCTACATTTTGTGCGTGTGAAAGGAATTTGAAGAAATCATGATGTTCTGGTGGTTTGTATTGTAATAGATCAATTATATCCTTAAATTTTGCTGTTGTAATTTGTCTAATATTTTTATACAATGGTGTTAATACAATATTTTCGAACTTTCTTGGTCTACCCCGACGTGCTAATAAATTCAGGACTTTAAAATTTTCATTCTCATTCATTGATGTCTTATAGAAAATTTTATATGGTTCATTTCTGACAAAACGCATCCAACATATTCTTAACCAGTTTACTGATTCTCCATCAGAATTCTTTACCCTTTTAAAAATTGCGTCTTCTGATAATTTTGTTGATAAAAATTCTTCCTGTCTCATTTCATTTGCAATAAAATTATTACCCTTCCGACACTTTTTTATAATCTTGTAATAAACTAGGGGAACGCAGAGTAAATTATTTTTTTAATGCCATTTCTACCACGCCAAAATCTCAATCATTTGGTAAAAACGAATGTCCTGATATTAAAAATTTATGATCTATGATTTCGACATTATTATCCAAAGTTTGGACAATTTTTAACCACATTAAAGCTACTTAAATGTTTCTATTTTGTCCGGTGCACATGTCACTGTAAGCTATAATGTCTTTCACTTCTCAAATTTTTAATCTGTTTTAAGGTGCCTGAAACAACTTCTTGAGCACCTCTGGATGCAATAGTTTCATCCCAAACGTACATGTAAACATTATCGTTATGAAAATTGTTTAAACCAAAATTTAGAATATACATATTGCGTTTGTTATATGCTACTGAGGTAGTCAGCTTGGAATACGATAATGCTTTTTGTAAGTCGAACTAGAAAGCAAAATAATAATCCGAATTACGTGATACTTGCTCCTGAGCTTGTTTTAGTGAATTTCTAGCTGATTCTGCTTGTCTTAAATGGACATCGTGTTCTTCGGTGAGTTTATTCTTTTCTTCATCATTATTCGATGCTTTAATTTTAATGTTTAATAAGTCGTATTTTTGTCATGTATCTTTGCGCGGTTGGTGGAAATGTAAATCAAAATATTTTGAAAAATATTTTCCTATAAGTCCACTCATTAACGGCTTTTATTCCATTTTCCTCGCAGTGAAGCTTGTATAAATTAAACATTTTCCTGATAGTTAGATCTGGATGTAGATATCTTCCATTAGGATTATGAGATCTGGTATAATGGGATTCAAAATTTGGGAAACTTTTAATATGGTTTTGAACGTGCTTTTTGGCTTCTTCAGATAATTGTCTTCATTATCCAACCATCCTCCCACGTATATCATTCCCCACATTTGCAGAGTTTAGTACTCGTTTTAAGCGCCGTTCGCTTACTTTAAAAGTATCCAAAAAGAATTTTTTAGAGACGGGAATTTTTCCGTTTTTAGAACGTAACAAATATCTAAAACTAAATTTCTTGGTGAACCTTTTCCGTTTGTTGGACGTCTTCGTTCCACAATTTTGCGCTCGACAGCTTCGTGAGGTAATACATTTTGTTTGTTAAAATCTGCCAAACCCCAAAACTTCTCAAAAATATTCTTTCTTTCTTCTTCATTGTAATTTTTTGTGCCAGAATTCGGACAACCACAATCTTTGTTTTCGAAATTTTTTCAGGAACAATATTTCTGGTTTGAGTGCAATATCTTTTTCCTGAATTCCGTTTAATCTTTCGCACTTTTTGGATGATGCATCAATCTGCTCTCGATTATTATTCGGATCTTCATCCTCTGAAGACGAATATTGTTCTATAATTCTGTTTCGTTTTCGATTAAAAAAAACGGGGTTTGGTCACTTTCTAAATAAACTGCTCAAATATTGTAGAAAAGGCTCGGTTGGAGGCAATGGAAATGTGGATTTGGAGATTAAGAACAAGATGAACGGACAAGAAAAGCAATGCAGAGAAGTATTGAGAGAAATTAAAGACAGGAAAGGAATTTAATAAAAGAGATGGAGAAAAGGAAAATTGAATTTGTTGGACATGTTCTCATACGTAACGATTTCTTGGAAACCATAATGGAGGGGAAAATAAAAGAAAAAAGAGGAAGGCTAAGAAAGAAATTCATAGATGATATAAAGAGTACTATGAGAGTAATGACCTACAATGAACATTTAAAAAAATCAATAGTAGTGCCGATATACGAAAACCATGGCTGTGTTAATGATTTGAACAACTACTGACAAATAGTCATCAAAAATACATTTGCTAAAATATTCAAAAAAGCCATGTATATTCAAATTGTATCTTAACTCGAACAAAACTTCCTACTTTCAAATTCTCAGCATGGATTTAGATCTGAAAGGTCTACCACAACTGCCATATTTCAGGCAATTGACATTATACTTAATGCTTTAGATGCTAAACATAAAACTCTTGGAATGTTTTTTGACCTGTCAAAGGCTTTTGATAATGTAAACCACAATAGACTACTAATTAAACTCAATAGAATATGAATTAGAGGAATTCCTCTAAATTGGATGAAGTCCTTTATTCACAATCACACTCAGAAAGTATTGTTATCAGTTGATGGGCCAAAATATTAATCTGAAGCATATCAAGTTAACGAGAGCGTTCCACAAGGCTCAATCCTTGGGCCACTCCTCTTTCTGATTTACATCAATGACCTACCTAACTGCTTACCAAATAATGATGGAATAATACCAGTGTTGTATGCTGACGACACTAATGTAATAATATCAACACAAGCATATCCCAGCCTTGTGGAAAAATCTAAGTCTGTCACACTTGCAATAAACAAGTGGTGTAAAGACAACCTTCTAGGCTTAAATGTAAATAAAAGTAAAATAGTATACTTTACACGCAATAAGAACGTGTCAGATGATCTTCTGGTAAAAATCAATGACCAATCAATTGAGCATGTGACAGAATGCAAATATCTAGGTATTTCTCTATGTGCAAATATTTCTTGGGATACTCATGCAAAAGCCCTTCAGCACAAGCTCAGTTCAACTTGCTACTTATTAAGACACCTGTATGAAACTACAAGTACAACTGTACTACTAAGTCTATACTATGGGTAAATTTATTCAAATATAACATACAGTATAATATTATGGGGATCAGTGGCTATTTCTCAAACAATCTTTAAAATGCAAAAGAAAGCTATTAGAATCATCACCAGGAAACCTCACAATGCTCCATCAAGGCCTATTTTCCATGAATTAAATTTGCTACCACTCCCGTGCATCTACATTATGTTTTTAATTCTGTATATAAAAAATAACATTGGCAACTATTGTCTTAACTATCATCATCATTACACCAGAGGCAGGAATGACTTCCATTATGGGAATATAAGAACTAAAGCATTGAAATTAGGACCCAATGAAATGGGCATCAGCTTATATAACAAACTACCCAAAAGTATCAAGGATACAAAGGGAACTGCTGCATTCAGGTATAAATTAAAAAGATATCTACAGTGCAATATGTTCTACTCGGTTTACAAATATCTCAACAATTTTCCCAACCAGTAAGTTGATACTTTTAGTTTCTAGCAATGGTCATGGTCTGATTCATGTTAATGGTCAATGATTTTTCTGGATTTGCTATTGCATGTCCATGTTAGAGCCAATGTTCATGGGTTTGTGCCAAATATTATGTAACTGTGAGCATCATTTCTTCTATGTATCTTAATTAAGCCCGTGCCTTTGCTCCTTTTTGACGTGCCTTATATCATGCACATACATCACCCACCTACTGGTATTTTTGTACTGTGATCTCTGGGCAAATAAAAAAGTAATAATAAAAATAATGAACTGAAAAGAATGGCAATGGAGGTAGACCAATTACTGCAATGACAAACCTCTGCCTTCAAAAGATGATGAAGCAGTTTAAGTTATCCAGGACCATAGATGAGTTTAAATAAATGTGGCCTCTCCCAAAGTAATGAAGGAAATTTTAGCCCCTTAGGCTCTTTATTTAAGTGTGGAATATCCTAATTTGTGTAGTTTAAATGTTCAATATCAAGAGTGTGAATCCTTGGCCCAGGAGCACGTGGAGCTCCAGAATAATTTAAGCAAGGGTGGCAAAGTGCCTGCCGTTGATATCTCCTTCCCAGCCAAGAGGGAATGTTCTCCAGTAGAATATTCCCATGGACTGCTCATTTGTTGCAGCAATGGTTTTACGTTGTCTAAAATGTCCTAAATATCCAATTAAATTGGATGAAGGTGGAATAAATGGGAAAAAGAGACCATTTAAGGTAATTCTTATGGAAGGTAGGGATTTATGATTGAAATGTTCATGATTACACTGAAATTAGCAAATGGAAGAGTTTTTTGTGACTTGGGAGGGTCTTAGCCATTTCAGAACTGAAAGAGGGGTAAATGGAGTTTAGGAAGAACAGAAGGGTAAGGGGAGAGGAGTAGGAAAAAAAGATAATGTACAATAGCTGCTGCTTCTCAAAGATACTGGATGCAGGCTGCATAGAGGACCACTGTATTTTATGGAGGATCTATATTTTGTTTAATGAAGGCTGTAAGGGGATGAGGTGCAAAAAGTGGAATTTACAAGAAGCAATTGGAAAAGAGAAGGTGTGTGGTGGAGGAAAGGGGTTTTTGGAAAATACAGCCTTTTTTGCACCTAGAGTAAGAAGAGGAGATGATAATGGACATTCCTGTCTAACTCCTAGCCCTGGCCATCCCCACTCTCCCTTCACTGTCCCTGTGCACTCTGTGGCTCTGGATAAGTCTTTCCACTCTGATTCTATCTACTGCAAAATGTTTATTATTGTGCTCAGTTTTTCTGTCTCCACAAAATTCATGAAGCATATAAAATACATTCTGTTTATCCTCTATTTTCCTTCTTACTTGCTATTGATAAGGCAACAGGTGTACCCATCACCATCCTTAACCCAAAGCGACCTAAGTACTTGTTTGCTCTCTTCTCCAGACTATTGTTGATGATAATCTGAATACATATTGTGTGAAATCAAACGTAAAGTCCTCGCATACTAATGCTTTTCCTTTTTTTTGGGATGGCATCAATACTGGTCTAATGAAGTCTTGCTGCCAAATTCCTCTCTTCCTAAATGCAGACAGATTTTTTTTAAGGTAATCTACTGGTTAAGGTAGGTTTTCGGATGGACACAACTACCGAACAAACATTTTATTACTCCTAACAAAACACAAAATCCATTACCCTACTCTATATCAGGTCCCTCTGAGTACTTTCTTCCTCCCTTCATCCCATCCAACATCCCTATCCTGTTCCTTCCCTTTCCTCTTTTGCCCAACATACTCCTCTCTATCAGTCTTCAACATCCCACTGCCGGTCAACACCGCTTTCATCCACTTTTCCTGCCTCCATAGGATTGCTCCCAACAAACCCCTCTCTTCGCCCACCATACCTAGTACTTCCTCGTTTGTTTTCTTCTCTGTCCATTTCACCTTCTCCATTCCTCTCCACACCCACATTTCAAAAGTCTCCAGTCTACGTCTATCCTCCTGCTTCAATGACCACGTTTCCGCACCGTACATAGCTACGCTTCATATCAAAGTTTTAACGAGTCTTTTCTTAACATCCTTACTCAACATCCCTGTCATCAACTCCCTCCTCCTCGTGAAAGCCTCTTTGCCTAGTGCAATTCTTCTCCTTACGTCCCTACTACTTTGACCGTATTGGTCCAAAACACTACCAAGATACGTAAACTGTTCTACCTACTCTAGTTTTTGCCCTCCTATTTCAATGTTAAGCTTAGCTTTTTTCTTTCCAGAAAATCATATAACCTTTGTTTTATTAATATTGATTTTCATCCCATACCTGTTGTTCTGAATTTCCAATTCACTCAGCAATGCAACCCTTCAGTGGCTGACTGACAAACTAAAGCTTGGTCATCAGCAAACCAAACTGATTTTACGAATCCCCCGCCCACTTTCATTCCTACCTCCATTTCTTCCCGTGCCTCTTTGATCATTTCCTCTGCATACAGGTTGAACAGCAACGGTGATAATGGGCAACCCTTCCTAACACTGCCCATCCTTACTCCCCGTTTCCCACCCGCACCTGAGCAGTCTGAGACATGTACAGGTTGCGTTTTTCCAAAATTCTGGAGAAGAAGCCTTACTTGAAGAAGAAAAAAATCATCTTTAACCTGGACAACGTACCAGCTCACAAAGGTGCATTGGCGAAGGAAAACTATGGGATTTGGGGCACAAAAATCACTGGCATTTTCAGGCCTGGAATTTTTCACCTTACCCTAATAATAACTTTTTCATTTGATTTTCCATCAAAACTAGTAAAATTATCTTTTGCATCAATCTCATACTGCATATGAATCTAGAAATAATGATCGCTTTATCAAAGAAAGGAATCCTGAGGAGTTCGATTGCCCAGATCTCAATACATTCATCTCTGATAAAAAATGATAAAATTCTGCAACATTTTCATGGAACTCAGAACACTCTTGGGTCCATTTTTTATAAGGATGCATGATGCAACATGGAACTAATTTGTGTCCTACTAAAGTTTCAAAAGTGATTTCATCTTCTTTGTTCTCATGTTCAGCAATTCACGGCAAGTATTGAGTAACCTTAATCACAAATCTCTCCTTCCACATTCAATGTATTGAAGAATTTGAGATAGCAAAGAAAATAAAGTATTTTTTACTTGCCTTAGAGAATCAGTCACATGTTGAAGGAATTCTGGGAAAAAGAGTAATTTCCCATTCAAATTCTGGCAGGGTGAATGTGGGCCTTGCACATTGTTAATCATTCTAAAGGCCAAATAGTAGTCTGGAGCTTATAGCTGGAAGGGAAAAAGGGCTGCAAGGTTAGGTTTTGGTATTTGCCCGTTTAAAATGTCCTACTGGCATCTACTCCCAAAACTTTCACGGAGTGAAGATATGATTATATGCAGCATAATAAGAAAAAAGTAAACCTGTGAACCTGTAATAGGGTACCTTTTTTTTCTTTCCTCAACACACAATACAACACTACACACACAATAATTTTTTAGCACCATCTGACTTCAATCCCCAGGGTATAAATATAATTGGTTTCGTGCGTACATTTGGCATACCACTTAACTAAACCTCCACCTCTGTTATACAACCCCAAGGTCAATTTGATATGTACGGCAAGAGCTAACATAATTCCAAGAATCTACGGGAGATGCCGCAACAGTAACGTTTTACGGAGTCATCCACTAATATGCATTCCAAAGAACAATTTCAAAGTTTCAGAGATTAAGAGGAAGCCCTGATAGCTCAACTGGCTGTAGCAGTGGTTCCCTAAGTGGGCGCTACCACCCCCCATGGGGCGGTGCTCTAATCTATTGGGGGGAAAGAGGCAAGGGGGCGCTGAAGGGGCCCGACAATTCGATATTTGCGAAGGCACGGTAACCTTCCTTTTTTCTCCGTTTTCAAGCTTTGTTTTTAAAGTTTGCATTGTTTCCTGCATCTGGAAGTAATTTAAACCACGTGCTTATTTAATTTGAAAGTAGGAACGGTTGAAAAATATTTCCAAGGCACAAGGGAAACTTTTGAAGGAGTTCAATCTCATTTGTGCTATCGTCGGCACAAATTCATAACACTGAGTACTTCAGCAGTATGGATTGGTATGAATAATACGGGTGTGAATCCGGAGAGGAGTCAGCTCATCTGAGAATAAGATTCGGTGTTTTTGAATTAAATATTTACCTTGATAATCATTTTCCAAACAATTCAGTTCCAACGATATTATCAAAGCTGTACAGATAAGTTATTTTTCATTCATCGCATGATACAATTCTTGTTTTATATATATATATATATATATATATATATATATATATATATATATATATATATATATATATATATATATATATATATATAAAATATCTTCGAAATGGAACGCTCATCGGCGACACACAAATATATAAAAACACAGATGTAGATTTTTAGAATATAGAGACACAAAGAAAAGACACTCACAATTTGTTATTTTACGTTTCGACAGCACGGCTGTCGTCTTCAGAATGGCGTTCTCGGGGAAGAGCGGAGAGGATGTGCGGGGGAGAGGTGGGGGAAGGAGAGGTAAAGGGACCAATAGGAAATGAACAAGGGGGTGGGGGGGATATGTAGGCAGCCAATTGATGCATTCAGTGGGCTTGGTTCAGCCCGGGCGGTTTGAATGATTGGGCCACCCAGATATGCGCCATCTCGCGGGTTCTCACCTCTATTATACTCGCAGATTTGGGAAGGATTTCAATCACCGAAACAGAGAAGCAGTCGTCAAAAGATTGGTTGTCGGAAGCGGTGTGAGTAGGGATGGGATAATTAAGAAAGGTGGGGGATTTGGTGGAATAACGGTGGTTATTCATGCGGAGGGAAAGTGCGGTCGTGCATTCGCCCACGTAGAAGGCAGGGCAGAAGTTACAGGAGAGGCGATATATAATATTTTTTGAGGTACAGGTGGCGAGTGGTTGGGAGTTGGTACTGAGTGAGGGGGAGGGTCTTAAAAGATGACAGCATTTGCAGCGTGGGCGGTTGCATGGTGCGGATAGGGGCGGGGGAGAGACGGGGGTGCTTGAAGTTGGATTTGTGGACTTAAAGATGTCTCGCAGGTTCCCAAATCTGCGAGTATAATAGAGGTGAGAACCCGCGAGATGGCGCATATCTGGGTGGCCCAATCATTCAAACCGCCCGGGCTGAACCAAGCCCACTGAATGCATCAATTGGCTGCCTACATATCCCCCCCACCCCCTTGTTCATTTCCTATTGGTCCCTTTACCTCTCCTTCCCCCACCTCTCCCCCGCACATCCTCTCCGCTCTTCCCCGAGAACGCCATTCTGAAGACGACAGCCGTGCTGTCGAAACGTAAAATAACAAATTGTGAGTGTCCTTTCTTTGTGTCTCTATATTCTAAAAATCTACATCTGTGTTTTTATATATATATATATATATATATATATATATATATATATATATATATATATATATATATATATATATATATATATATATATATATATATATATATAGAAGCATTAAATGGTTTGAAAAGGAAGGAATACAAACAGGCGGTAGAGGAAATCATGAAGGATGGTAAAGAGCTAAGTACTATCGAAGAAAAATGGGAAAGTATCAAGAAAGGGTTGTCTAAAGACGCAAAAGACACTAATGGAACCGTAAACGCTAAAAGGACTAGGAAACCATGGATCACGGATGAGATGATTACAAAGATGGATGAGCGGAAAAATGGAAGAATGTAAATACAGAATTTGGCAAAATGAAGTACAAAAATTAAACAATAAATTGAGGCGGGCAACAAATAAAGCAAAAGAAGCATGGTGGAAGATGCAGTGCGAGAATATGGAAAGTCTGCAGAGGAAGGGTGAAATCGGTGTGCTGTAGAGCAAAGTTAAATCGTAATCGGGAAGTAAGAAAGGAAGATCTATGCTAACAGTTAGAGATAAGGCAGGTAAGGTAATAGTTGACGGAGGAAAGATCCAAGAGAGATGGAAGGTGTATATAGAAGAACTGTATGGTAAAAAAACTTTGACCAACAAAGTTAGACATTGAAAAAGGATATGACGTAGAGGAAGATGGCTTAGGTCCAGGCATACTAGACAATGAGATAGAAAGGGCATTTAGGGAGATGAAACTAAAAAAAGCCGTGGGGTCGGATAACATTCCCGCAGAACTTTTAAAATGCTTAGGAAAATGCGGGAGGAAGAGGCTATTTGGGCTGATTTGTAGTATTTATGAGGAAGGAATCTGGCCGGAAGACTTTGTGAGATCAGTTTTAGTTCCTATTCCAAAAAAGGTAAAGGCTACATCATATGAGGACTTCAGGACGATAAGTTTGATATCCCACGCAGCTAAAGTTGTTCTCAGGATCATAAACAAAAGGATGGAGAGTAGGGCAAACGATTACTTAGGGGATGATCAGTTTCGGTTTAGGAAGGGGAGAGGTACGTGTGATGCCATTGCAGTAATAATAATAATAATATATTTTATTTGTCCAGAGACCAAGTAGCTACAAATGTTACACTTGATATGAGACACGTCAGGGGAAAGTGACAAAATTCATTTGTGGATACAAGACATATCAGGCATTATCAAGAAATTCAGCAATTGAATAAAACATTTTCAATTTCAAGAAGCTAAGTAGATTGACTTTAAATGCAGCCACATTTATTTGGGCCTTAATCTCAGCTGGGAGTTTATTATAAAGTTGAAGGCCCATAAAATTTGGGCCAGCACCTGCATTTTATGTACGCACATATAAAACATGCAGCTGCTCATTCTGCCTTGTAGAATATTTGTGGATATCACAAATTTTCACATACTCTGGTAGATTCCGTTTTGTATGTACTACTACATGAAAAATATAAATACATGGCACTGGCAATACATCTAATTTTTTAAACAGGGGACAGCAAGGGGCATTGTGTTGTGTAGAACACATTAGCCGAATGGCTCTTTTTTGGACCCTGAAAATAGCCAAGGCCTTGGATGATGAACCCCAGTAGAGGAAACTATAGGCTACGTGAGAATAAAATTCACCATAGTATAGTGCACAGGGAACAGCCACTGAAACTGTGGATCTAATGGACCTTATTAAAAAGCAGGCCGTGCTTAACTTACTGGTTAAAGTACTTATGTGTTCATCCCAAGAAATTTGAGAATTGATGTGGAAACCCAAAAATGTGGTATTTTATACCTGTGGGATCACCTTCCCATCAACTTCAATAGAAAGTACTTTGCTTGCTTTATTTTTATTTGCAAAATATATTAAATGAGACTTCTCTATATTCAAATCTAGGAAATTATTACGACACCAAGAGAGTAAGGTGTGGCTAAACTGTTTACAGTTAACTATCAATTCATCAAAAGTAGGCAATACAAAAATAATGTTTGTGTCATCAGCATATAACAAGGGGTAGCACCGTTTATATGTTGAAAACTATCAACAAGGTCATTTATATAAGAAATAAACAAGACAGGCCCAAGAAAAGAGCCTTGAGGAACACCTCGATTAAGGACCTTACTTGGGGAAACAAAAGATGTACCATTTTTAGAAACGACCACATGTTGTATTCTATTAAATAGGTAGGATTTAATCCAAGCATTAGGTATGCCACGAATACCCATCCTTTGGAGTTTCTTGAGAAGTAATTGGTGGTCAACACAATCAAAAGCTTTTGAGAAATCAAAAAACATTGCAGCGACTTCCATTTTTTTATCTAGGGCATGTAAAGTCAAGGTTATTAACTGATAGTTGGCAGAAGATGTAGATGTATGCTCCCTAAAACCATGCTTAGATGGTGAAAGGAGATTGGTAAGATATTAACCTAATATAGAATGCCTTCTATAATATTTTGCTGAATTGGCTCAGCAGAGAAATTGGACGGTAGGAGTTAATGTCATGTCTATCTTCCTTGTTTTTATAAAGTGGAATGACTTTTGACACCTTCAGAGGAGATGGAAACACTCCTAGTCGGAAAGATAGAGGGTTTAGTGTTTTTGCCGAATTTTAGAAAAAAATGTGCAGGTTTAGGAGATATTGTGAAGTACTTTTTTATTTTTTTGTGTGGACGTTCGACTCTGGTGACGATAGTGGGCCCTGGGTCCTAAACTAGGCCATGAGCATGGGGTAAGCGAAAGGCTGCAGATAGAGGAAAGATGGTCTAGTGTTTTTTGCCATATTTAAATAAAATGTTCTATTTTAGGAGATATTGTTAAGTACTTTCTTATTTTTTGTGAAAGGGCGACTCTGGTTACTGCACTGGGCCCTGGATGCTAAATTAGGCTATGGATGTGGGTTTTATGCCTACGTCATGATAGAGCAGGGAGTGCCGTGTGTTTTTGGTGATTTTCAAGAAAAGTACTTTTCTATTTAAGCAGATATTGTTGAAAACGTTTTCGTTGCGACCTCTTATTTTTCGCTATAAAAGACGACCTGTCGCTTGGGCTAACCTCATTGTAGTTATCTTTTTAGGGCCGTATATGATATACTACATAATTCATCCCGGTCTTATAATAGTAAGTGATTACAGGGAGTATCACTGAGTATAACATGTCTGTTGTAGTGAGATTACTGCAATGGTTTAGGGGATTTACTTATTTACTTCGTGCAAATATATTTACGTTGGTATGACTGAAAAATCCAGAGCTCCAACGGCCGGTAAATAGTCGTGGGCTAGCTCTTCGTGGGCCAATTTCAGTTAGCTTCTCGCAACAACATTATTTGAGTTCAATTGAAGAGCAGACACCCTTGTAAGCTTGTGAATTTGTTGCATATATTGTGGTTATTGTGATTGCGGTGTAAAAACAGACATGGAAAGGAATATATCGTTGTAAGTAGACTGTGTTCTTATTGAGTGTAAGTCAAGAGGATGTCAACTCCGATGTCAGATATGTCTGGGGATAGCACTTTAGGAACATTATCACTTCGTGACAAGGCTCTCATCAAACGAAATATCAGTCGTCACCACAACAGCAATTTCAAGTGTGTATATCAGCTTTCAAACACCACACATAATAATTCATTAATCCAAACCTTACACTTTTTTCCTAAAACGAAAAATTTCTGTTGGAAATGTTAACTGTGAGAACGTAAATTCACAATTCGTAGGTGAAGTGTTGCTGTTTTGATTTTTCTTGTGAATAAGTATAACTTATTTAAGTGTTTTGTTGCATTATTGATATTGTCAGAACTTCATAAATATAGAAACGAAACGTAAAGTTCTTTAGTGGTAGCAAAATGGCTTTTCTTAACGGGCGCCCTGAAATGTGTCCATGCTTCTTTAATTATTTTATATTTAAACTCTCTTGTACAAAGCTTAGCTAAACTTTCTGAAAAATTTCAGAGCTGGTTATGTTCCTGTTCACGAGCCATCATTGGGAAGAACTGGAGTGAGGGGTCGCAAAACATTTGTGTTATGGGCCCTGGTACTTCTGCTGTTTGCTCTAGCAGCTGCTAATCTTTGCCTAACTCTTACTGTGTTAGGTGTGCTTCGTGTTGGGCACGGCATGGAAGCAATTGAATTCTTGTCAGAACTTGGAATTCTAAAGTTTCGAGGCATAGCAGATTTGGACAGGTGGGTGTCAACCAACTGCTGGTTTGCCTTTGACCATCTCGCTGGTGTTGGCATTCCATCTGAGTACCAATACGATTTTTTCCCATGAGGGACGAGTGTGCATTTCGTGTAAAAATGTTTCACCTGTAAGCCTGACGGAATGTTTTAATTTGAAGTTTTATTCAGGAAATCGGTAGTGTCTTATTTAATATACTCTTTATTTTTTTAACTGAACTTATCTTTTACAGAGTGACCAAAAGGGATGGACGTATTCAAGGCTTTGCTGGTTCCCCTGTTGAGATTTCAGGTGATGGAGGATCGGTTCTTTTTGATCTGGGAGCATCTGTTGCGCCGAGGTATGTCTGGCCAGATGTGGATCCCCATTGAAGATTTTCAATTGAATAATTTAATTGAAATTCTGCAGTTTGTGGCACTTTACCAAATTTAAATATCGTGAGCTGTTCAGTTGAAAACTCACGAAGTAAAACAAAGAAGGTAATTTAATATTAAGATATGAAATAATCATATCATATTCAACATGAGGAATGATCCCCCCTGTGGTCCAACCCTAGAGGAAATGATGTATTTTGAGACTACCAAGGGTATCCTTTGGGTTCATTAAAGCCCTCATCAGTCATGTATCACTCGGGCTCATTCAGAAAATATGTATGGACTCTCTTTGGCAACACAATTTAATGCTCATTACCGAGCTAAATAATAGCTGTGGAGGGTGAAAAAAATTCTCTTCCCTAATATTTTCCCCATCACCTTTGAATAGCAGGTTCCATGTTCCACACCTGAAATTGGTGGCTCATTTTTATCATTCTCCTTAATGTGTATGCAGTGCCAATTTGTTGCGTTAATGAGGAAATGGTCTCCAGTCACTTTGTTTGCCTACTAAAATCATCATTGGGTATTCACCGAGCATAGTATTTTGTATTTCTATCGGCAAGTTATTTGATTCAATTAGTTAATATGATGGGTGCATATGCAGATGGGTGCCTGCATTGGATTTATGCTATTGGTTATTGAATGAGTGAGTTTGTGGCAATCTTGTTATTACAAGTAAGAATCTGGTAGGAAGAGCAACTGAAAATGTACAGCATGAGTGTCACATTGGATGCTGGATGATTTAGAGTTGCATCATGTGACCCTAGTTTGCATTTAGTGGCCAATTTGTATGCTATCCACCAGCCTAACTGGATGTGTTAAAATTCTTGATATATTGCAGTTATACCACAAACAGTGGTGACCTACTCCTTGACAGTCCTATCATCTTAGAATTCCTAGTCGTCCTGGTGCATAGTGCTGGCGACAGTTATCATCATTGCCTAAAGTCTGTAAGCAGTGACAGGTGCACCAGGAATTGGGGAAAGGTGAAAGCATTCATTATGTTGGCAGTCGGTGGTAAGGTGCTTGAACTAAAATAGTTTTGCATCACCCCAAGAGGTTGCAGTGCCTGCCAGCCATTGTTGCTGAACAACAAACATTTCAATCATCTCCCGACTCTTGGTGCACCGGTGCAGTGACTGCCTGCAAACTTTTGGGAATGTTGGGACACAGATTTTCTTAGTTTTAACCTCCCTTAGGGTTAACTTAAGTAAATTATTTGGATTGTCTGGCATTGCATGCACTTTTGTGCACGTGGAGGGTTCTGGCTACGATATATATGATGAAATTGATGGTTTACGGCATAACTTTATGGAATCGATGCGTATTGGAAATGAAAAATAATAACTTTGTGATTCCATTGAAAAATTTTTTCAAAAGAGATCATCCCCAACAAGTGTATCTTAGTGTCTCTCGATGTGTGCAACCTTTTCCCGAGTGCCCCGCCCAAGGAAGCGCTGGACATTACAGAGCCCTACTTTTTCAGAAGTCTGCACCTGCTCCTATCACCTTTGAACTGTATGAACTCTTGATGACAAGTTTTTCACAAAATTATTTCAGTTTTAATGGTAAATATTTTGAACAACCCGATGGCCTAGCCAGGGGCTCCCCTTTGTCCCCGCTACTGGCAGATATTTACATGGACCATTTTGAAAAAGGTTTGTTCTCTTCTGGTAATGGACTGACCAAAACTGTATTGTGTTGGCATCGATATGTAGACTATGTGTTTTGCTTGTGGGTAGGTTCCAAAAGGTAACTGGAAATGTTTCTATCGGATCTAAATTCATTGAATCACAATTTGGCATTCACTTGCAAAATAGAAAATAAAAATTCCCTCAACTTCCTTGAATCAAATATTTCTAAAATTAACAAACACCTACAGTTCTCCATCTTTCGGGAAAATTCTTATGCTGACCAAGTGATTCACTTTCACTCAAGGCATTGTTTTTCCAAACAGTTATCCACTTTTTACTTCATGATTCACAGGTTAGTGAACATTCTTAGGTCAAAAACCAATTTCGAAAAAGAATTATTTACAATAAAATCAATGGCTAGAAACAATGAATACAGTGAGCAGCTCATTGATGAATTGTATTTTTAAAAACTTAATCAACTGGCAGTCAGAGACATTTATGAAACCCAACCGCCACAAAACTCGGCTGCTAAATGGCGTAGAATCCTACATCTGGATCATATTACTATGAGAATTTGCAAAAAACTGCTGAAAGATGTTTCAATTAGCCTATTATAATAAATCAAACCTCAAGAACCTACTTTCCCGCACTAAAAACAGAATTCCAAAAAGTGAAAAGAGTGGAGTGTATAACTTAACATGTGAATGTGACGCAATGTATATTGGACAATTTAGCCGAAAATTTCAAGAACAGTTGAAGGATCACCAAGCCTGTGTGAGGAATAAAAGGTCAACGTCACATTTTGCCAAACATTTATTCAAATATAATCATGGTAATGACTTTAAATTTGAAATTTTACTTGCGGAAAAGAAAGGACTTAGACTAGATGCTGTAGGGCAGCTTGAAATTTTAAAAAGTGTACGCTCTAAAGAGAATATTGTTAATGACGTTTTTTAAACCTCCCATACTCCCCTCCTAAATTTGCCACTTCTCGTTACCTGTGCAGATGAGGGTAAGAACCCCTCTGCTTCCCCCACACCCTCCCTTGACCTCTGAGTTTTTTAAAAGGTTTTTGTATTTATGTCTATGAATCGTTAGAACTCACCCACTTTCCTCCGCCAATACGAGGTATGCTCCTAATAGGGTGCCTCATGTTTTCTACCCCTGCCCGAATTATCATTTCTCAATTCCCTCCCCCACCCACCCTCTCACCTCCCTGCCCCTACCAGAGTGTAATATATATAGATAATAACAATAACAATGATAATAATAATAATACTGTATTCATGTTGAAAAATGGTACACCCATGTTGAATGCCATCAATACAAATATTATTTAACATGAAAACATAAGTTCTTAAATGTGATGAAGATTGTCACAAAAGAATTCATCCAATTAGTAAAGTGGGGAAGCAAGTAACAAGGTATATATCCCATTCTTGAAACTCTGTATACCATCTGATTTCAACGGAGTAGGCAGATAGTTGTCATGCAGTCGTATTTTCATATTATTAAATGTGTTGTAAGTTGATAACAATCTGCAATACTTAGTATTTAGTTTTGATTTACCTCTTGTGGAGTAGTTATGGATGTTAGATCTCAATTGGTAAGTTTATAGATTAACTTTCACATGAATCAGTGCCTCAAAGATATAAACACTAAATACAGTCGTGATTCCATGCCTAATAGAAAAAGGTTTGCAGGAATCATATGGTGGTATATTAGCAAGAGAGCGAATAGCTCTCTTTTGTAGTAGCTAAATTTGTTTAACATGTAGGGAATAACCCCATTACTCAAAACCATGATTCAAATGACATTGAAAGAAGGCATGGTGAAGTGTTAAACGATACTCATTGGAAATGAGAAAGTTGAGCTTTCTTAACATATAAACAGCTTTACTCAGTTTATTACAGGTCTATTACAAATTGTGTTCAACAGCTTTTAAGAAAAAATTGCTTACAGCATCTGGGGTGAAAGGAAGATTTTCTTTTCCATTGCCATGAGGAACTTCTTCATTGATTACTCTCCATGCTGCCTTTTGTTTATTTTTTGCATCCAATATAAAATCCTTATAAGCTTTACTTTTTGCTCACCTGACTGAATTATAATAATCTCTTTCGTATTTCAAGTAAGCCTCTTTGTCATGCAGGCTTCCACTGGTTTTGAAGGAGTGGTGATAGCCGAGTAAATCATTTCTGAGAGCTAATAATTCCCAGAGATTATGTTTAATTTCAGTGGGCATAGAGTTTAGTATTTTTCTAGGAATGCATTGTTCAAAAAGGTGTAGGGTATAAATTATATGAAAGCAAAAAATTTTCCAGATCCTCACAATCACTAGTTTTTAGTGTTATGTCAATGTTGAGATCTCCACAAATTATGATATTGGCTTTCAGAGTCAAGAATAGGGATAGTATTAGTTCCAGTTGATTGCAGAAATGTTCAAGTACACCATTAGGGGAGCGATACACAGAAGCAATGATCAGATTAAGGTCCTTCAACATGATCGCAGATATTACGAAGTGCAATTCCAGACAGAATTTGTCCAACTCAATTACTTTGAAGGGTATACCTTTCAAGACATAAATACAGGCAGAAAATCGAGTTGGCTGTTTGTTTAGATGGATGTCCATCAGAGTTGTCACCTGAAGATGATGTTGAACGTCAAAACTCGGGTCGTCTCATATTAAAAATTTGTTAGTGGAATCGCAAAGTTACTATTTTTCATTTCCAATGTATGATGAACTCCATAAACCTAAATATTGATGCAATAATGGTGTTTCTCTTTAGAATCTCTCTTGACGAAGAAGGCATTAGTATGACTGGGCTGGAATCTCTTGACGTCCTCATCCACGGCACCCATAGGGTGGGGGGGGGTGCATTGGGGCTGCCCCTGATGCCACCACATGCTGCTCCTGCCGTCTTCTCCACAAGGTTTCCAAATTTTGAATTACCCCGAGGTGTGCGGCGGCTTGACGTTGCATCAGCCACCGCCAAGCGCCTCTCCTCTCCTGTGGGGTCATCACTTCGCTTAAAGTCTTCATCAAGGGTTGGCAATCATAATTCAATTTTATAGAATGCATGTACCCCTCATGCCAGTTCCTTTCTTGCTGGCCAAAAAGTCCTTATTGTAGATTATGACCAAAGTCACTCCCTTTCCTCTTCTTCTTAAAGAGTCTTCCATACTATCCTGTGCATTGCAAATTTTTTACACTGTTGTCACATTCATACATTTTTGCTGCATGCTCTTCTGTTCCTGAAAGACTTAACATTCATTGTCTTTTGAGAGATTTTCCAACCACAATTCATATCCATGACTTTCTTGGTATGTCACTTCACCATTCAAACGAGCTGTTGGTAAAACTGCAAAGGCCATTTAACTCATATGAATGCTTTATTTACGATTTGAAAATTACAAATCACATTAAAGAATATTTTAACCAACTTAACTAGCTATTTCAGGAAGCTTCCCATGATGTCCTTACTCCATCAAATACTAAATTATAAAACCCCTCGGCATTTTACCAATGACTTCACTAGCCTTGATAGAATATATAAACTAAGTACCAGAGGTGATCATAAACTTGTCATCCCTCATCACAGATCAAATCCTTCCTTATTCTTTTGCCGGAGCATCATTCTTTTTTACTGGCGATTGTAAATATAACCAGGAATATTGTTTGACAAGTATTGTTTGCATGTATTGTATGTGTGTGTGTTGTATATATTGTGTTATTGTTGTTCATTAATTAGGCAAATAATGTAGTGTGTTGCTATATGTTAGTTCTAAGATATTATATGCAATAATTTATTTGATATTTATGCACAATTTGTGTAATTTATTTATATGTTTAATATTGTAAATGTGTGACGAGGGGTCAGGTGGTAGATGACTCCATAGTGTCAATCTCGTCCCAAAATAAAGATGACTATCCGTGTTTATTATCCATTATCTATGTTTTCTCTCACATAGATTTGGAGGTATAGTTTGGAGATTCAAGTGGCATCAATTGTCTCAGCATGGCCAAGGCAGCATCATACGAGTATACTACTGCTTCCATTCCACGTTTTCATTTCACATACTCCGCTGTCATCACCCGCTCAGTCTCTGCCCTCTCTGCACAACTTTTGCCGCATACACCCCCTCCGCCAAATTAATTCTCTATTCATACTCATGAGGCATACGTTGAGGTCATGTAGCCATGTGCTGAGAAGTTCACTTTCTTTAACTTATTTTTGCTTCCTTGGAAAAGGATTCATTTTTTATATCCCTCATAGTTAACCAACATACTTTCTGCCTGTATTCGCACATTCTTCATCTCAGTTATTCCACCATGTTTCACAAGCATTCTGGTGCTGCAATATACAAATTCACACACTTGTTCAATTATTTCCACGTTTATTTATTTCCTGATTTACAGTGTAATTGGGTAAATTCCGGGCAGCATTTATCAAAAAAAGAACATCAGTATACAATAAGTAAAATAATGCCTATTAGTTAAATAAATTGAAATTAAATAAGTTTAATTTCATTGTAGAGACTTACCCTCTGGATTTACCATTAGCATTCACTAGTAAACTTTTGTAAATCTTTTGGAGGGAAAAGTATCATCTTATTATCTTTTATGTTCAGGTTAATGTGGTTATCACTGCGTCATCTGGTTATGTGATCTGATACAATTCTGGACGGTAGGACTTGGGAATCTGATGAATTTGAAGGCATAAGGATGCTTGTATTATCTGCATATGGGTTTGGTTCTACTCAAAGTTGACTGGTCATAGCAGGCCAGTTATGTGTATCAGAGAAAGAGCAAGTCCTAAGATGGAACCTGAAGATGTACCGAAAACTGATGTGGTGTATTTGATCCCATCCACACTAAGGGATGCCTATCCAAAGAATTTAGAATTAAGTCTAGTGCTTCAAACATTGCAGAAAAGGTGGACATCACTTTCCTGAACCCATGCTGGGTAAGGAAAAACATTGAACTTCTCAAAATATAGCATTATTTAGGTTTGAATTAACTTATCAAATATTTTTGAAAAATTAATTTGTATGTCAATAGGCCTGCAGTTTCCAATGTCATCAGAATTGCCACTAATTTTGTAAACTGACAAAATGTTAGATATTTGTAAGGGGTAGAGGATAACACCTTGTGCACGTGATTCTTTAATGAGGTGTAATGGGGGTCCTTTAACAACAGTAGAGCACTTTTCCAGGGATTTCATCTGGACCAGCCCGTGTTGTCAAGTTTGCTAATGATACTCATTAGCTCTGGCCCAGTGCAGGGGTTGACAAAAAATGAAGTTAAGAGTATTTAGATTTGATGTAGACTTGTGAGGAGATATTCATCGTGTGGAATTATGTAGTTTATTGCTTATGAATTAATCGACCAAGAAATTATAACGAGGTACTTTAATTGTAATATTGGGCTCACATTACTTAGGGAAGGATAGTATTAGAGGTTGTTCCCTAGCGTATATCTATTTCTCAGGGAACTTTTGTTTCAATACTAGAAGCAAGTATTTTACCATTAATATCAAAGCACTGGATTCCAAGAAACTGCGGGAGATACTGCAATGGTAACTTTTAATGGATTCATCCACTAATATACATTTCAATGCTACAAATTCAGATGACCGGGATTCGAACCTGGATCCCTCGATGTTCGGCTGAGTGCTTAAGGCCAGTTAAGCTATTGAGGTGTCCTCTCAAACTCCAAAATTTTAGGGGCTTTAAAGGAACAAGATGTTGTGAAGTATTACCGTACATACAATGTCACAGGCATTTGCAGTGGTGCATGACGCCTCACAGTCCACGAGATTAAAGCTAACTTTTAAACACTCGGGCTGTTTATACCTTGACAAATTCCAAAGAAACTTAAGGCGATGCCGCAGCAGCAACTTTTAACGTAGTCATCCGCTAACGTGCATCTCAGTGTGGTGCGTCGGGCACGACTAAGAATGCCTGTGACATTGCATGTACGGTATTTCGTTGCAACATCTTGTTCCATTAAACCCCATAAAATTGCAAGTGCAAGAGGCCGCCTCGATGGCTGCACTTGCTAAAGCACTCGGCCGGACATCGAGGGATCCAGGTTGGAATCCCGGTCGAGGCAAATGATTTTTTACACTCTGAAATCGTTGCATTGAAAGCAATGGATATTATCAGAGCCATTACCGGTGGATACGTACCCGTTTTTGTTATGTATGTGTGTATAGCAAAATGCAAAACATTGTAGAATAAGGAAAGGTTGCATTGCAAATTAATCATTTTATTCCTGTTTCATTTAATGCTGACCATTATTAATGTGTGTCTGTTGTCTAGCTATTGAATGTGTACTCAACGGTTGAACTCAACTCTTTATCCAGGTGCGTCTTCGTGGCAGCGAAGGAGCGGTCCTCGATGGAAAAGAACTTGCATGGTCTGCTGACCAGGATATCCTTTTGCTTTCAGTGAATGGAAGCATCTTGCTCAATGGTAAGCTTAACGTTTCCAGCAGTCTCGTTGATATTGGCTCTCCCGCAGGGGAGGAGGCTGGTCTACAAGTGTAGTCATTGTGGCATGTGTGATACTCAAGTGTTTGGCGTATATTTCCTGCCATGAGCAAACTAACTATTCCATCAATATGCAAGAAATTTGATAGCAGAGAAACATTTGACCAGACTGAGATTTAAGATTTGATCCCTTTGTTTTCGGCCAAGCGAATTAGCCATTTAAACGAGCACCTAAATCCATTGGCTATTTGGTTAACTGGCTAAAGCACTTTGCAATAAATTGAGTCATCCAGCCTTGAATCCTGGTCTACGGGAATTGTTTTTCATCGCTGAAATTCTCAAGCTTTTTTGCGCACCCCAGTTGGGGGTCGCTTGCATTGGCCCTTATCTCACAATTCTTTGTTGACCTGGTTATCTTATTTGGATTGTAAAAGACACTCTACGATGTGATATACCTTGATGCTTTGTTACTATTGGTTTGACATGGACAAGAAGGTAAAAATTGGTGATTAGTGGTATGGTATTCCCATGATGTCCCCTTTATAATAACAGTGGAGCCTCGCTTAATGAGCTCCTCTCACAGCAAATTATTTGCATAATGAACAAAACAATTTTCATTAAAAATGACTCGCTTAACAAGGAAATTTGCTCACAACGAGAAGAAGGGAATTCCTGCAATGATTGCATTCCTGGTACTTCAGTTTGCGTTTATTTCTCATCATCTAGTATCTTCATGTCACTTGGTGATCTTAGTGTTCCCACATTTCTGTGAACTAGTATTCAGACATATTATTTGTGATTTTTTTGTGCAAAGTTAAATAATATTTTGTGCATTGTTTTAAAAATGTCTCTGGAGAAAAATGCATTAGAAGAAAGCCATTAGAGAATAAAAATAACAGTAGAAATGAAAATCAAAAACATTTAAAAGAAAGTGGGAGCAAGGTGTGTAATTTGCATTCTCTTCAAGACGAAATTTATGGAGAGAGATGCTTAAAAGACAGTGATAAGAATATCTGCACAGTGGTCATGTATTCTCAATGGTGTTGAAAGGTTGCTTTTCATATGGATGAATGGAAAGCAATTGCGATGAGGCACTATTATTGAATATATCATTTGTGAGAAGGTGGAAGTGATTTTCGTCCACCTCGTTAAGAAGATTCGAGGGATAATCAATGGCCAGAGAAGTACAGGGTCCATACAATAAGTATCGTGACTGGTTCGCTGTAGCCTCAACGGAGCGGTGGATGGGGGTCTGACCAATCAATTTGTTAGAGGTGTCCCCCACCACTCCGGCGCACTTTAGTTCAGTTGCCTCTGGGCATACGTTGAGACATGAAGTGGATATTTTTGGTGTGCGATTGTTTGTGGTGTCGTCGCGCCAGCATGGAGCGCACCGTCGAGTAATGCTACATTGTGAAGTTTTGCGTTTAACTCAGGAAATCCACGTCGGAGACTCTTGAACTCATTAAACAGGCTTATGGGGACGATGCCTTTAGCCACACAAGAGTTTTTGAGTGGCACAAAATGTTTAAGGAAGGCCGGGAGCTCGTCAAAAATGAGCACCGGGTCGGACGCCCGACAATGCTCAAACTGATGCTCAGGTGGCCAAAGAGAAAAAAGTTTTGGATTCTGACAGGCGTTTAACCATCGCCCTTATCAGTGAGGGGACCAGCCTTTCAATCAGAACCATCCACGCCATTGTAACAGAGGATCTTGCGATGAAGAAAGTGTGTGCGAAGCTGGTGCCGAAAGTCTTGAGCGAGGATCAAAAACTGCCGCGGGTGGAAATTTCGCAAGAAATTTTGGACTGCTTCCAGGAAGATGAAGATTTTCTCGACAAAATTATTACTTCAAAGGATAGCTCAAAAGGAGCTCAAAGGATATCGGTTGAACTCCATCGAGGCGGTTCAAGCGGCGACGACAAAGGCTCTCAACAATATTCCAGAAACCGACTTCCAGCGGGCTTTTGACAAGTGGCAGATGCACCGAAGTAAGTGTATTGATGCAGGAGAAATGTATTTTGAAGATTATTAAGTAATTGTAATGATAACTGCAATAAATTTTGATTTTTGGAACCAGTCCCAATACTTCTTGTATGGACCCTATATTTAGGGGGAGCCGGCTCAAGAAGTTTTTAGGGATGAGCTGGAATCAATGGCCTTGTGAGACATGGTGTAGCAGCAAGCTCTGACTCGAAGAGAACTTCATTGGAGACTTGGAGAATCTAATCAATTCAGAGGCCGCCTGCTGCAACAGGCTTTCAATTGTGATGAGATGAGCCTCCTCTGGAAGAAGTTGCCGAAGTGAGCCTATAGTTGGTCATGTAATAGCGGAGGATAATGCATTGCCTGGCTGCAAGCCAATGAAAGGCATTCTCACGCCACTAATGCAATGCAATCTGTGGTTTGAAATCTGAAGCCCTGATTGATTACCATTCAGAAACTCCAAGAGCCTTCAAGAAATGTATAGCCTGCTGTTTAAGCAGGCTAAATGCAATGTGGAGGTCATAGGAAACTGTTGTATTGTACCATGCGTACAAAGCATCACCCAAATAAGGCAGTGGCTATGGGCAGCAGAAATTTATTTAATGATAATAATGTTTATTGGTTCGTTTCAGACATGTTTGTGGCAAGAATGGATCACGTCACATTGTCTGCTCATATTCTTTGCAGGCATCACATTATTACAGAGTAAAACCCAAAACAGGAGTCAGGAGCAGTAACAAGAGTATTTTCATGGAGTTATTTATGAAGAAAATCATTCAATCTAGTGAAAGGGACATGAATTCATCAACTAAATAGCATTGATGATCTCAAAGACATTGAAATAGTTTAGACTTAAGCATAAAAAAATATCTAATTCCCATAATTTTCTCAGTAGTCCTTTCAAGAGTTTCACACCAGCATATTCAGAGTTCTTAGCAAACATGGATGAGTCATGGGCAGTTATTCTAAAGACATGACAACCTTTTGTGCTATACATATATACACCAGCATTGGTTTTCAGAGTGAACATGGCTTTGTTTTGCTGCACAACGTCTATAGTGTGCAATATATAGAAAGAGGGAAGAGTTAGAATGTTGAATCTTTTAAAGTAAGGTCGACAACTATGTGCCCTAGGAACTCTTCCTTGGATTCTTACTGCCTCCTCTTTTTGTATAAAGAGGCACACAGAATGAAATGAATGCCCACACATGGCAATGCCATTCCTTGGTCTACTGTGAATTAAAAATTTTGTTACAGTAGAACCCTTAACAGATGACCCATTGATCCTCAAAAGAGGGAAGGCTGTGATTTTTCTTTGCTGGGGATGAAATTGAATAAATGTTGTTATCTCATTGTAAATAAAGACTAAATTGTCTTCAAACCATGTACTTATAGTGTCCATGTTTCTCTGCACTATGGCATGGTTTAGGTTCTTGGAGGAGGTTAGGTGGGTTATATCATCTGCGTACACTCATCTACGTTGACTCATTGACAAAATAATCAATGATGATAGTGCAGAGTCGAACTTTTACAAAATTTTGAAGTGCAGAAATATCTCTGGGCAGCTTTCTAGTAAAAATGAATTAGGGACATATTGTAAACAATAAACTTTATTTTGATTATTTTTTGATCTTACAAATCAAGTTTGCATTACCATTTGCCTCCCTCCGCTAAAGATAAAACATGATCCACAATCTTAAACATTGTATGTATAATTTTCTGTGAATAAACCTTGCACATAATTTAATTTCTTCAGCATGGAACATATTTTAGTATTTTACAATAATTTATATGACAAAAGTTGTATCAAAAAATCCAATAATCACGTGTTATGCTTTACAACAAAGATTGCGGAACAAATTACACTCCTACAAAATTCCACTCTGCTCTGATATAAAAGGTTTTCCTACCAATATTTTACTTTGCACCTATGTATTAACAAATAATAACTTGAATGGCTGAATCTAGGTAAATTAAAAAAAAACTGTTGGAATCCAAATTATTGTAGTTCATGGGAGGAAAGTAAAAGTATGATGCAAGACAATAAATGTTGTTTTGTGTGCTTTTGTTGTTTCGAAAAGAAACCTATGTTTACTTCAAAAGAAAAATGGGAACCTAGAATTCATATTTAATGAACATTTTGGTTTAATGAATTGGTTAAGGGTTTCATTTGGACATAGAGGAAAACCAAGTTTGCACTAATCAAGTCATGGTTGTCCAAAGAAGTGTCCTTGCGGTTGGTAGTCCAGCGCAAAATATGGCCAGAAACCAAGGTTTATTGTATAAGTGTTTGTGTGAACATGTCTGAGGAAGTCAAATGGGGATGCCTCACTCCTCATGCAAACTATATGGAAAAATTCATTTCTTAGGGTCAAAAGGTGTTGTCCTGGATGTTAGGAGTGTCCCCCTCGTCCCAATGCCACCACCTGATCATGTGGCAACCCTGCGTCGCTTGCATGCCGTTGTCAATGGGGAGAGAGTAAAGATTGCTGAGGGCATTGGCAGTAATGGAGAGCACTCAAACTTGAAGGAGCACAAGCCGAGGAGAGTAAGTATTCAAGTGTTAGGCTCTAGCAGTAAAAGTATTTTTGCTTCGGTAATTTTTTCTAGTTATGTACAACATATACTTAAGTGCATTGTATGTGCCTACATTAGTGCACTGAATTGTCATTTAGTTTAGGATAATTTCTCTGAGGTAGAAGGCAATGTACTATAGTGAACACCAAATCTTACCAGGTCATGGATGACAAAAGTTGACTTAAAGAAGTTTTGCGCCACCGATTGGCATTTTGGCTCAAGTTTAGGAATTTCAGGGATGGAGATGGTGCGGGGGCTAACGTACTGGCTTCCCACCCAGGGGGCACGGGTCCAAATCCCAGCGGTGTTGAATATTTTTCAGAGGTATCTCGATCCATACTTGAGGTGCTTTGTGGAGGGCACTTTGAGTGAGTACGCCGTCCGTCGGATGGGACGTTAAACTGCGGACCCCTTGGCGCCTTTCGTAAAGAGTAGGCTAATGCCGATGCCGGGTTTCTCTCCAGCCTTCATCCTTTCCTGTCCATCCCCTATGGCGCAAATGACCTCGGCAGTCGGTCGCCTCCCCTCAAAACTACTACGACTTAGGAATGTCTATGATGAAATGTAATCAGCAAAAATTTTAAACAATAGTCTATGCACAAATTTTACTCCAGGATATATTAAATAATAAGGGCAATGAAGATCATACCCATAGAATAATGCTAAAAGGAATGACTTAAGAGCAATTCCAGTACAAGCCTACCATGTGGCATTTTAGAGGCAGCCCCCAGAATCCCACTGGTCCATTCCATGGGCGCAGGAAATCCAGCAGGCAGTGCTCAGGGGCCGAAGGAGGATTTTCTCTGAACTGGGTGAAATTGCAATAGGGTGGAGGAAATTGCAAGGGAACTGCTCATTGACTTATTAATGAGGTGTTGGTGCCAAGAGTTAGTTGGCTGTCTTTGCCTAAGATGTCTGGTGAAGGGATTTTTCCTTGAAGGAAGTATGGTAGCAAATGAACATTAGAGCATCATATGAAAGCATGTGGCCAGAATAATTTTTTTCTAACTTATTGTTGTGATTTAGGGAATAATAATAAGAATACTTTATTTATTTAGAAAAATGATACAACCATATGCTCCTAATAGGGTGCCTCATGTTTTCTACCCTTGCCCCAACTATCATGTCTCTACTCCCTCCCCCACCCACCCTCTCACCTCCCTGCTCCTGCCGGAGTGTAATATATGTATAGATAATAACAATAATAATGATAACAATGATAATACTTTATTCATTTTGAAAAATGGTAAAACCATATTAAATGTCATATATAATGTCTAATGGTGATTCCTTGGAAGGCGGCAAAGTAGATATTCATGAATAAATAAATAATTTTTGAGAATAAAACACAAAAGTCGCGATGCTTTTTGAACAGACCTCGTATGTCCAAACAAAAGCTACCCTGGACAGAGGAATACCAATATTAATAATAAACACACACACATACACGCAGTAACCAACCCGAAGGTCGGTTTGGTTGGTGATGGTAGAGTTCACCCAGTACTAAGCCCTATACGGCGTGTGAAAATTCACACATCAGGGTAGGGGAGTCAATTCCTTTCCCTGTGCCGGTTATGGTTTCCCAGGAAGATCTGGTACCCGAAAAATCACATAGCTTGGGTGGAGCTGCAGGTGCCCAGAGTGCCTTACCCAGGAATCGAACCTCTGGTCAGTAGTCCAACACTCTACCCCCTGAACTACCGCGACCCACAATAATAAACAAAGGACAACAAAATTATTTTACAAGAAATGTTAATTTTTATCGACTCTATGAATCTTGTATTTACCATTTATGCATCTCAATTGATAAGATGAAATCTAATAAATACATAGGGTGTAAGGAAACAATTTTGTAATTCCACAACTGTAATTTATTTTCAAGGCCCATGCTTTGCCACTGTGACATCATCAGGGCCTGTTGATGTGGCACAGCCACTTTGGTCATGAAAATATATTGCTGTTGTGGAATCACCAAGTAATACCTGGAAGTTATTTATTGATTCCACCAAGTTATACCTGGAATCATTTCCTTCAAGGCAGAACATATCCACGCAAAAAAATGGTGGTGGTGTGGACATGTCCACATTGTTTATGATTCACTAACTTCGAGCTGTCTCTTGAGGTTTTGTGTGCAAATAAGTTGCAGGCCTAGCTATGTTATCAGCTGTAGCTAGTCATTACGTAGATCTTGACTGGCTACTGCAGATAATCAGAGCAATTAACTTATTATTATGATTAATGAGTTGGTTGCAATCATGTCAATCAGTCATAAAATTTTCTGGGTCTTAGTTTGTACGAATTATTCAAATAGTTAACTGTTTTCACACCTCAGCTTTTAAAAGCTTTTTCTATGCTTATTTATTTACTTATTTAATGGGAATAACCCTTTGACACAAAGAAGGACAAAAAAAAACATATATGGGTTCCACAACTAAAAAACGTATTCAGAAACAGGTACAAATTACAAAAGGTTAGATACTTGTTATCTAGAATTACAACATAATTTAACATTAAAGAAGAATATTGCTTGCAATACATGAGAGATATTTTTAGATGGTGTACAGGTATGAAAAACTAAACGAGTTAGGTTAATTAATGCAGACAAATATCAATATTAAATAATATTCCTAATTAAAAAATTGCAACAGAATTTTAGAAATATGGTATCTGTTACAGGCCAGATGTTAAATGCAATCGAAGTTTTAACTGGTATACAGTATATTTAGTACATCCCAATATTCTTCATATGAGTAAACAGTCAGACCCAAAAATGAGTAGAAAAATCAAAGAAAAAAATTGTTTGTAATAATAATAATGATAATAATAATAAGATGGAAGAAGGAAGTTTCTAGATCAAATTAGGTGCTAATATTCTTCAAAATAGCACCCATGAGCATTTACATACTGATGTCAGTGCCTCTGCCAGTTGCTGAGGATGTTCTGTGGTAATTTTAGGATCATTAATGGATGCCTTGTAAATTATGAAAGACTTAGAGTATTAATTAAGACAATGAGCAATGATAGGAGAGGAATGTGGAACAGACCACAATTTTGTGGCATAAAAAGGGGATCTGGAGCAAAAACAGAAGGCAAGGAAGATGAAGGTTAGAGGGTAGAAGAAATTGAGAGTAAAAATCAAAAAGCTCCAAGGCCAAAGCACAAAAAGATATCATGAACCCATGCTAAAGGACCCATGTAAAACCATTGATGCAGAATGGGAAAAAGATAATGAAAACATAGTATGCGTGATGCTTAGGAGTTTGACTGGCATGATTGTTGAACTTGCTGAAATTGTGTGCAGAAAAGGTAAGTTTGCTAAAATGAAAGGTGATGCCTAATGGAATGAAGAAGTGAAGGAGTTTTCATTTACCTCTACATGCCATTTTAGATACTTGCTTTATTTGCTCAATCGGTACTCACTTTTGTAAGCTACTGTTCTCAATACTGTTGGATTCCTTCCGCCTTTAGGGGTTATCCTGCATGTTGATGGGTCCCTTCTTTGAAAGTGTGTTAGATTTTCCAAGCATTCTACAGGGTAGCACATGTCTTCTTCTTTAGGTAGGATTCTCCCTGTAGACCTGTGCAGCAGGCATGCTGAACAGGTCACAATGGCTTAGATTAATATCCTGTTTATACTTGACTTAAAAATAAATTTTTATTCCAGAAGTGGTTTTCATGTATATAACAAGCCACATGAAAATAGCACACACACATTACATTAAGAGTTGGGTTGATACATATATAAAGGTATTTTTAGTTCAAATAGCATGTGCTGCTATAAAAAACACTGGCTTAGTGTACATTTATACTGCGAGAAGTTAAGAGGTTTCTCTTGGTTATCTTGGTAGGCAATTAACAAGTTTTGCACCTACATTGATTTGGCTCTTGCTTAGAAGGCTAGCGTTATAAGTGACACACCTTAGGTCCTCCAAGGCTCTGGTATGGCATTTATCACCATTTATTTCAATGACAAACAATACCCTGGGCTGACAAAAAAATTGTGAGAAAATGTTCAGTCATGGTAAAATGAGGATTTCTAAAGTTTTGAAGTGAACCCAACAGCTATTTTCCGGTTATATTACTCTGAATTCTAGAATCCATCTTTGCCGCTTAAATAGCCTCATTGATTGGTGATAATGACCCTGAACCATTATTCCATAATAGACATAGTGCAGTGGTGATGACTTAGGCAAGTATTTCCTTTTGGTGGGTGTGAATTTTTAAAAGAGTTGATTTACTACCGTTGAAGAATGCCAGATTATGGTTTCCTCATTTACTCATGGAGTCAATATTTCCTTGAACTCTATCACTCTTAAAAAGATTTGAGGAATTAAGGTGTTTTTTGTCATCTGCACTTTTGAGAAGAGTATCAACACTGAAGTAAGAAAGAAGGTTGTAATGTATAAAAGAAAAAGGGGACCCAGAATACATTAACCCTTTAGGGACACCTTTAGTAACTCCGATGTGGCTTGATAAAAAGTTTTGACAAAAGAGTTATGTTCACGGTTTGAGGTCTACCCATTAGAAATGATTGTATCCACTGTTTGGCAATTCCTGAGATATCATAGGTTCTAAGTATATTTATTAAAATCCAATGTTCCACAGAATCAGAGAAAAACTTTTCTAAAATCATCAAAAATTCATTGTACATGTATCAATGTTTGTCAAGTCCATGGATAACATCATGTATAAGCTTGGTTATTGCAAGCTACTAACTTCCTTGCTAATATGTATTATCAAGGAAGAGGAGCAGCCTGGAAGCAAGATGTCAAGGAAAATGATAACCGATTACATTTCTGAATATTCCACTTCCATCTGCTCTTCACCCCCCCAGCCACAACCCCTAGTCATTCTCCCCCTCATGCAAACTGCAAAGAAAAGACAATAACACTTCCAGCAAATACAAATTTCCAATTCCAAAAGACATTAACAATTCCAAAGATCAGACTCACCATCTTCCGAGTAACCCAGTTGGTAAGTGGTACAGAAGTAGTCATTGTAATTCTCCTCCAGCTTCCCAGCCTCATGTCTCAACTCTCCAATTCCTGTAACATTAGTTAAATGGCCTCTCTGGGGGAGCTGTGTTGTAAGGAACAATTGTGTATAGAAAACTATATTGTCTCATGGGTCACATAGAACATTAGAAATAACTAAAACGAAGCACTTGGTTGGCATTGCACCTAGTATTTGAGCCAAAGCCTCTTCAGGTGCGTAGTTACATACTCTACCCATTAAGCTAAGATGCCAAGAAAACCACAAGACCATAAAAAATGAGTAGGCTGCTGGTTATTGAACCTCGGCCACATTCTATTCCTTATCATATCGATGAGGACGCAGTGTATTTGCCTCCATTGGTGAGCATTAGGTAATAGAACTGTAGTGGAGAAGCGAGTAATTCATATGAACAGGCAAATCACTCTAGTATGGGCAGTAACTACTCACAATTGCTGACCTCAACCATCTTCCCTTGGATTACATGTGTTCTTTTACCTTAATGCTTTTCACTTTAATATGAATACATCTTTACCATTCCTTCCTCTCCTAAATGCAATGTTTCAAAATTGAGAAATAAAGTTCAAAGATTTTGGACATTATATTTAGCATCTAGATACACTTTTGAGAGACTAGTAGTATTATTATTAGCACATGGAAAATTTCCAGAAATAGTTTTTATCATTTTCTATATCTTTGTAGTCCTAAAGCATCTTAATCAAATGTAGTTATTATGATCTAGCCTTCAGTCGGCAGGTGGATCATCATTAAGAGAGAAAAAATGGGGTAGTCGAAAATCTGAAAATGTATGACTGTAAAAGGTGAATTTTTACCACTTTTGAATTAAGATAAACAGAATATTACTGTTACTAATATCTACAAAAGCAAATGTCTGAATCTGGATAATAATACAAGGGAGAAAAAACATTAAGCATTTGTGTTTTCTTGGGGATGGAAAATTAATAAATTCATTTCAATGAAACTCCAAATATATATTCAAACTGAGGTTTACTATGCATGCTAGTTTCGGCTGAGGGACTCTTTGACATCAAGAGTCATCTAAATCCCACTGATAGCCCCTTTGTTAAAACATAGATATTATATTGTAGGTAATAGATAGCTTACTTTTGAATTGATTATCCATATATGTGAGCATTAATAACAAATTGGCTGAAATGGTGATTTGGGGAACCTATTACCTTTGCCGATGATATGGTAGCCTGATTACTGTTTAATGTTTTGTTATAAAAGCAAGCAAAGAGTATTTACTTAGTACTCTACATATTTTTCCTGTAGTATCAGTACATAAAGCCTCCCTGGCTGGCGCAGTGGGAGCCTTTCTTGGATTACAAGCCTAATAAAGTAACAGACAACTTTCTTTTGGATTTTTCAGTGGACAGCACTACTTACATCCATTTTCTCTCCATCACACAACTTCATTCTCGTACATTCATGGCATGAGCACATGAGCATACTGTATGGACTAGTGACATTTACCCTCTCGCACCAGTTTCTTGTATTCCTGGGTGTTGGTAGATTACATGGGGGACACTTTTGGGGTTTGGGAGGGCCTTGTCCTTCACATGTTTTTTCCTGTTCTTTGCTTGAATACTTAATATGATGAGATCCTAACTGGTAATAGCACTGACGATTCATCTTGAGAGCCCTGCCTTTTTAAGTATAATAGGAACTCTATTCATCGCATCAGAATGATGGGGGGAACTATGTAGGAAAGTAGTATCATCCGCATAGAGGGCACAGTCAGTAATCATATTGGGGCACAAGTCATTAATCATGACCAGAAATAAAAGAGGTCCAAGCACAGAGCCCTAAGGCACACCATAGGTAATATTTAATGGTTTTGACTGCTTACGATCAGATAAGTAGGAAGGAATAAATTTTAGTTCAGTATCCTTAAAACCATAATATTTCAACTTATTTATGAGAATTGTGTGATTAACACAGTCAAAAGCCGAAGAGAGATCACATAGTGAGAGAGCCAAACATTGATTACCTTCAAAAGCCTTAATGATTTGCTTTATAACATATTCAACAGCTTGGGTTGTACATTTGTTGGGTCTGAAACCAAACTGAGTCGGTGTAAATAAATAGATTTAAAGATTCAAAATAGTCCAGGATTTGGGTAAATACAACTGATTCAATGATTTAAAATAAATAGACAGCACATAAAAAACAGTAGCATCCATTTTGAAGCAGTCAACACAGCATTCAAATGATTGTTCTTCATTGAGAAATTCGTATGGGTAATCAATGGGAATACGGGGAATACATTCAGACAGTAGAATTAAAACACCACCATTTTTGTGAACTGTCTGGCAAAAGGCACTAGCGATGACATACCCAGGCACATGAAGAGAGTCAAGTTCACTCGCATTTAACCAATGTTCGTTGGCACAGATCACATGGGGTTGGTACTCATTTGCTAGAACCTCGAGGTCCAGTAATTTATTACGTATGCACTGAATGTTTATGTGCAAGAGCTTCAAATAACGGGTTATCCTTCTGGCGCTGGTGGGAGGCGTGGCTTCAAAAAAGAAAAATTTTTTTAAGATCATCATTACCACATAGCTTATACTGTTGATATAAGTTGAGTAAATTCCTTCTCTTATTCTCAAGGTCAATATTAAACCAATTTGCCCGTAGATTGGGCTTATGTTTCAGCTGAATTAATTTCTTTGGGAATGCACATTCAAACATTAACAAGAGATGACTAAAATAAGTTGCAAACTTTCTTTCACAATCAGTATAGGTCTGCAGGGCATCCCAGTCAGGTTATCCTTCCGGCGCTGGTGGGAGGCGTGGCTTCAAAAAAGAAAAATTACCCACAAACACATTTTTAGGCCAAAATGTGGCATTACTGAGGGTTTCGCGAAAATCTTGGCGCATGGATACCCGAAACAATGTGTAATTTCCGCGCGGTACCTTAAGTTGTTCGATCACCAGGTCCATTGAGGTATCAATGTCCGGGATTTCATCTTTTACGTAGTTTTCCAACTGGGTTACTGTTGATCGGAGGTGAAGTTCCACACATGGAGATGAGAGAGACGAGGGATCCCCGAAAGAGAGCATTCTTTCGTAGATGTTCCGATGATCAGTAATTTACGGCGCCTACGTTTGTGGCTCACCATAACAAATCCATCTGCAGAAGGTTCTTCTACATCACTTTTCTCACATTTCTCGTCAGCAATACGAGGTAGCACGGTAGTGATTGAGGGAGTAATGCAAACACTTCGAGATTGGCACCTGTTGCCCTATCAAGTCACTGCTAAATTTAGTCCGATTGGAGGTCGATTTATCTGAAGCAAAGTCTTTCTCTGGGTTGACTTTTACGGTTTTTGCAAATGATACACCCATGCATATGGTGGTAGCCTTTTTCGTTGCGAGAGAATCTTTTAAAATGCTCATTTCCTGTTTCAGCATGTCGATATCGGACGCCATGTTGGATAGTGGAAGCTTATTGGCACGAGAGGAAAAACATTTCCAAAAAATATCTCTGCATTCAAATATGGCTTTCAAAAAGAGATCATTCAGATTAGTGCATTTGGAATGAAAAAAGCATGAACATAAATCGCAATTAATTACTTTATCTGTAGAATTAAGGGAAATATTGCAGGAGCTACACTGGCTTGCAAAGTAAGCGGCCGCCATCTTGAAACTCCCAATTGAATTGAAGTTACTTCCTTAAAAAATTCCCTGATGAAGTGTAAATTTATACAATGTAGCACATTTAGTGTGATCTCACCTGTGGCGCTCTGCAAAACTTAATATGCGTCGGGCTAGTGGGGATGTCACCCCTCTGCTTATGCATTCATACATAGTATTTCTCCTGATAAACTCAGTCTCTCCAGTCATTTGACCGTAGCAAGTGTCTGTGTGTGTGTCGTAAAGGTATAGAAAATGGCTGATTTTAGAACAAATTTCAATCGTATCAAAATTATAGCAGAAGCAATTAATTGTTTGAAAAGTAAAAATGATAATGACACAATGGGATCTGAAGATAGAAGATTGTCTTTCAGTATTGCATTTAAACTAGAGTTCATCAATTATGCTGTCAGTGACATTCAAGCGAGGCAGTTGAAAGGCATTTTGGCCCACGTACACCTTGGAAGACGGTACAAGAATAGAGGGAACAGAAGGTAGATTTAGTAAATGAGTAAAAAAATGTATGTCCATGTGCTCCTAAACGGTCAAAGCTTCAATCGAAACTACCCCTTGAATAGGAAAGGAAGGCTATAAGACACCAACTCATGATGTCATACTGATAGGAAAATGACCCAAAGATTGATTTCTTGTGTTTGCGATTGAAGAAGTCTGGGTGAAAGGTTAAAAGTGGGACGGCTTGAATATCTTCTTCCAAAAGTGTGAAATTAGCAGCAGAAGTGAAGATGATATTGCTTGTGTGGAAAGTGACAACCCCAGTGAAAATAACTGCAGAAATGATTTAGCAGCAGTGATGACAAATTTCTGGGATTCTAAGATGGGTAACTGTTGTAGATGCTAATTTTTTCATGCAACAATTCAATTTTCTTTTAACTAAGTTCTAATGTCGAAGTACAATTATCCTTTTCCGTCCAATCCAAGTATTTACTATAAATTCTAAATCTAAAAATCAGGGTGAATTTTATGGTACGGGATACGTGGGCCAGGATACCTGAGGATGATGCCAATGCGTCAGAACTAGTTGTACCAATAAAGCATTTAGTGGAAAGATACATTGGGTTTTTTTACTTCAGTGATAATGGATTTCCTCAAAGTTAAGCCTGAAAACATTGAATAAAGTTTCAGGCACAACTTGGTGGAAATTATATTGTTTGTTGTGGGTATATTGTTTGTTTGAATTATATTGTTTGTTGTGTGTATTATATTGGTGGTTGTATATTGTGGTGTATACTATATTATCTATGAACAACTGTATGTTCCTAAATGACGACATCTACCATATGTGAATATGATTATAAGATGAATAAATATATTATTATTAATGATCCCAAAATAATGAAAAAACTCTGTAACCTTTCCACAGATTTTTATTCGAACACGACCAGTTTCATTGCTGAGGGATGTCATCAGATCCTGTCCAAAACTATTTGTGTTGAAATAAAAATCTGTGGAAATGTTACAGTTTTTTCAATATTTTGCGAGTACCCCTTGGGTTTGTTTACTAACACAGAGGACCATTTTTGAATTGTTATTTTGATAGGTCTACCTCTGAGTGGGAGAAACGATCCTTTATATGCTAACAGTGCACTCTGGACTGTTGATGAGGCAATTGAAAGGGAAAAGCACTGTGGAGGTAAATACAGACGAGTAACTGGCATGAGAATGCCCAGACTAATTTAATTGTACCTACACCTGCTAAAGGCTCGATTACACTATTGCAGTTCCATTGAAAGCGTGTATCCCTCCTTGTCAGAGCCAGGAAGAGCATCCGTGCCATCATTAGAGCGAGGTCTAGTGTTCACATCAGTTTCATGATTTTGGTGGTGGAGATTGAATTTATTTAGCAAAAGAGAAAGGAGTGAATATGTAAAATTTGTGCTTGCAACTCCTTTTGGTAACACTGTTTTTTAAGATGATCATCATGGGGTTTAACAGCAAGCCGGCAACATGGTTGTATGGTATGGTGTGGAGTGTTAAGTGCAGCATATGTCTGAGGGAGAGATGCCTCAGGATGTGGCCCTAATTATCTGGTGCCTAGCTCTGAGTGAGTACTTCTTCACCCACCCACTTGGCTTGTACTTGCAGAAGCCTGAGTCGTAGGGATTATACTTAATGCCACTCATGTTACTCGGTGGTAGTTGGTTGGTGGCATCATGAAATTACCCGACTGGGAGTCACAAGAGAACGTAATGAATGCAATTGGAACTTGGACTAACTGTGCTTGAAAGAAGTACATTAAGGGACAAAGTAATTGGAACTATACAGCGACTTATTTATTTTGTTGGTATTGGTGCACATTAGGAAAATGCACAAAGATTGAATCTGGTGCTAAGTACTTGGAATTAAACTCTTATGAGAGTTGAATTTGTGTTTTGTATTGCCGTCTTGAGGGAAGGGAGTGTGAATTACCTTGAATGATTCCTGAGGTTTTTCCTTGCATAAAAATACGATTGAAATGAAATAATTTACTTTGTAATTGCACACACTTAATTTAAAAAAACACAACCCAGGTTTCGACGTTGAACGTCATCATCTACAGGTATGCATGCCTTCTGATCGAGGGAGGGGGGGGGTTTGGTCAGAGAGGGAGGGAGGTTGGAGAAGTGAAAAGGTTACAATGTAGCTGGGAAGAAAAGAGAATTACATCTTTTGACTTAGAAGAGTGGTAGGTCTAGGAGTGGGGAGTGGGAGGGATACAAAATTTTGTTGGCATGTTCATCTTTCCAACGGACACATTTCAAAATTTCTAACTACTCCAAAGCATCGAGCCTTTGACCTTCATTTTCAAAATGAATAATTTTTGTCACTAAGTCACCTTTGTGGTCACTTTCGATGAGGTGCTTTGCAAAGAGGGATGTTATGTTCTCATTTTTTACACATGTTTGGTGTTGGTGTCAAGAAACTTATGATTCTTTAATTCTTTCTTTAAATTCCCGTCCCGTTTGCCCAATATACTTTGTGTTACATTCTGAGCACTTTAGCTCATACACTCCACTCCTCTCGTTTTTGGGGACTTTGTCTTTAGTGTGAGAGATCAGGTTCTTAAGACATGAACCACTGTAAAAGGCACATTTAATTATTTCTTCAGGAAAACTTTTAATTACTTTTTGAGAAATAGTCCCAAGATACAGTATTCTCCGCCATTTGGCAGTGTGATCTTTTAAATGTTCGGGGTTGTAAATGTGGCTTAAGGCTATTTTTGTAAGTTTATTCTGGTAAAGTTAATTAATTAGATCCTCTGAATAACCATTGTTTACTGCTAACGTTTTAATTACATTAAGTTCCTTATTTACATTGAATTTTGACATAGGGATAGAGGTTAAATGGTAGATCATTGCATGAAATGCCGGAAGCTTTTGGGTGAAGTAATGCCTTGAAGAGGAATTAATTAATTGGTCCGTGTACATTTCTTTCCTAAAAATGGAATACTGTTACCTGTCTTTGTCTTTAGAAACGGATAGGTTGAGGGAATTCAGGGAACCTTTTTCCTCTTTTTCACACGTGAATTGTACATTAGAATTGATAGAATTTAGATGTGTTAGAAACTGATCTAGTTGCCTATCAGAACCTGTCCATCGTCTACTTATCTAAACCAACAAAATGCATTATTAATGAGAGGGTGAGCTGAGGAGAACAAAACTTTTTCAAAATTGATATAAATATTGGCCAGGAGTGGGGACAAGGGCAAGCCCATGGCTAAGCCATTGGGTTTTTGGAATTATTTACCATTAGAAATGAAATAATTTTGGGAAACACACGTCTTAAGTAATACACAGAGTTCACTGATAACTGGCACTGGGATGGATTTCCGGATGAGGACGTCTTCGGCAAGGTTCACCGCTTCCATGGGTGGCATGTTGGTGAAAAGGTTGCGTACATCAAAGGAAACAAGCATGCACTTTTTCGGGTTGACCTTTTTCATAAGTTTGTTGACAGGGTCCAAGGAATTCACTACACCATATTCCGTGGAAAATTTGGAAACCTCCCTGAAGAGTACATTAAGCTTTTTCGTTAGTATGTGGTTGGGAGCTGACATATTTGATACTACAGGTCTGATCGGAATCCGATTTTTGTGAACTTTAGGTTGCCCGAAAAACCGTGGTGCTGAGGGATTCATTTGCACTAGTTTCAACATTTCACAACTTTTGAATAACGTATCACAAGATTTAATCACTTTCTTAATTTCTTGTTGAAATTTGGGGGTTGTGTCTGAACGAAGTACTTTAACATTATGGTCCCTGATGAAATCTTTGCAATTTGTGATGTAGGTATTTCGTTCTAATACAACCACTGCGCTGCCTTTATCTGCTTTTTGGATGATCAAATTTTTATATGTCACTGAATGTTTAATGGACTTTAGGGCCTCGTACTCGGTAGAATACTTTTTCTTTTTTACTTCTAGTTGTGAGAATTTAAGGAGCTCCTGGGAAGCAACTTGTTTAACCGCCATGTTTTCTTTCTGAAGGGCAACTTCAAGGTCAACCACCAGGTTTTTAATGTCTTTAACAGAAATAGGAATTTTAGGTAGGTACAATTAAATGAAGTGTGTGGAATTGCAAAGTAAATTATTTCATTTCAATATGTCATGCAAATTTCATAAAGTTATGCCTGAGGCAACAAATTTTAAAAATAAGATGTTCCCAAATTTGCATTTGTCATGAAATCTTACAGAAATTAGCTAAATGGAAAATATGCGAGGTCAGTTCTACGGGAAAGCAAACTTTCTTCACTAGTTTCCATTTACCGCACTAGATTTTGTGAAAATTGTCCGTCTTGATATGACCTGACATTGCTCCAGATGATAAGGTTTCTCCGAGAAGTGATGGATGCCCATTCAAGGCATTTATGCCTAACAAGTAAGAAAAACATGTCAAAAAGTATCAAATTTGATATTCATGGTTTTGCTTTGGATTGAAACAGTTCATCATGGCAAATGTGTAACCTAGAAATTGTACTAATTGCAAGTATAACTGAATTGTGTTTTTGTGCGCATTACATAAATCCATAAATATCTGCAAATGTGTTCGAAGGCAACATATATGTGCTGATCTCCAATTATTCATTTTCATAAAAACTTATACGCATGAAAAAATCTTGCTTTAGGTAATTACATGTTTAATTGTTTGTTGAAATTCTACCAGAGGGATATGAATTTAGTCTGGCTCTGTATCCAACCCCAACAGGATGTGGACTTGTCTTGGTCGTTTCATTCCCAAAATGCAATTGTTCCGGGATCCTCCATTTTCTCAGTGATGCTTTTCAATGGCTTTAACCAAGACTTCAGTTTGAACCAGCTCTCCGGTGACTATTTTCCCGGGGGAGAAAAGGTAACATCTCCCTTGCGTAGAAGAGGGACTTGCTTCAATTGGACTCTCAATTGCTCATTTATCCCAGGCAGACAATCAGCATCGGAGGACGCACTTCCAGCCACAGGGTGGGTGGATGGAATCGGGGAAGATGCTGACTCCAGTGAGGCGCGTGAAGGCACGGCGCTTGCATAGGACCGTGAAGCAGATGTTAGGAGACATGAGGAGGGTGCCCTACGGCATGCTGCGGGTCACCAAGGGTCATACCTCTGCCTTGCATCCGGGAAGCGAAGCCCGAGGCCATTTTGTCAAGAAGTATGGCATGTATGGAATTCCCTGGGGAACGGGAAGTGAGGTAAACTCTTCTCACGTGGGAGGTGGCATAGCAGCTTCGAGGCCAAGGAGGGGAGGCAAAGTGGGCCCCCAGCCGCAGTTCAAGGTGTGCGTGTGCATGCCAGGTGGGCGTCTGTTCAGGGTGCCATGGGTGCCAGGGTCGGATGGGTGCCTTAGAGTGGCAGAAAAACTTCACACCCTTCCCCCTTCCCTCAACCCGTGCATCTGAATCATTTCACTCCTCGTGTAAGTCAAGCTAGTCATTTTGCATTGAAGCGCAATACAGAAATATGCTCAGGGCAGTTTTTTCGTGACATTGTGATGGCAGTTATTAGTAGGCACCATTGTAACTTCAGCATTTTTAATTATTTACGGTAATACACCAAAGGTATTGTTAATATTTCATAGTCATCAGTAGTCTATGTATGTGGAGTGATTACACATATCAAAGGTATGCAGCGCTTGTTAGCACTTTGATTTTCATAATCAAGCAGTATATGATCTCATTTCTACTAGTCACAAGACATTTGATTTATACACATGAGCATCAAGAGTAAAGCCGCTCTATGCATGTAGGGTAGAAGGAAAATAGGTGTATGTAATGATTACTGGAAGCACAAACAAGCAATTACTGAAAGCAAAAGTGTGTGCACAAACCTTCCTTTTTTTATTGCAATGGATACTATGTTGTTAAGAAAGGCTAAATTTAAAGTGTTGCTATATTAGAGAAGATGATACCGTTAAATGTTACCAGCAGTCATCGGGTCATTGTTAACGCCGTCATGGAGGCTAGGATGATGACACCCTCATGCTCCCTAGCATTCAAACCTCAGTGATCACCTTGGTAATCAATCTGAGCACTGGTTTGATTGGTGGTGGCCCAAAGTACCTCAGTGCCGTGTGAAATTCACTCATTAGGACAGGGTCCATTCCTGACCCATTGATTGGGGTGGTTCCTTATTCCCTGTGCAGTGGCCCAGGAATATGTGGCTCCCAAAGAAATTGCACAGCTTGAGTGCCGAGGGTGAACAGATGGGCCATCCTGAATCAACATGGCCACCCACCAAGTGAATGCTCTCTTCACCAGGCTACTGTCAGCTGCAGCTGAAAATTAACTGATATTTTAGAATCAGCTGTTATTATTTCAACTTCACCTGGTTTAACGTGGAGGCGTGTGAAGTTTATAAACATGAGGGACATCTACTCAGTCTCACCTGAAACCCACCACTTCTTAAACCTTATCACTTTGAGGACTAGATTCCAAAGATTGCCCAACTTAAAATGAGCTGAGCCTACAACTGACCTCTGAGACCTCCTCAGCAGTCAATTCCTCTTTATTTGAGGCCAAAGTAAGAGGAGCCCCTTTTGCCTCAGTCTCCTGCGGTGCCCTGGTTATCTGATTGTTCATGCCATCTGTGCATGATTCTCCAATGAGCTCAGTTTGTGTTTAATTTGTGGCCAAAGTATCTGCTTTCTATATTTCCTATGAAAGAATGATGTTAGATATTATAAAGACAAATTGTGTTATGATTTGAGTGCTCCTTGGAAAAGTTTAAAATCACATTCTTGTTAAATTTTTAATGTCAGACAAAGTACTGCATTACATTTGCTTCCCAGTTAAGTTTAATGCTGGAAAATCATTTATCCCTTGTCACCAAAGATATATAACTGAGCCCTCTGAGTCACACGCTGGAAACATTCAGCATGGTATTCAAAAGATTAAGTGTTGGAAAGCTGCAGTTCCATTGCAGTTTGATAATAAACAGGGGTATCTTCCATAAATGATGATTTATTCTCATAATTAGTGATGGCCAACACGAAAATCCTGTTTGTATTGTGACGTTTGGCAATTCTTGCCTGAGACATCATCCTGAATTATTAAGTTTTAATGCCAAAGTGTTTCTCCATGATGAATTGAAATATGTCATCTGTGTCAGAAGTTTCATATAAGGTAATATAAGTTTTTGAGTGCCTCTGGTTTATAATTAAAGGACCAAAGTTTGCTTGAAACATAGCAAGTCATGGTTCTGTTTTAAAGGCTTAGAGTTTCAAGGATTTTCAATATAATGGGGTACCCTGTAGTTTTCTTCTACATAGCCATACACCGAAGCATTAACATTTCTGATTTTTCTGTAGTTTTTCCTCAAAGTCTACTTCTCTTTACTATGCCAGTAATGTGCATGTAGAGATGAGATGTCTTTTGCAGTTACTTCTGCAATGTTAAGAACGTCAGATAAGAAAGCATGTTGGAGTATTCATCAATCTCAATATGCTGAATTTCTGTGTTTGAGACAAATCCTAATTTTGATACAGAATATTTGTGGGAAAAGATATGTTTTCTGGCATATGAGACATGTGGGTGCAGGAGATCTCTTTTTGGGGATTTCATAACAATAAATTTCTATGGCTACTGGGTTGCAAATAATTTGTTCCTGGATAAATAGTAAATTTAAGGACAAAGCAATTTTCCTTCCGCCGTTGAGTGATTTAAAAATTACTGCACTAATTTTGTATTCCCAAAATGATTAAGAAACATATGACATTATCAACCATTCTCATCATTTACTACCATTAACAAAGGTCACAAATTAAAAATGACATTTCTCCCTTCTTCCCTATTCTAACATTTAAAAATGCTCATTGTACAGTCATTTTCACCTTAGAGGGGATGCTACCCTCAGTCCCTTTCAATATCCGGGCGCATTTCAGGAGAGATATCTTTAGCCCTAAAACATTTAATCATTGAAACTCACCAAAGGTTAATGCTACACTTTTAGCTGAAACAGTTTTACTTATGGTGATTTGATATTATTTTTATCATATTTTGTGATGTGTTCCTACTAATTTGGGTTTAGGTTTTTTAAAACATTATGATGGTATAATTTAGGATGTTGTTCTAGTTATTTTGGACCTGAATTAATGTATATTTATATGCTGTTTGAGGATTGTTATTTACACATTTGTAATAAGTAAGCAAGAGGGAGTCAGTTAATTGATAGTAGCTTTGATAGGTATACTTTCTAATATAAGGTAAAAATTTGTATTTATAGAAATTGAAGTGGTGTTACATATGTGTTAGAACTTTTGAGTGTAATGAGTATGATTTGCATATCAATTTGTCATAATTACAATGCCCTAACAAGTAAATAAGCAGATTGAAGTTTTATGTGGCTTTTCTATCCTTCCTGTGCCAAAGGTTTTCTTCATATCAGAAACCATTGGCATTTCATGGAGACTTCTCTGGTTTATTCATTGAATCCAAGTGCATTTATGATGGTCTATATCTGTTTTAACTTTTCAAAATGATGTGGTATTAATTTTAGTGAATACATTTTTTAATATAATGTTGGGTATTTCTAGTGATTAATTAAGGTACCATGAAATCCAGCAATACATCATGTGTATTTAAATCTTGGGTCAACTATTGTTGTATAGTCATTCATGGATCTAACAAATTCCAGTATGACTTTGATGTTTCAAAGTACTAGTAATGAATTCCATCAAAATAGATATGCATTGTGAGAAATATTGATGGTAAATTCTGTAATTTGTGTCATTTCCTACACCCTTTGAGTGTTCATGTCTGTTGTGCAAGGAGTGCAAACTAATGAGTGACTTAATGTAAGAAGCTCGAGTAATAAATAAAGTTGGATGAAAAAATACAACACTCAATTTCTTTGTCATATAGCGCGACTGCGATGCCTTACTTTTTCACTCAATATTTATTTTCACTGATAATTATGCATGCATTACTTAAAGCTCCCAATGTTGGCCCCTGTAGAATGAGCATATTTTGCGCAAGATTTTCCCCCACAACATCATCCCGAATGGGCAATTTTTCTTATACCCATGCTTGTGTCTGTGGTAGCGATTGTTTCATTTCCATGACCTGTGAATTCTTCCTGAGATTTTGTCACATGTTGTAAAAATGTTGTTTCTTGCAGAGGTACTGGATGCAGGGGAGGGTTGTTGTGATGTTTGATTGATTTTGATCTGTGGTTTCTCACAAAGTGATTTCACCCATGTAAATGTGAGGGAATTTGAACATTCCATTTGGAGCACACCTCAGGGAAGGCGGAGGAGAAAAATGCACGTCATGCTCCCACTGTACACCTCCCCCCTGACTAGGTGTCCTCTGGCTAGCCGACCCCTTCCTTTCTGGCCATCTTTCCCTCCACCCCTCTCCTTACCTTTATGCTCCCTTTGCCTGCTAAAAGTTCACTCTCATCTCAGAGAGTCAAAAACAAACTCTTTGAAGTTCATCTCAAGAATTAAGGAGCAAACTTTTACCCAATATTTTTCTCTGATAAAATTTTAGCTCAAAAACTGCTCCAAAACTTTGATAATGCTCTCTATATTAAGGATTGGATGATAATATTTTGATAAGAGGCATAGAAATTTGGCTGGGATTTAAGAATACTACATTTCCTGAACTGTGAAAAACTTTTGCTCCATGCGTTGAAATTATTTTGCACCCGATAAGGGTTGAATCTTGAGAGATCTTGGGTTTCCCTGAAGTGCATTTTTTTCAATCATGGATCTTGCAACCTAGCTATAGTGGATGATCTAGGCACCAGCAATTGAATTTCCGGGTTCCCTAGTGATTAATTTGAATAATTGTTAGGATATGCTTGACTCATTGCATAAATAGCAGTTGGGTGTACTCGATTTGTAGAGCCATGGTCATTCCCATCCTCTGGGTGGCTGCAGAAAAATTGTGGGAATGGGATGAGGTTCCCACAATGGTGGCGGCTCTATCGTGGTGCCCCCTCCTTTGCCATGTCACCAGCCAGAAGAGGATCCAGGGGCACCCTTTGGAAAACATATCACCCATGGCCCCACCCACCAAATCCTACCATTGTCCATTCATGCTCCCTAAGATGCCACACATTTGCACCAGAGGACTTTGTGACACCAAAAGTAGTCCCCCTCAATGCGCATCACGCTCGCAGCTCCTCTTACTTATTTTCAACAGCCCTCACATTTTTGAGATGTCTTTGGCACCCACCGTCCCTTAGTACTCAATTGCTTTATGTGTAATCATTCCACAAAAATAATAATGAATTGTTGATGGTAAGTAGCTATCTTTATCAATCATAATTGTGATTTTCAATTTGATAAGCCTTTTTTGGCTGGCAGCTTACAAATATGTCATTGATGTTACGCTGCTTTATCTTTTCATCTGTGGAATATTAGCAATGATTAAATCAGGAAATGTTTGGCCCTCAAGTAGTGATAATGGTCTTTGCAACTTACCCAAATTCTTTGTTCTGCAAAACTTTCCACTTACTTCATATTAGTTCCGAGGTCCTCTCCCTCTATAGCACAAAACAGGATTTAAGGGCTGAAGGCCACTGCCAGTTGAGTCAGAGAGAAAAGCATAGGATGGAAGCTCTTCTAAGAAGTACTGAGCATCATCATTTTTTCAAAAGTAGCTCTGTCTCTGTGGATTATCATCTCACACAAGCACACATTATTTTTATTGGTAATCTACCATTTCCGCAGGTTTTCCTTGCCTCCTCCTCACACCTGGACTGGAACCATAGGTTTCGGGAGGGTGAATGCACTTTGCAACTGGCACTTCATTCACTGTGCTCGCTTGAATGCAAAATTAATTTTAAAAATTACCTTGGTCAAAGTCACCGAGTAGTGTGGGGTGGCTTCAGGTGTTGTGGTTTATTACCTCAAAGTTATTTAAATTGCTATTGTACATGTCCATGTAATTTTGCTGATCATGCAGAACCTACAGGTATGTATAGGAACCTGTATTTACTTGAAGTACTGGAAAAACTTAAAAATGGCCAGAAACCACCGAGTACCTATTTGATGGTAATTATGTTCTGTACCCACGATACAATTTGCTTTCTGCAAATGCACCATCGTCAATGTTTGCCGAGCCCTGTTCTGAAGCCAATCTAAAAACAATGTCTCCTCACTCAGACACAAATCCAGTACTGGCCCAGATGAAATTCCTGGTAAAGTTGTTCATTATTGTTTTGAAGCCATAAAAGCACCCCTTTTATTTTTGATTAATGAATCCTTGATACAAGGGATTTTCTCATCCCAATTAAAAGAATCATAAGTAGTGCCCGTACATAAAAACCATTGCTGAGTTAATGATTAGAGCAACTACAGACCAATAGCCATCCAAAATTTATTAGCTAAAATATTTGAAAAAGCCATGTATATACAAATAGCATCTTATCTCGAAAAAAACTTCCTACTTTCAAATTCTCAGCATGTATTTAGATCTGAAAGGTCTACCACAACTGCCATATGTCAGGCAATCGACAGCATACTTCGTTAGATTCTAAACAGAAAACTCCTGAAATGTCCATACTAAAAAGAAAGGCTCGTACTTTTCCACTGATTTCATTATATGGTACAACGCGTTTCACCGACTTGCGGCATCATCAGGTACAGATTTGCAAAACAGACAGAGCAAGAATATATACCCTCAGGACAGAGTGGGTGCGGGGAGGGTTGGAAGGACCTGAGAGGGGTGGGGGCTCGCAGGTGCGTTGATGGGTTGTTTTGACCATTTCCAGGCTAGTTTCTCGGAGAGGAGTGGGGATGGGTATGGGAACAATTGCTCATTACAAAGTGTCGTGTTGGGGTTTGCCAAGTGCCTTCTAATCTCTAATTGCTCGAGAGCATCCATTTTTAATCCTTTTGGGAGTTTGTGTAATATCTCTGGGACAAAGTCACTGCTGTGGTCGAATTCTAGTAAATGCTTGGCGAAGAGAGAGTTGTTATTCTGATTTTTGTGATACCTTGCATGTTCCTTGACTCGTAACTTGATATTCCTGCCGGTCTGACCGACATAAACGCTGTTGCAATCCTCGCATTTCAGTTTATAAATGCCTGATTTGAGAAGGCTATCCTGGGTGTCTTTTCCATTGGCTAGAAGTTTGGAGAGGGTTATGGGTGGGTAGAAGGCTGCTTTGAGTGAGGTGGGTAGGCAGTTGGAAATCCTATATGAAAGATCTCCCAGAAATGGGATCGAGCACCACTTAAAATCTTTAGATACTGCGGGCTGTGATACGAAAATGCTTTTTATGGCCATTGCTTTTTGTTTTTTCCGTAGTAATGTGTCAACTAGTTAGGGGTTGAAACCATTGTTGGTAGCTATATTAGTGATATTCGCGAGTTCAATGTTGAAGTTTTTGGGGGAAAGGGGGATGTGTAGGAGGCGGTGGATCATGGAGTGGAGGGCTGCGTGTTTGTGAGAAAAGTGGTGTGCGGAATCATTAGAAATTATGTGGTCTGTATATGTGGGTTTCCTATAAATTGCAAATTCGTGTCTATTATCCCTAATTGTGATTGTCAAGTCGAGGAAGTTGATGGTGCCGTTGACGTCTTTTTCCATGGAGAAGGAGATATTCCGATGAAGAGTGTTTAGGAAATTAAGGAAGGAGTCTAACTGTCGGTTGGTTCCGGTCAATAGGCATAGTATATCGTCAACATAATGAAACCAATAGCCCACATTTTTGTTATGCTGATTGTCAGCATTAAAAAGATGTTCTTCTACAGAATTGAGGAAGACTTCGGCTAGGAAGGGGGACAGTGGGGAACCCATAGCTAACCCACCTGTTTGGCTGTAAAGAGTGTGGTTGAAACTAAAATAATTCTGGTTAACTGTCATTTTGATGAGGGGACCAATTTGTCTGAGATATTTTGGGCAATGGTGGAATCCTTGAGTAGTTCTTCCACCCTAAGCAAAGTTTCCGATATTGGTACGCAGGTAAATAAATTGCTAATGTCGAAGGAGACTAGTCTCGCTTTTTCCGGGACATCAATATCTTTCAATTTTCGGGCTAGCTCTATTGAGTTTTTAACTCCATATTTAGATTTAAAACCTGTGAGATCTCGGAGCATTAAGTTTAATTTTCGTGCCAGAAGGTGTGAAGGAGTGGACACAGCTGAGATGACAGGCCGAATAGGTATGGCTTGTTTGTGTAATTTGGGGAGTCCGTACAACCTGGGGGCGGAGGGGTTCATTTGGATTAAACTAAACTTTTCTTATGGTCGTGTGGTGTAAGTGCTTTCAGGAGAAATATTCTTCCTCCAAAAAGGTATCTAAACACAATCTCGACCTTAATTCTAACTCCCATGTCTCGCATCACTTATGGATTTCATTTAGGTCGTTACGCTAGCTTTATGACTGGATATGTCCACTGATCGTCACCAAATAGACGAAGGTAGGAGGGGTTCATTTGGATTGAACTAAATTTTTCCCTAGCATTTATAAACTGACACTTGGACACTGCACGTTTCTCTTCACTTTGGAAACTCACGGTTGGGTCTTTGGATAATGGAGTAATAGGATTGTTGTTGATGAACTCAAGGCACTTTTCCACATACTCTCGGTTATCCAACACTACGACACTAGATCCCTTGTCAGCTTTCTGGATGATGAGGTCTTCCTTGCCAATAGTCTTCTTCAGGCGTCGGAGGGTGGACGTATGTTGCTGAAAGCTGGAAAAGCGGGTTGTTGGCACTGCTTCCTTCAATGAGGACATGATGATTTCAGCAACTTGGTGTTTGGTAGCCAGAGATTGGTTCCGAAGGGCAACCTCGCAATCTACAGCTAGATTTTTAATGTCGGCTTCGGAAACTCAATAAATCCTTCCAACCCTCCCCGCCCCCACTCTGTCCTGAGGGTATATATTCTTGCTCTGTCTGTTCTGCAAATTTGTACCTGATTATGCCGCAAGTCGGTGAAATGCGTTGTACCGTATAATAAAATCTGTGGAAAAGTATGAGTCTTTCTTTTTAGTATGGATATTAAATACTTCCACGAAGTGAAGCCTGAAACAATAGAATATACTCCTCGAATGTTTTTGACTTGTCAAAGTCATATATTCATAATCGCCCTCAGAAAGTAGTGTTATCAGTGATGGGTCAAAATATTCATCTGAAGCATATCAAGTTAACAAAGGTATTCCACAAGGCTCAACCCTTGGGCCACTCCTTTTTCTAATATATATCAATGACGTACCTAACTGCTTACAGAAAAATGAATGAATAATACCAGTGTTGTATGCTGATGATAGATAGATAGGTAGGTCTTTATTTGGGCGAAATTGAGACCTAATGGTCCCTTCTTCCATTTAGCCCATCGTCTTATACATTTTATATTAGGCATTAAACTTATAGTTACATTCATATGTACACATAAATACATATAGACAGACAAATTCATTAAGCACAGATTTGCACATCAAAAAGAAAAGAGTATATATACACACATGTGTACACACACACATATACATATATATACTCATACAAATATATACATACACACATATATATACACACATATAGATAGATTTCCAAGATGGCGTCCGTTGCTGTTGATCTGTTGTGTCACTCCTGTAAAGATCCTATCGATTATACCGATAAATTTACCTGTTGTCACTGTTGTCCACGATTTTTTCACATTAAATGTACGGGACTCAAGTATCTTCCTCAAAAAGCATTATTAGAATGCCGGGACATATAGTGGAAGTGTTCTTACTGCCGAGCGTCTGTCCATAAAATCTCCAAAATGGCGTCGGACATTGAATTTTTAAAGGAAAAATTGACTAAGTTAAAATCTGAAGGCAAACTTACTACCGAAGAGCCTAAACGTGCGGCTACTTTTGCAGACTGTTTAAAATATGCTAATGTTCCCAAGCCTAATGCTCAAGTTCATCCGCCAATGCTTAAAGAGAAAAAGCCTACCGTTGGTGCTCCGGAACGTCCGCAAACTCGTGCCTTCAAACGGAATGCATCTACCGCTGAAATCCTCATCACTCAACTGAGTGAATACACTGGTGAAAATTCTTCCGTTAGCCAACCTTCTTACATTTCTATTGACAGCTTTAATGTTATACAACATAAGCGGCGACGCCGTACACCCATCATGGGTTCCTCTAGTAAAAAGTGCTCTATCTCTGGCATTAATCGATGTTCTCGCGTGCATGTTTGGAATTTTCATCCTGACACCACGACAAAAGCAATTATGTCCTATCTGAAGGACCACCTGCCCGAGCTCCCCGATACATCAGTAGATATCGAGCAGCTTAAGGTATCCAGAGGTAATTATGCCTCTTTTCATATCTCGATTGACGAAGATTTCTGTGAAAAGCTCCTGTCCCCAGAGTTTTGGCCAAAAAATAGTTTCCTCGGCAATTATTTTTTTCCGAGATCCCGCCGGAATTCTCAGGAAGATTAGTGCACCAATTGAAAACTCCCAAAACCTCAGGTAGTTCTACTTCTTTTTCTGTCAACTTCCTCGTGTTAAATGTTCAGTGCCTGAGAAACAAGATTTGTGACCTGGAAATTTACTTGAACTCTGCAAATTATGATATTCTGTGTCTTTCTGAACACTGGTTACGGGAGCAAGAAAGTGATCTACATCAAATAATGGGATATACTCTTGGCTCAATCTACTGTAGAAAATCCTTGAAAAATGGTGGTGTATGCATCTATTTAAAAAACGATCTCACGTGTAAACGGTTGGATATACATCTTTTTTGTATGGATCTACATTTTTAAATTGTTGCCGTGTACCTTAAAGGACTGAGATTAATTGTGGCATCTATTTATCGTTCTCCTAATGGAGACTTTGATGTGTTCTGTGAACAGCTTGAGAAGGTTTCAACTTATCTTCAAAATTTTCATGCAACTATCGTTATAGGAACCGATTTAAATGTTGACATGGGTTGCCATTCAAGGAATCATACTCAGCTAGACATTCTTCTCAGGGGCTTGGATTTATATTGTGCCAATTTGGAACCGACTAGGTTGAATGCCTGTCTTGACAATGTAATAACTAATACTGATAAATCCGACTGTATTCTCAAAGTCCATGCTCTCTGATCATTTTGCAATCTCCTTTTCATGGCACCCTAAGCTGTGTGTTAATAGCTATAACCAAACTTCCAAAACTGTGTATGTTAGACAGATGACTGTACACCATGTCCATGACTTCATAACTTTGCTTAATAATACTGACTGGGATGCCCTGCAGACCTATACTGATTGTGAAAGACAGTTTGCAACTTTTTTTAGTCATCTCTTGTTAATGTTTGAATGTGCATTCCCAAAGAAATTAATTCAGCTGAAACAGAAGCCCAATCTACGGGCAAATTGGTTTAATATTGACCTTGAGAATAAGAGAAGGAATTTACTCAACTTATGTAAACAGTATAAGCTATGTGGTAGTGATGATCTTAAAAAAATTTTTCTTTTTTGAAGCCACGCCTCCCACCAGCGCCGGAAGGATAACCCGTTATTTGAAGCTCTTGCACATAAACATTCAGTGCATACGTAATAAATTACTGGACCTCGAGGTTCTAGCAAATGAGTACCAACCCCATGTGATCTGTGCCAACGAACATTGGTTAAATGCGAGTGAACTTGACTCTCTTCATGTGCCTGGGTATGTCATCGCTAGTGCCTTTTGCCAGACAGTTCACAAAAATGGTGGTGTTTTAAATCTACTGTCTGAATGTATTCCCCGTATTCCCATTGATTACCCATACGAATTTCTCAATGAAGAACAATCATTTGAATGCTGTGTTGACTGCTTCAAAATGGATGCTACTGTTTTTTATGTGCTGTCTATTTATTTTAAATCATTGAATCAGTTGTATTTACCCAAATCCTGGACTATTTTGAATCTTTAAATCTATTTATTTACACCGACTCAGTTTGGTTTCAGACCCAACAAATGTACAACCCAAGCTGTTGAATATGTTATAAAGCAAATCATTAAGGCTTTTGAAGGTAATCAATGTTTGGCTCTCTCACTATGTGATCTCTCTTCGGCTTTTGACTGTGTTAATCACACAATTCTCATAAATAAGTTGAAATATTATGGTTTTAAGGATACTGAACTAAAATTTATTCCTTCCTACTTATCTGATCGTAAGCAGTCAAAACCATTAAATATTACCTATGGTGTGCCTTAGGGCTCTGTGCTTGGACCTCTTTTATTTCTGGTCATGATTAATGACTTGTGCCCCAATATGATTACTGACTGTGCCCTCTATGCGGATGATACTACTTTCCTACATAGTTCCCCCCATCATTCTGATGCGATGAATAGAGTTCCTATTATACTTAAAAAGGCAGGGCTCTCAAGATGAATCGTCAGTGCTATTACCAGTTAGGATCTCATCATATTAAGTATTCAAGCAAAGAACAGGAAAAAACATGTGAAGGACAAGGCCCTCCCAAACCCCAAAAGTGTCCCCCATGTAATCTACCAACACCCAGGAATACAAGAAACTGGTGCGAGAGGGTAAATGTCACTAGTCCATACAGTATGCTCATGTGCTCATGCCATGAATGTACGAGAATGAAGTTGTGTGATGGAGAGAAAATGGATGTAAGTAGTGCTGTCCACTGAAAAATCCAAAAGAAAGTTGTCTGTTACTTTATTAGGCTTGTAATCCAAGAAAGGCTCCCACTGCGCCAGCCAGGGAGGCTTTATGTACTGATACTACAGGAAAAATATGTAGAGTACTAAGTAAATACTCTTTGCTTGCTTTTATAACAAAACATTAAACAGTAATCAGGCTACCATATCATCGGCAAAGGTAATAGGTTCCCCAAATCACCATTTCAGCCAATTTGTTATTAATGCTCACATATATGGATAATCAATTCAAAAGTAAGCTATCTATTACCTACAATATAATATCTATGTTTTAACAAAGGGGCTATCAGTGGGATTTAGATGACTCTTGATGTCAAAGAGTCCCTCAGCCGAAACTAGCATGCATAGTAAACCTCAGTTTGAATATATATTTGGAGTTTCATTGAAATGAATTTATTAATTTTCCATCCCCAAGAAAACACAAATGCTTAATGTTTTTTCTCCCTTGTATTATTATCCAGATTCAGACATTTGCTTTTGTAGATATTAGTAACAGTAATATTCTGTTTATCTTAATTCAAAAGTGGTAAAAATTCACCTTTTACAGTCATACATTTTCAGATTTTCGACTACCCCATTTTTTCTCTCTTAATGATGATCCACCTGCCGACTGAAGGCTAGATCATAATAACTACATTTGATTAAGATGCTTTAGGACTACAAAGATATAGAAAATGATAAAAACTATTTCTGGAAATTTTCCATGTGCTAATAATAATACTACTAGTCTCTCAAAAGTGTATCTAGATGCTAAATATAATGTCCAAAATCTTTGAACTTTATTTCTCAATTTTGAAACATTGCATTTAGGAGAGGAAGGAATGGTAAAGATGTATTCATATTAAAGTGAAAAGCATTAAGGTAAAAGAACACATGTAATCCAAGGGAAGATGGTTGAGGTCAGCAATTGTGAGTAGTTACTGCCCATACTAGAGTGATTTGCCTGTTCATATGAATTACTCGCTTCTCCACTACAGTTCTATTACCTAATGCTCACCAATGGAGGCAAATACACTGCGTCCTCATCGATATGATAAGGAATAGAATGTGGCCGAGGTTCAATAACCAGCAGCCTACTCATTTTTTATGGTCTTGTGGTTTTCTTGGCATCTTAGCTTAATGGGTAGAGTATGTAACTACGCACCAGACACAGAGTCATACACAGCATAGACACAGGTCCTAATTACACAAAATTCCTTATTTATAACAATCATGTTAAAGGTTCCAAGAAATGAATATTGCCTCTCAAGACTTAAGAAGACCTAGTCCATCATCCCAAAAACTCCTTCAATGACATAATTTCAAACATGTCTCTTTCTTTTACCTATAGAAAATATCTTGTTTACAGTTACCATTGCATAAAATAATGGTTTTATGTTGATTATCACTCGGAATAGGCCAAACAAGCTTGAGATCAGATGATTTATGTTCCCAAAGCTGCCTCACATCTCTTGTCATTCAGGTGATCTTCCAGAGAATAAACCATGGTTTTCCATGTTTGTCACTGGAAACTAAAAATTCCAAAGGGAAGTCATTATCGTCTCCCCTTGTAGACCAAGCTAAGCCAGACTGGTACATAGGTATTCCAGGAGGAAAATATTGAGGTGGCACTGCTAAACCAAGAAAAATTTAAGCATGCTATAGAGTCCTGTCATAAAGCATAAACTCAAATGATAAGAAGAATGGTTATTGTTATTGCTTGGTAATCTACCATATAAGGTACATTGGATGGACACCACTACCAAACAAATGTCTTTTCTCTCCTAACAAAACACAACCCACATTTCGGCTCTACAACAGGCCCGTCTTCATCTCCCCATATTTCCTTCATCCCGTCCAACATCCCTATCCCATTCCTGCCCCCTTGAATTACCATTACCTTGAAAAGCTTCCTTACCCAACATCATCTCTCCTTAAGTGCCTACTATTTTGACCAGTTTGGTCCAAAACACTTCTGAGGTACGTAAACTGTCCCTCCTGCTCTAGTTTTTGCCCTCCTATTTTAAAGTTTAGCTTAGCCTTTTTCTTCCTAGAAAATCGCATAACCTTTGTTTTATTAGTATTGATTCTCATCGCACATCTGTCGCTCTGAATTTCCAATTCACTCAGCAATGCTTGCAGCCCCTTGGCTGACTGACAAACTAAAGCTTGGTCATCAGCAAACCTAACTGATTTTACGAATTCCCCACCCACTTTCATTCCTTCCTCCAGTTCTTCCCATGCCTCTTTAATCATTTCCTCTGCATATACGTTGAACAGCAACGGTGATAATGGGCAACCCTGCCTTACACCTCTTCCTAACACTGCCCATCCGGACTCCCCGTTCCCCACCTGCACCTGAGCAGTCTGAGACATGTACAGGTTGCGGATTAGCCTCCTGTCCCTCCAATCGATTCCTATTTTCTTCAAGATACTCTTTAGTTTTTCCCAATTAACTCTATGAAACGCTTTTTTGAAATCTACGAAACAGGCAAATACCTCCTGGTTGTATTCTATATTCCTCTCAATTAATGATCTGTGACGTTGTGCTTGGCGCAGCGTCACTTGCCCAGTTCGAATACGCGCGCCCCTCTCGCGAGCCGTAGAACGGCGGGGCGCTATCTGTTGGCGCCGACAACGTATGTAAGAAAAAAGAAGAGCGGGGCGCGCCGCGCGCGGAGAGTGACGGCCAACACGTGGCAAGCAGAGTTCGTTGTGAGATGTCCGAGAGAGAAGGTCGTGTGCTATCATCGTCGAGTCACCGACAGCCTGCGAACACCGGGGGTGCGCGTGCCAACAACCGACCTCGCCGTGTGGGCCCCCCGCAGGCCCCGACCGGAACATCGGGACCCAGCAGTCGACAGCGAGGCGGCCATCTTCGGCTGCCGCCGAGCGGCCACCCAACATCGTGGCCCAGCAGGCGTCGGCACCGCGCGTCATGTTTGCTTGGGAGCGCCCACACCTTTTCTTGTGATAATAAATAGTTCTTATGAAGTTTACTCGTCGGAGTCCATTTTTATGCGCCTCCTTGCGTCCCTCGTGATTTCAGCTGAAGAGCCGCTGCCCACCCCGGGGCACATCAAAGGTGAGCGAGCCCTCCCCTGGGACGAGGAGTGTGATGGGCCAGGTGACAGCCAGCGGCGTGACTCTGCGGCTAGCCATGCGGCTAGCCTGGCGCCCTCAAAACAAGTAGAGTCACGGCCTCCCTTGTCTCGCGGTATCGGGGAAAATTTATCTATAAATTAAATACCGCGTCACAAATGGCGCCCAACGTGGGGCCACCTTTCTATTGTTGTGCGAGTAAAGTGACAATTATATTTCGAGAGTGCGCATGAGGCGCGAGTGTAAAATGGCGTCGCGTCGGCCTTGACGAGGCAACAATGGTGTGAAGGAGAGCGAGCAGAGTGATATCGGCATGGTGTGCATAGCGTGTGTGTGAGCGGGAACAATGCGTGATTAACATCGCGCGAGCGCCAGTTATTACGTACAGCTCTTTCGCGAGCTGTATACAATTTTTCTATTTGATTAATAAATTAGTCCTTTTTTTTTTCGCTATACAATTTCATGAAATAAAAAAATTTAAAATTCTTTGTGAGGGAAGCAGTAAATAAGAGATTATAATTTCTACTCAATCTTTTGTACTTGAATGTGGTTTGTGCGGTTGCTTTGAGTGGTTGCTTGGCGTTGAGGGTGGGATGAAAGCTGTGAACATTCCCGAGGCGACTTGTTTCCAGTTAAGTTGCGGAGGGACGATCGGTTTCTAAGATTAACTACTATTATTGGCGTGATGGAAGCTCCGTGCGTAGCCACGTATCCCCAGAGTGGCAGAGGATCCTTTGAAAAGAGGAAGTGGAGTTTGTAATTTTTGAATTTTAAGGTTAGGTTATGCTTTTAAATATTTAATCCTAATCTAAAGCCATTTCCCTATTCTACCGTTATTATAACAAATAGGGTAGAATAAATCAGTATTCTATATTAATATATCTATATATAGCTATATATCGTTTCAAGTCACCAATATCTACTTTCGCGTTTTGCTTATTGGAACGCGTTTCTACGATATAAACTGTTGGAGACAGTTTTTTTTGTATCTCGATCGGTCCTTCAAATTTAGGGGCTAGCTTGGCTGAAAGCCTATCAATCCCACTGGACAGATGGTGGGTCCTACGCATTACTAGGTCTCCTACATTAAATTCGATGTTTCTTCTACCCTTATTATACGCTTGCGCCTGTTTTTTCTGAGCTTTCTCTATATTCTCGGCTACTAAATCTCGTAATAAGCCTAACCTATCGGCCCTCTTTTTCTACGCTTGTGGATCCAATCTGCTCTCTATGCCTTCCCCCTTCTCAAGCTCGCGCCGCAAACTCTTCACTGGCAGTGGATGCCTTCCGAAGTTCAAGTAGGCTGGCGAGATCTTAGTCGAGGCCTGCTTCGCGGTGTTGACTGCATGCCTTAGTTCGTGTAAATGCTGATCCCAGTCTCTATGGTCTTTTTCTACAAACATCGCGATGGCCGTCTTCAGCGTTCGATTGGATCTTTCCACTGGGTTTGCCTGAGCATGGTATGGAGGCGTTGTTGTATGCGTTATTCCATACTCTGCCAATGCTTCTCTTACGCATTTGTTATCAAACTCTTTTCCATTATCTGTCAAGAGATACTCCGGCGTTCCCCAGCGAAATAGGACAAGCTCCTCAAGTGCTTTAACCACGTTGGCCCCCGTAGCAGCTCTGACCGCCTTTAGCTCCACCCATCTTGAAAATAAGTCCTGAAAGATTATTAAGTACTTGTTCTTGGCTTTGCTAAGCGGAAACTCCATGAGATCTGCTGCTACGACGCTCCATGGTCTCTCTACCGTTCTTTTACCCAATAGTCCCTGAGGCGCTTGCTGCGACGTTTTGAACTGTTGATATTCCTGACATTGCCTCACAAAGTTGTGAATGTCGTGATAGGCCCCTCTCCAATAGTAATCTCGTACGACTCGATCGAATGTCTTTTCCACTCCGAGGTGGCCCGATGAAGGTTCACAATGGGCATCCCTTATGACCCGCTCTCGACATTCTTTTGGAAGCACGAGTTTCCAGCCCTCTTCACAATCAGCGATTGGATCGAGCAGCTCATCGTACTTGTAACGATACAAGTGGCCCGCTTCGACCTTCCAATTTTTATACCTCTCCGGATATTTGCTGACTTCCTCGACTCTGCGTTGGTAGTCCTCATCCTTTACTTCCGTAATTTCAGCGATCTTCTCTTCGCCAGAAAGTTGCTCGTACATACGAGATAGTGCATCAGGCAAATCATGGATTTTACCTCGACGATGCACCACCTCGAAGTCCCACTGCTGCAACTCCAGCGCCCATCTCGCGAGCCTACCCGTAGGTTCCTTGAGGTTTCGCAGGTATTGGAGTGCGGAGTGGTCTGTGATCACGAGGAACTTGTAGCCCTCTAAATAAGGCCTTAGTTTTTTTATGGCCCATAGAATAGCTAACAACTCTCTCTCTGTCGTCGTATAGTTTTTCTCAGCTGATGTGAGAACTCGGCTGACATAAACGATTGGATGTTCTCCGTCCTCATTCACTTGAGAAAGAACACCTCCAATTGCTTCACTACTCGCATCAGTTTGTACAATGAAGGGTTTAGAGAAGTCCGGCCGTGCCAAGACCGGGGCTTCCGTAATGGCCCTTTTGTATGTCTCAAACGCTTTCTGCTGTTCCTCTGTCCATTCCCACTCTTGACCTTTGTGCAATAACTTGACCAGTGGAAGCTTGATTTCCGAATCGTCCTTTATGAACCGAGCGTACCATCCAATCATACCAAGAAATCGTCTTAGTTGTTTGAGGTTAGATGGTGCTGGATAATTCACGACTGGAGCTATCTTTTCCGGATCTGGTCTAAGTCCCTCTGCGTCTAACAGATATCCAAGATATGCAGCCCTGGTACAACAAAACTCGCTCTTCTCCTTATTGATTACTAGCCCTGCCGTCACACTCGCTAAACTCACTCTAGGCGTGGACTCCACGCCGACTCCCCCTCCCTGAACCGGACACAGCCTATCAGGTTTGTCCTCAATGGTTACAGGGTATGTCACACTCTCACTCGACTCATTCCTGCCCGTCCCTTTGTTGGAACACAACCGATCCAGAGTGAACAGTACTTGAGGCAATTTCTCATAATCGCTCTCCTGTTCTGATTTCCGGCCCGCGTGAAGCGACTGGGCAGAATCTACATTCCACGCATGTCTCGGCGGGCTTTGTGGCACCGACGAGATGCTCTGAGGCCTCTCACTCATTCTCTCACTCTCTGCTTGCTTTGGCGGCTGGAGACAGGCTGGCCTGTTCGATCCTACCAAAGACTTGACCCTTTCGCTTTCTTCTGACCCAACGGATTGGCAGAGCGGAGCTGACTCCGTCGACCAATGCGCCTTCTGCCCCATATGCGGTTGATTTGGTGGGCGGAGACGGGCTGACCCGCTCGGCTCGGCGAAATCAACGGCTGGACAGCAAATATCAGCTTTGCAGTGGAGGTCGGCCGTCCGTCTCGACTGCTCAGCTGGAGAGCTTTTCCTGATAGCTCCATTGCATTGGCCAGATCGATAGAGGTTGGCTGTCCACCTCGATCTGTAGATTTCTTCATCATTGATCTTTGCCAACGCCTCAGATGGGTGGTGGATGTTGGCTGTCCAACTCGGCCTAGGAGCAGATGTTTCATCTGGCCCATCTGAGTTTATCTCCCTTCCTTTCCCTATACAATCCTTTATTCCACTATTTACATCTCCCTTGATCGAATTTGGTTCGCAGAATTTGGCTGTCCAACTCGGCTTTTCCAAAATCGAATCACCATTTCCTAACCTAATCGACTTATTCCTATGATTACCTAGATCTAATTCAGCCGTTTCGTGTTCGACGGATTGGTTTGCGGGGAAGCCGCTTGGGCTAGGCGACTCCCCGCTTGTCCGTTTTCCTGCCGAGTAAACAGGTGTTTGCAATTAGGGCAATTAATTGCCAATAAGCCGACCTTGCCGCAAAGTTGGCACTTTTCTTGTGTCCTTCCAGGTCGACTGGGACAATTGACACTGATATGCCCTCTTGCGCCACAGCTGAAACACTGGACTCTCGGGCACGCATTTGCCTTATGTCCCGACTCTCCGCAGGAATAACAAGCTCCGTCAAAGTCCGGTCCCTGGTTTCTCGCCTGTGAAGGCCTAGACCACGTAGGTCTCGTCATGGCCCGGTTGTCCCATCGGCCATTGTAACCTGCCCCAGAGGAGCTGGGCGTGACCTCTCTCGGAGGGGACAGCTCGCCATTTTTCCCCATGGTGGGCGGTATTCTCCCTCCTCCGTCCGTAATGGACTTTTTCTTGACCTCATTGGGTTGAAGTTCGCTGGTCTTCTTATTCATTTCCTCCACATTGCTCCCCAGGGCCCCTACTTTCGCTAGTTTTCTTGATTCTTGCTCTTCTCCTTTCCTCACATAAGCGCCAGTCGTGATTAGCGACTCGCTAGCTGGCATAGGGTCATGATAACGAGCATTGATTGCCATTCTTCTTTCATACTTCTGACCACAATCCATCAGTTCATCCAACGTCTTAAGGCGTCGATCCTTTACCTCATTTCGATATTCTGGAAGTATATTGCTCAATGCGACCTTGAGCAGTTTCCTCTCTGACAACGGTTTCTTCAAATATTTAGAAAGATGTTGTAAGTTGCCTATAAATTCTACTATTCTCTCCTTCCTCCCTTGGGTTCTATTGGTAATTTCCCTCATCACTTGCTCTTCGTCCCACTCTTCGACGAATCTCTGTTTAAATCGTCGTTCAAAGTCATTCCAGTCTTTGATGTACTCCTCCGTGGCCGCATACCAGTTGTAAGCGGTATCTCGAAGAGTAAACGGCAAAACCTTCAAGATATCGCTTTCCGAGGCATTAGTGCTGGCTCTGATGTTTCCCAACTTCTGGAGGTACTCTCTTGCCTTTGAATTGCCGTCTCCTCGAAATTCAAGCTTCCAACTCTGGAACGCCTTTATGCATCTTTGCGAGATTTCAGCTGAGCGTGACGAGCTCGTACGATGTCTCTTGGATTTAGATGCCAATGTTCTCGGAGCACTGGCCCTTCCTAACTCAGAGCTGATGCTCTGTCTATGTCCATCGTTCCCTGATGTATCGTCCGAGTCATCACCGCTGTCAGTAAATAACGACCCGCTCGTTACCTCCGACTCTGAAGAAGATGACGAAGTGGATGTTATTTCCCTCCGATACTTTTTCCTGGAACCCTTTCTCAAGTTCACTTCCTTATCGTTCTTCTCACTGCCCAATTTTTGTAAAATTCGGCTAATTCCATCCGTTAGGTTGTTGATCATCTCGTTCTGCTGTTGCAATTGACTCCGCAACTCCTTTATTTCCTCAGAGTTGCGGTCGCTCTGTACTGGTATCTCTTTCTGATTTGATTTCGCTTCCGAAGGCAGAATGCGCAGTTTTTCCTTTTCTCTGGTCAAATCTGACGCTTCTTTCCTTTCCCCCAGCGGCGGAAAATCATATGAGTCCATCAGCGGCAGTTTGGGCTGAGGGCCTCCCGCTGCGTTTGCTGTAATGGTCCGCATGGGGTTCAGTTCCTCATTAATTTCTCCGTCGCTTGCGGCAACTTTCTCCGTCTCGATGTGCTTCTTTTTATGCCCCTTACTGCATGCTCCTTTCATTTTCCGCCCTGCATCTAGGTCTTCGTCCCAGTTTAAGGCGTATAAAGCTCCTGAGAGGGTTACATCGTCAGGCTGCACATCCTCGTCCAATTCTTTGACCATGGTGTCCCTAACCGTGGTTGTGCCAAAAGAAGCTTAGCCCGCAATAATCGCTCTTTGCGCACTAAGAGTGGCCCTACCAAGGAGTGTCCTTTACTTGACAACTCATTTTCCACCTCTTCTTCACTCATTTGCTTAATTATTTCAAATTCTGCCTTTACCGCTGAATGCCGTAGCAGTGCCCTCATATCTCTCTGATATCTCGCCAAAAATCCAGTGTCACCCTCCATTGTAAATTAGGAAGAAGAAAATTCTTAACCTATTGAATAATTAAAGGATTTGCCCCACCTAACCTAAAATACGCTTACTGAAAATATTTAATCCTAATCTAAAGCCATTTCCCTATTCTACCGTTATTATAACAAATAGGGTAGAATAAATCAGTATTCTATATTAAAAGCATAACCTAACCTTAAAATTCAAAAATTACAAACTCCACTTCCTCTTTTCAAAGGATCCTCTGCCACTCTGGGGATACGTGGCTACGCACGGAGCTTCCATCACGCCAATAATAGTAGTTAATCTTAGAAACCGATCGTCCCTCCGCAACTTAACTGGAAACAAGTCGCCTCGGGAATGTTCACAGCTTTCATCCCACCCTCAACGCCAAGCAACCACTCAAAGCAACCGCACAAACCACATTCAAGTACAAAAGATTGAGTAGAAATTATAATCTCTTATTTACTGCTTCCCTCACAAAGAATTTTAAATTTTTTTATTTCATGAAATTGTATAGCGAAAAAAAAAACCAATACCTGCGAAACCTCAAGGAACCTACGGGTAGGCTCGCGAGATGGGCGCTGGAGTTGCAGCAGTGGGACTTCGAGGTGGTGCATCGTCGAGGTAAAATCCATGATTTGCCTGATGCACTATCTCGTATGTACGAGCAACTTTCTGGCGAAGAGAAGATCGCTGAAATTACGGAAGTAAAGGATGAGGACTACCAACGCAGAGTCGAGGAAGTCAGCAAATATCCGGAGAGGTATAAAAATTGGAAGGTCGAAGCGGGCCACTTGTATCGTTACAAGTACGATGAGCTGCTCGATCCAATCGCTGATTGTGAAGAGGGCTGGAAACTCGTGCTTCCAAAAGAATGTCGAGAGCGGGTCATAAGGGATGCCCATTGTGAACCTTCATCGGGCCACCTCGGAGTGGAAAAGACATTCGATCGAGTCGTACGAGATTACTATTGGAGAGGGGCCTATCACGACATTCACAACTTTGTGAGGCAATGTCAGGAATATCAACAGTTCAAAACGTCGCAGCAAGCGCCTCAGGGACTATTGGGTAAAAGAACGGTAGAGAGACCATGGAGCGTCGTAGCAGCAGATCTCATGGAGTTTCCGCTTAGCAAAGCCAAGAACAAGTACTTAATAATCTTTCAGGACTTATTTTCAAGATGGGTGGAGCTAAAGGCGGTCAGAGCTGCTACGGGGGCCAACGTGGTTAAAGCACTTGAGGAGCTTGTCCTATTTCGCTGGGGAACGCCGGAGTATCTCTTGACAGATAATGGAAAAGAGTTTGATAACAAATGCGTAAGAGAAGCATTGGCAGAGTATGGAATAACGCATACAACAACGCCTCCATACCATGCTCAGGCAAACCCAGTGGAAAGATCCAATCGAACGCTGAAGACGGCCATCGCGATGTTTGTAGAAAAAGACCATAGAGACTGGGATCAGCATTTACACGAACTAAGGCATGCAGTCAACACCGCGAAGCAGGCCTCGACTAAGATCTCGCCAGCCTACTTGAACTTCGGAAGGCATCCACTGCCAGTGAAGAGTTTGCGGCGCGAGCTTGAGAAGGGGGAAGGCATAGAGAGCAGATTGGATCCACAAGCGTAGAAAAAGAGGGCCGATAGGTTAGGCTTATTACGAGATTTAGTAGCCGAGAATATAGAGAAAGCTCAGAAAAAACAGGCGCAAGCGTATAATAAGGGTAGAAGAAACATCGAATTTAATGTAGGAGACCTAGTAATGCGTAGGACCCACCATCTGTCCAGTGGGATTGATAGGCTTTCAGCCAAGCTAGCCCCTAAATTTGAAGGACCGATCGAGATACAAAAAAAACTGTCTCCAACAGTTTATATCGTAGAAACGCGTTCCAATAAGCAAAACGCGAAAGTAGATATTGGTGACTTGAAACGATATATAGCACCAAGATCCACTCGTCAAAGTGGTGAGTTCTCCGAGCGCCAAGCCCACGGAGCACACTCTCAAAAAAATTCCTTATGAATTTTGGTATTATGCAATAGGTCAGCATTGTGTGTTTGCCTCATGTTATCTTGTCTGTGTGTCAAAGTGAGCGATTTATTTTTCAATGATGTGAAAATCTCTGTCGGACATTATTGTTGTTATGGCACATAGCCCTTGAATTGTGGTGAATGAAAGTTTGCAAACGAGGTGTGATGTGTTTGAGCTGAGGACGTACTGCCTTTTATAGAGTGAATTATCTGAGCGAGTGATGCTTTTGTTGAAATTTTGTGAGAAATTCCCTTGGAATGTATGAAAGATTCATGCCAAAAGTTTGTTCATACCAAATGTATTACTTGATATTCATAGAGAATGTGGTTAAAATTAGAAAAAGTTGTGCTATCCATTTTCTATCCAATAGCTGAAGACAGAATCTCAAAACTGAGTGAACTACTGGTAGAAATCTGTGAAATTGTTGTTATTATATTGTGTTCATAGGTTTCAGTTGCAGGCTCGTTTGTAAGCGGTCCACTCGGACGAGTGTCCGGCTTAGGGAGGGGGTATGTGACGTTGTGCTTGGCGCAGCGTCACTTGCCCAGTTCGAATACGCGCGCCCCTCTCGCGAGCCGTAGAACGGCGGGGCGCTATCTGTTGGCGCCGACAACGTATGTAAGAAAAAAGAAGAGCGGGGCGCGCCGCGCGCGGAGAGTGACGGCCAACACGTGGCAAGCAGAGTTCGTTGTGAGATGTCCGAGAGAGAAGGTCGTGTGCTATCATCGTCGAGTCACCGACAGCCTGCGAACACCGGGGGTGCGCGTGCCAACAACCGACCTCGCCGTGTGGGCCCCCCGCAGGCCCCGACCGGAACATCGGGACCCAGCAGTCGACAGCGAGGCGGCCATCTTCGGCTGCCGCCGAGCGGCCACCCAACATCGTGGCCCAGCAGGCGTCGGCACCGCGCGTCATGTTTGCTTGGGAGCGCCCACACCTTTTCTTGTGATAATAAATAGTTCTTATGAAGTTTACTCGTCGGAGTCCATTTTTATGCGCCTCCTTGCGTCCCTCGTGATTTCAGCTGAAGAGCCGCTGCCCACCCCGGGGCACATCAAAGGTGAGCGAGCCCTCCCCTGGGACGAGGAGTGTGATGGGCCAGGTGACAGCCAGCGGCGTGACTCTGCGGCTAGCCATGCGGCTAGCCTGGCGCCCTCAAAACAAGTAGAGTCACGGCCTCCCTTGTCTCGCGGTATTGGGGAAAATTTATCTATAAATTAAATACCGCGTCACAGATCTCATTACTGCAATGGCATCATGCGTACCTCTCCCCTTCCTAAACCCAACCTGAGTATTACCTAAGTAATCATTTGCCCTGCTGTCTATCCTAAGAACCACTATAGATGCATGTAAAATCAAACTTATTGTTCTGTAGTCCTTGCACGATTTAGCTTTTAATTTTTTCGAAAAGGAGTTAATGCTGATCTCACAAAAACTCTTCCGCCCAGATTCCTTTCTCACAGATGGTACGAATTACTGCTTAAAGACTCTTCCTCCCACATTTTCCTAAACCTTATAGTAGTTTCATGGGAGTGTTGTCTACCCCTGGGCCTTATTTGATTTTATTTCCCTTAATGCCCTTTATCTCATTATCGAGTATGCCTGAACCTAAGCAATCTTATACATATTCTTTCCATATCTCTTGGATCTTTTTTGTTTCAACTATAATTTTACCCAACTTATCTCTAACGGTTAACACTGATTTTCCTTTTTATTTTTTATAAAGATTGTTACAACCTTTTTGTATAGCTTCCCAATTTCACCCTTCCTTGCAAACTTTCCGTATCCACGCTTCTTTTGCTTAATTTGTTATCCATCTCAATGTATTATTTAACCCTTGGCACTTTCTCCTATCTAACTCTGTGTTTACATTCTTCCATTTCCTTCCCTCATCTATAATCCGTGGTTTCCTTGCCCTGCTCCCATTAACATTTCCTATGGTTTCTATTCTGGCTTTCGATATCCCTTTTCCTCGGTTGTGATTTCCTCTAAATCAAGTTAATCCATCTATATTCCATTTCCTAACCCACCGCCCCTGCCTTATAATTTTGAATCGAATGCTACCTTTCATAACTACTAAATTGTGATATGCGTGCGCATTCGCTCCCTGAAAACTGTTTGTATTGATCACGCTGTTCCTAAATCTAAGCCTAACCATAATTTAATCTAACTGATAGCTTTCAGAGTTACCCGGCATTTTCCAATGTATACGTATGCCTTTTGTGGTGTCTGAAGCACGTGTTGGTGATTCCTTGGTCATTCCGCGTACCTAAACTGTAGTCCCCCACCTGTTCACCATCTCCTCCTTTGCCCACCGCCTCATTCCAATCCCTCATCACTAGCAAATATTTCCCTGCACAAAATTATGTCCTCCTACTGATCGTTTATCCTATTGACTTCTTCCTCCTTATGGTTGCTTGGTGGCATGTATACCTTAACAATGACCAATTATGTCAGTTCTGCATTTATGTCTAATAGTAATATTCTATCAGTTGCTTGCTCTATGTTGACTATGCTTCTTCCTCTTTTTTTATTCAATATTATGGCAACCCCTCGTGGGCTATCGTCCCCGCCGCTGTATATTATTCTATAATTATCACTCCAGTAATTTCCTCTAAAATTCCATCTCACCTCGCATAGACCTAAAATATCGATATTTCCTCTTCCCATCTCTCGCTTTATATTCTCTAATTTTCCTGTCCTCAACATTTCCAGTTCATATTTAAACTTATTAGGTAATCTTCTGTGCTGATGCTGTTGATTTTCCTTTGCAAGGTTTTCGTGAGATGACGATGGCCGATGCCTTGCCTCTCCCGCTGTCGGTCAAGAAGCATGGCCGGTTGGGCTGAGTTACATAGTTGTCAGGACTGATATTCCCTACACTGTCCATCATAAGAATCTTGGGAATAACAATTGAGGTGGTTTCCCGTTGCCTTCCACAGTATGTTTTTAGCGTGATACTATCACTCTATTGAGTACGTCTATCTGTCAGTGAGGTTGTGTTCATGGGCCACAAGTTCAGTTAGTTTCATTTGACACTGTCTAACTACCAAGACGAAACGCACAGCTTTCATTTTCATCCCTGGAATCAAGTCCAATGGCAGCACTCAGGTTGGCTGAATTTCAACAAGACGTTCTCTTTAACTCTATTTTTTTATTTCTCTTTTAAAATACACTGTTAGTAACCTACTTCAAATGACTGAATCTTATGATAGCACTGCGTAGGTCCGAAATTGGTTAATTCCTTGTATTGAATATTCTGAATTACAAAAAAATGTCGTGGAATTATAAATTGTTCAATGGACAAAATCCCATAAAATAATCGGCGTTAAAATGATAGCACAGCAATCTGAAAACCCAACCACGCGATGCAGGTAACATTTGATTGAAGTGAGCTTATTTCGATGTAACCTTATAAAAATGAGGATTCTCTTACCTTCATAACTAGCAGGAATCCTATCCAATGAACTAAGAAAATAATGCCCTTCCATCCTGTTTTCCCTAGAACGACTGGAAGCTGACAATGTGTGCTGATTGAAAGAACAAGTGAAAACCGGGATTTAGACAGCCATGTGCAAAATATTAGAGTAAAGATCAATATAAAATATATGCAGGAAGATTGTGGGAGGCACACCGCCCATACACAATAAAAGCGATATGTAATTAGAGTTGTCGCTTGGCTATCATTAGTAACAACTTTTGGAGAGACCGCTTGATGGGCAGCGACCTCAGTGAAGGGAATGAGAACTGAAACAAATGCCTACGCTAACGCAACGGTAATTGATATTTCGTTATATATTGAATTAAATATATCTTTAAATATTGAAACCTTCATGGAATGTGTTTAATATATTTTATGCCGGTATATAGTAATTTTTTCACATCAAAAGCACTCGATATGATGTGATTAACATTGATCGAACCATTTGAACGAAACACGTGGGTATTTTGCGATTGAAAATAATAGTGGTTGTGGTATCGATCGTGTGTATTTCGTTGTTGTTCCATCACATTAGGAATTCAGGCGAACGTGATTACGCTCAATAAGGGTGGATCATTGGACTGATGGATTTTTGGGTGCCCTTAAGTCATCTTCGAAGAAAAATATTAGCCCCCGGCAAGGATTAATATTCAGGAGCATAGGCACTGGCTGTTATTTTACAATACACTAAAATATCAGTGGAAGTTTTGGCTGCCGTGGCAAGCGATCAAGGAATGTCTTACGCTAGGAACGTTCTTGAGAAGTATGGATGGAGAGAAGGTATGTTGTAAACAGTCATTGAAAAGGATGATGATGTAAAGTGATTAATATTATGAAATGTTTTTAAAAGGTATTATTCGTAGGCAAAGGTCTGGGAAAGAATGAAAGCGGTATGGTTGAAGCTTTAAAGCCAAAGCTCAAATTTGATACGACCGGAATTGGTCATGACCACGCTCAGCAGTTCACTTTCAATTGGTGGGAAATTGCGTTTAATGATGCTGCAAAACGTGTATCTGTTAACCCTTCCAAAGATAATTCTATCGGGCAGTTGAATACAAATGCCCTTTGTATCTCTACTAAACCCCCATCGGTAACGAAACTGCTGAAGGAAAATCCCTTGAGATACGGGAACTTTATTAAGGTAAAACATGTGCTACTTTTAAATCAATTCCTATCATGTCTGTGGTCGCGTATGCATAAGCAGATCGAGTGTGCATCCGACATGTTTCTTGGCTTTGAATGGTATTAATGCTTGAAGTATCATTTACAGCAGTTTTAAGCACAATAATAACAATTCCTTTCAGACAGAAACTCTGAAAAATGGAGGAGAAGTAGTACCTGTACGACGAAAATCAACTACCGCGGCAGAAGAAGACAGCTCTCGAATTACTTTGTCAAATTTATCTGATGAAGAGTTATTCAAGATATGTGGTGGCCGCACTGCTCACAAGTTTGTATTAATTTAAGCGAACAGTGGTTGTTATGCATTAGGAAAGTAAATATTCACTGCGTTATAGGTATTTTTCCCTCGGGGCAATATGATTGAAAAAAATATAATGCCTCAGTTTTGTATTAATTGGGTCTTTTGCATTACAGGGCTGCTCGGCATGGCCACAAACTGGTGGGAAAACTTGCCAGAGTAATTGAACAAGAAAAGGAGCAGTTGTCAGCTTCAAGTGGCAAGGAAAAAGAGGATCATTTGGAAGTGAAAACAAATGTTAATGTTGTAGCTAATGGTGAGGAACACATCAGAATTAAGAAAAAGAGAAAGAAAAAATTGGTAGAAGTTGAGAATGAAAAAAGCATCTATGAACGACTCGCCATTGATAATGAGGTGATGGAACCTAGTGCTTCGGAAAGTGGTGTTTCTAGAGATAGAAGCAACAAAGGTGACAAAGAGAGAAGGAAGAAGAAGAAAATGGTGCTTGATGTAGAAGTAACCAGTCCAGTAAAAGTGTGTTCTGAAGGGTCAAAGAGTAAGAAAAAGAAGAGGTGTAAAAGTGAGTGTAACTATTTGACTAATGATGATTCTGAGCAAATTAGCAAGGGAAAAAGGGATGCTTTTTGTGAAGAACACATGAAAAGACAAAGTAAAAAGAAGAGAAGGTAATTAGTGGATAGCCAAGAGTTTTTGTGGTTTCCTGACGAATTTCAATAAAATTGAGTTGTCTAATGGCATTAAATGGTTTTGGCTTGTAAAAAATTACACCCCTTGTTCATTCTATAATCAATATAGCAATCTGCATTGTCATAATTAACGAACCATTAAGTTTCTGTTAATTTTAATATAGCTGAGAAAATAGGAACAAATGAGGGAAAGGGTGGGGTCTTCTAATTTTGCATTTACTGGCCCCCTTAAATTTATCTCCTTTTCCCCCCTCTTCTGTCTTGGGTTCCTCTAGTTTTTGCCCGTACCATCTCCACTTCTTTAGCTTAGGATATACTTCGAAAGTTAGTCAGTTTTCTGATTCACTTAGTCCTCTTTTCCTTCAGTTACCTATGGAGGGCTGCATGTTAGCCGAAAGATGCATATCCAACACACACCCTCGTCTTTCCCCCTCTGTTGATATCTTGATGTTGCTCAATTTGAGTGATATTCTCCCAGTAGTGAAGCCCTTATTGAATGTCCGAGTGCGTCAGCTCTAAGTTCATTCCTGGTGCAGATTTTCTTTCCGTAAAGTCGCGGGTAGCGTATATCTGTTCATAAACCCTGGCATCCCTTTAACCCTGTAAGGATTACATTTTGGGTTGAGTGTGTGTTTGGGTCTGTAGTTGGCCATTGGCGAGGAAGTTACATTACCGCAAACTACTGCAGAAGGCTGCTCTGGTTGAGAGGTTGTGGTTGCTCACGGGAGTTTCTTTTCTCACAAAAAATTTTTTTGTCACTGTGGGATGAGTGTTGCTAACTCATGGCTAGAGGAGTTTTCATTTAAGAGGCCGTAGAACTCAAGTTCTTAGATTTTTAATGTACATCTGTCAAATCATTTCCACATTCCAATCTTCTTAGGAAGATGGTGGACTGGTGGTTAGCAAAAGATGGCAACAGTCCACTCAGTGCAGCTTCCCAACTAGTGGGTTGAGTGCTGCAATCAAGATCTCTCTGCGTGGCATTTGAGCAGTGATATCACTAGAACATTCAAATCTGGCCAGGAAGCCAGCTCTGTAGCCATCACACACAAGCTTACAACAGACTACTTCTTTCTCCTCAATCAGCGAGTGCAACTGATGAGGAACTCTATTTCAAAAAATTACTTTCAGTTGGAAAAGAATATAAATCCTTTAAATTCGAATATGGGCTCACAGGTAATGATGCACACATTTAGGGAACTAAGTTTTGTAATTGGAAATAGGTTCCATTTGATGGAAAACTTAAATACAGACAGGAAAGTGAGTGACTGGATTAGCTGTATTCATTATAATTAAATAAACCATCAGTATTCAATGGAAGGCTTTCCCTTATTGTGGAGTACTAGTTTGATTGTGGCTGCTGACGAGGGGGGGGGGGGGCAAGCCCCTGTGTGCTGCCCACTGGAAGGTCTGGTTGAAATGAAAAAATCACACAGCTTTAGTGCATCCAAGAGTGTTTAGATACCATCCAGAATTGGACTCAGGCTCTCTGGTCAGTAGCCCAGCACTCAAAGCCATTGAAAATGGTGGATAGTTTCATAGATTTCCACAGCAATTTTTAGTGAGCTTCCACCAATGGAGAAACAAAGGCATTTATAGTTAAGAGCCACATCATACATTTGCAATTGGCGAGTTTTAGAAAAGACACTGTACTAATGCTTTGAAATATGCAAAACATGTACTTTAATTAGGAAAGAAATAGATATTGCACATTTTGTTTAAATCTGTTGGATCACTTTTCTACTGACAAAGAAACTATTCAGCAATTTAACACTTGGGAAGAGCTACATACCCTAAATAATACAAATATCACAAGAATTTTATCGATCAAGTTTAATGATGACACCTATATATCTAATCTCAAATCGATTTCCTTATGCACCATTCCAAAACTTAACACAGCCTTACGAAATGGCTTACAACAAAGTGCAAAAAAGCTTACAAATATTGCATGTACAAAGGTAGTTGATGTAGTACATCATTCATTACATCATGATCATTTAGGATTTACAAAGTTAGCGTTAGCAAACACTGCCGGTAAATCATACTTGAAAACATTTAGCGGAAATACACTATCTGTCTATGTTTACAAAAGTTAAGGGTTGGTTTTACAAACATTTAAATTTTTTCTTATATACTTAGGAAGAGTATTTCTATAACAATAACTACAATACTGTTTGGAATATAAACTAAATAAGTAGGTCATTACGAGAATCTAGCAACGTGAGGGAAAAACTGATGGAATCAAAATGCACCTTTCTGTTCCAAATGATGGTGATACGCCTAATTGTCGAAAATATCTTCTTTAGGTTGAGAAAATGTCAGTGATGAACTCCTATACCAAAGACAGACTTTGCTAGGTCAAAAAATGTCAATGGCTCAGGATGGAAATACCTACAACATTATGCTGCATGTTTCTTACCACTATTTCAGGAGGGTGTCAATTAATTATTAGTGATTAAATAAAACACCTACATGACCAAGTCATCAATTTGTCTTCTGGAACATTATAATTTCCAACATGTCACTAATATTTACCCAAAGTGAAATTAGCTGCGATGCATTTCCCCTGTTGATGCAATCCCAAAGGCAATAAGACTAGGTATAAAAATAAGGAAACAATCACATTTACTACTAATGGTAGTCAAAGGTTCATCAGTTGACTCATATGATTAAGAACACATTCTGAAAATCCTAAAATGACTTATGTTACTTTCAGTTTTAAACTTATCTCCCAAACAGATGCATTAAAATAAGAAGTTGAGACCTAAAATAAAATTGATTGTCAGCCAAGATTGAGGCATTTGCCTCATGCAGGCGGAGGTCATTCCCGAGGGATTTCTCAAGTTGGAAAAGCATCACATTTTTCAACATATTTGACCATTTGCTAGGAGAAGTTCACAAAAGACAGTGGTAATTGATAGGTTTTCAGCATTATAAATCAATAATATTTCATTTGCAAATAATTTGAGAAGTGCTCCGTGATTTCCAAATAGTATAAAAATTACTAATTAACACTGAAATATGTAGGTGTGCAGAAAGTTATAAAAGTATGCACCACTTCTAGAAGGCGCAGAAAGCTTCATTTTGAATTAAGGACAGTTCTTGCCATAAAATATTGCTGGCATGGTACATGTACTTTAAAATTATAAACCAAAAGATTAATTTTTTTTAAATTCTGAAAAGAGTAAGACCCAATTAAAAGAAATCAGGCAATCCTTACGATGATAAACTTCTATAAAAACCACTTCAGAGAAACTCAGAACCTCAACAGAATACTAGGAAGCTAAAATAACACCCTGTATACACCTACCCCTTGCATACTTAAAAAACAATGGCAATTGTGGTTTCCTTGGAACTCACTCGCCAAAGACACGAGGACTGGGCAGATTCACCACTCAAAATCACACACAAAACTCAGTTCCACAGCAAACACACAAACCAACACTCATCACAGGGAAACTTACTCAATGGCTCAACCAGTTTTCTTTATTTACACTTTAAACAGTCACAGGGGTACCCTGAACACAGAGCTGCAAAACCAGCTCAGAGGAACTTCCTGTTCCGCCTCAGAGAGGGCGCTTGATAGTAACTACCACTAACGGCACCATAAACAGGTTCAGACATTTCACTATAGGGGGATCCATGTCGATGGCTGTAACTGCTTTCCCCACTACTCGTTGGCGAAAGCCTCAGCAGCGGGGAACCATGAGAGGGGGGCTGCCGTGGAGAGAAAGCTGCAACAAATGGAAGGCTATTACATGGACATACATGTACCTGGTCTAAGAATACTATATGTGCAAGGTATTATTATTAGAAATCTGAAATTTTAAAAACCTTTTAATAATAAAATGTGCGTAGTTTTTTGGCTCATAAGTTTAGTAGTTTTTATAAAATACCACTTCATAAGCATGAAACTTCATTAGAGCCACTCTGGACAACACAAACCCTTCTTCCCATTATCGTTTTTTAAACTAGCAAATAGTAGTGTGAACCAGTCCCTCTCTATTGATATGCTATGAGACTTCTAGCAATGAGCCCAATCCACAATTCAATCAAATTTTAATCCCTATTTTCATTAATCTCAAATCTGAATCCTACTTCTATCCTTTAAATTTTTAATCCTGATGCATATATAGTTGTTTTGAAAAAAATTTCAACTGAATCTTAAATTGTACATTTTTTATTGAACATATTAAGAATCTGTCAATTATATATTATTATATTTTTGATTATGAATATTCTAAAAATTAAAGACTGTTTTAACCTTCCCTCACCCACTTCTTAACTCTCTCCCATCCCTCCTCTTGCACTTCCAATCCCTGCTCTGCTTTCTACATGGACAACGTGCCATTCCACTTCACATTGGCATCAACCACCACAAGTCACCTTCCCCATCTCCCACTCCCCAAACATGCTCTCTCCGCAATTGCTTCACTCCCACCCACGAGGTCCCCAATCCAACATTAAACCCTTGAAGCTCACCCATCACTTAATGCTGTCCCTTCGGCCTTCTCCTTATGTATTTTTCTCCTCTCTCCACTCCTAATCAAATCCCTCCTTCCACCGCAGGAGGTGGCCGCGCCAATGGCAATTATAATCAACCCACATGTACCTTTCTGCCTTTTGTATATTCTATTTCTCTTTTACTAGAGTCGTCTGTTTAGTATATTAATTGTTAGTACTTGGAGTATGGTAAAGGAAAAGCAGGTAAGGAAACACCACATATTGTCACTGGCAACATAAAAGAAAATGGAAAATATTAACACTTCATTATAATATACGATATTGTTTTCATAGAGTACTGTGAAGATGTCTTTGGTAAAATTGCACTGCTCTACATTCCATTTTTTGGACCATAAGAAATATGATAAAGGTTTCCTTCTGGATATTATTTCTAATTTTACATATTCATTTTCAGAAAAAACATCCAAATACAATTTACAAAAAATTGTCAAGGGATTAAACCCCTGCATGTTACCTAGCAGTTATATAATTGTAAGGTCAATTTATGAGAACTACTTCATGAGAAGTTGGTAATAAAATTTTGTACTCACTCATTGTTACTGGCTGCTGCCGTGACACCATAGGTTCAATGTAAGTATTATAGACTGAAAAATAAAGAGAAGTATTTAGCATAACTTTTAAAATTTTGTTTTGAAAATATTAAGGTACTGTATTAAAGCAAAAACAGCTTCACTCACCATAAAGTGTCACAAGTATAATAACTATTGTTGATATAGCTAAAATGAAAGAGTTCCGGTGAGCAAAAATGAAATCCATCAATGAAAATCCAGCCGAGTTGATGTGCGTTGCAATGCAAGGTGCCTGGGTCAATGCATCATTGCCATCCCCTTCGGACAGTCTAACTTTCACAGGAACCTGTAACAAATGAATGGATGTTAAATACAATTGCAGAAATTCTCTCCATAGAGATTGAAATGTGCTTTGAAATGTGTCCGTTGGAAAGATGAACTCGCCAAGGAAATTTTGTATCCCTCCCACTCCTAGACACACCACTCTTCTGAGTAAAAAGATGTCATTCTCTTTCCTTCCCAGCTACATTGTAACTTTTAACCCCTCCAACGTCCCTCTCTGACCAACTCCCCTCCCTCGATCAGAAGGCATATATAGCCATTGTGCTTCCATGAGGACCACCTGATGATGACGTTCAACGTCGAAACCTGGGTCGTGTTTTTTTAAATAAAGTGTGCGGAATTACAAAGTAAATTATTTCATTTCATTTCGAGTAAATCTTGTTTCCTAAGAAAAACATTACAGCATTCAGCCATGAGGAGTTTGCTCTGGTTAAGTACTATGTTGACGTACACAATCAATTACATTTCAGCCAGTGATTCAATTGAATAATGATTATTTCTGAATAAGTACTCATTAAATATGTAGTACTGTGCATAAGGCATGAAGAGCCTTAGATGACAAGCCCAAAATACCCCAGCTCAAATGTGTCCGTGATATTGTTCGAACTGACCTCAATTCTTTGCTGAGTGAATTCAGAGAGCACAGTGATGAACAATGGGCGCGTGAGCTCATCAGACGACCAATATGCCTTCTTGAGGTGAACGCTGTACGGTGACGATGGCGATGAAACGGTCAACCCAGCTGAAGGGATGGAAGGAGTACTCTCAACCAGAAGCACTGACTCGTCACATACTTGGATCTGAAAATCAAAATTAATGCATTTGAAACCAAATTTAAGTATTGCATGTCACCACACATCGGCTGCAAAAATATTGCCTCAATTCGATTCATTAAAATGTTCAATGCCTTCATTTTTCATGCAGGGAGTGGATTAATCAGGATTGTAATTATCTCGGGTGACTACTTGCTGTCAATCCCAGATGTCTTCTACACCTACCCCATTTCATCATGCAATGTAATCTGTGGTGCAGACAAGCGGTCCACAATTGCTAGTCGTCAGACCCTTAAAGAGCACAAGTTCCATTGAATTTATATACAGGAGAACAACCTATGTACACTTTTATAGTAACTCCAGAAAAAAGTGTAAATTGAAGGAAAAGCAGAATTTTCACTTTTACATGCTTAATTACTAGAGTAAAGGTTAAAGTAAGAAACAAATATAAACTGCTGGAGGGAAGAATTACTTTTTATACCTTAAACTAGAGCTGTCCTCATTTATTTAAGTACAATGAATTAAAATAACAAAAACACATTGATGTAATTGATGGTTGAGGCCGAGACTTTGTGGAAATCCATTGCGAACAGGAGTTTCACTAAACAACTTAGCAGTTTCCACATAAAATAACTGATTTATTTTCAACTAGTTTCACCCAGGCAGCGCCCCTGTCTGTCCCCCCCCCACCCACCCACCCAACCCACACCAACTTGGACGAGTATATATATATATATATGTGTGAAAACGGAATATTTCCTTTGTACGTTCCTGAAGATGCTACAGTGTAACGAAACTAGTTGAAAATAAATCAGTTATTTTATGTGGAAACTGCAAAGTTATTTAGTGAAACTCCAGTTAAAAACACATTGAATATCTTGGATGCATGGAATACATAAAAGTAAATTATTTTCTCCTTCCTCATCAGAACATAAACTATTAAGTTATGACTTTATCATATTACACAACATTAAGAAAAAATAATAAAAGTAAAAGAAACAAGTTTATAAAAATGCACTTTGTTGGTTGGTCCCTGTGGGCCCCACAGTTAAATAATATCATGCATCAAGTTCTGAATACTTAAAGAAGATATATGCAAACAGAAGAAAGAATAACGATGGCCGAGTCACTTCACTCTCATTTGTTATTAGGAACCATTGACACTCTCTAATGATTGACACCATTATTCCACAAAAAATGGTGACATTTTCAACTGATTGAATTTTCTTCTGTACATCGATCGTATGCACTCTATTTTCAATTTTCTGCACTTTGTGAAGCAATTGCTCGTAGCAATTACTACCTGATTAGCCATTTGTTAAGAGTGTCAATAGCAAACACTGTCCTGGTATGAAGGCAGAGGAACCTCTTCATCATCACCTTCATCCAGGGGCTTATCTAGAATGTCATGAATGCTCTGTGCCTCCGTTGCCACAACATAAGAATCTAGTTGGACAAACTCTGAGAATGTACAATTAGCCTGAAGAAGATTCCAGTCAATGTCTGTAGTATCACCACCATAAACACTAGCTACTGCAACTGGAATTTCTTCATCGCAATCAGCACAAAATCCTGCCTTCCTACAGCAGTATTACAGATTCCTTAACTTGCTTCCCATGATATGTAGCGTAAGGGATCCAGCACACTCAATTTGGTTGCTATTGCATTTCTACCACAATCGTGCAGAGGTATCAATTTCCATACCATAATTCTATGATAATGCACCTTTAATAGCTAAAATCCTCAAACCTTTCATGCTTTGGAAGTTGCTGCATATTTACTGGGCAATGTTTTTACATGTTTGAAACACTTAGCATTCTTTGATTTACCAACCACCAGTGGCTGAAGCTTCTCACTTCCATCTGCATTCGTGATTAATATGACAGTAAAACACCATGTCTCCTCGGTAGCAAAGACATCTTTTGGGTTATAGCCTTCAATAACTTCTTTCAATTCTGACACCTTCCACAGAGTTTCCGGATGCTAAAACTTCCTAATTTCACCACACACAACCTTGTAGACAAGTTTTTCCTATTTTGAAACTAATACAACCAACAATTGGACAATGTATAGTCTTCCATTCCCAATCTTGCGGCGATACTCTTTTTCTTATGATGATATCACTCATGAGGACATTTGAAAATCTAGCACTTAAAATACTCTCTTTCAGGAATCCTAATTTTTCATGCTTGGGAGTTCTTCACATATTTACTCTTTTTAGACTAATGTCCACACTGCTTTATTAGTTTCGGAATCAGATCATGAATTTTCACTCCAGTACTCAGCGTAAAATCTGGCATTCTTAAGCTGTGTCCAAACTCCTCAGTTTGGTACCTAAATTGCTCAAATTTAGGGACGACTCCACCTTGAAGGGCATCCAAACTCGTGAGGCAGCAAGAGGAAACCACTTTCCACACATATTTTGGCCCTTGGATTAAGGATACAATAAGTGTATCCAAAATGAGCCATACGGCAACCAGCGGAAGTATAATCACCATGGCAGGAATAATATGTATGCAGGTTTCAAATTGATTTTTTCTTTGAGAGAGTACACTTAGTATTTATCAGAGAACGGTGAAAAAATGCAGCTTTATTAAAGCAAGGTAGGAAAAGGCAGAGCTTTTCTCAGCAAGAAATTTGGCATCTTCTGCATGACTGTAGTTATAATTCTTGTAATAACTTTATTTTATCAAGCTATTGAATTACTTAATATATGAGATGTACAGGTAAGGACACATTTCTTTGTTTGACGCTTCAATTCATGAATAATAAAATCGTCTTTTAAGTTATTCTGTCTACTCCTATTTGGTGGTATCCATGCCTATTTTGTGTGCTTTTCACCTACTTGGTATCTTAACTTTACAGAAACCATGGATAACGGACAAAATGATTCGAGTTATAGACGAGAGAAGGAAATGGAAGAATATAAACACAAACACAGACTGAAGGAAGTACAACGAGTTAAATAATAAATTGAGACAGGTAACAAATAAAGCAAAAGTAGAATGGTGGAAGATACAAGGCAAGGATATGGAAAGTTTGCAGAGGAAGGGTGAACTTGGTGCATTAAACAAGAAAGTTAAAACACTATCAGTCGTAAGAAGGGAAGATCTGTGCTAAGAGTTAAGAGATAATGCGGGTAAGATAATAGTTGACACAGGAAAGATCCAAGAGAGATGGAAGGAATATATAGAAGAACTGTAAGGTGAAAAACTTAGGTAAACAAGCTTAGACATAGAAAGCGAACGTGACGTAGAGGAAGATAGCTTAGGACCACACATACTCGCAATGAGATAGAAAGGCCATCAAGGGAAATTAAATCAAATAAGGCCATGGGGGTAGAAAAAATTCTCACAAAACTACTTATGGACTATCTATATAGACTGATTAGTAGTATCTTTGAGGAAGGAATCTGACTTTGTGAAATTCAGTGTTGGTTCCTATTTCGAAAAAGGTGAAGGCTACAGCATGTGAGGACTACAGAGCAGTAAGTTTGATTTCCCATGCAGCTAATGTGGTTCACAGGATTATCAACAAAAGAATAGAGATAAGGGCAAATGATTACTTAGTGGATGATCAGTTTGGGTTTAGGAAGGCGTGATGCCATTGCACTTTGCATTGGAAAGGCAGTGGAAAAGGTATAGGATGAGAATAAATGTAAAAAAACAAAGGTTATGTGGTTTTGGAGAAATAAAAAGACTTTGTTTTATGTTAAATTAGTAGTTCATCAAGTAGAGCAAATGGAAGTTTGTTTATCTTGGTAGTTTTTGGACCAAAATGGTCAAAGTGATAGGAACACAAGGAGAAGTATTGCATTACACAAAGAAGCTTTCCAAGGGGAAGGAAGATTGTCAGTAGAAATCCAAAGGAGGCAGTAAAGATGGATACAGAATATTTTTATTGGCAGCGGGATGTTGAAGGCTGTAATTGAGGGAAGCATGTTAGGCAAACGAGGAAGGAGCAGGAACAGGATAGCGGCTGACAAACAGAACTTAGGGAGGAAGGAAGTAGAGTGGAACCTCATACAAGGAGCATAATTCGTTCTGGGATCTTCCTTCTTTCATATAAATTAATATAAAATATTATAATGTATTCCATGACAAAACAATTAATTATGTACAAGGTAACTTCAAAGAAAATTATATATACATTGTTTAGGATCGTGGACCATCTTTTCTTCTATCGTGGTATGAATCAACATATTATGTGAACAAATTGAATAGCTTCAGGCGTGATGTGGTGGAAGTCGAACATAATGAATAACTGATCGAAGCACTTTTCCACTTGATAAAATATTTTTTTATTTTATGACCGGGTTTCAATGTATTACATCATCACCTGAGGATGTAATACATCGAAACCCGGTCGCAAAATAAAAAAAATTTTATCAAGTGGAAAAGTGCTTTGATCAGTTATTCATTATATTTTGTGAACTTGATCTGTAAAAAAAATATATATAGAAACAATTAGTTAATTGTTTATAATGGATTCCTTATTCTTTTTTACTAGAGAGTTACCAGAAGACATTTGTTTTTGCCGATGTTTCAAAATTTTGTGAAAATGCAACTCAACACTATCATCATATATATTTTTAGCAAGCACAGACACTGCATAATTAGAAATATGCGTGGTACCCAAGGTATGATGCAACTGTTTGCCATGACCTCCACATCACATTTAGCCTGCTCTCCTGGACTTAACACCCCATTGGAGGCTCATGGCACTTCTGAATGATAAGGAAGCAGGGCTTTAATTTTTAAATATCCGCCTGCATTGGCACAAAATAGCAGCGTGAGATGGCCTTTCATTGCCTTGTGGCTGGTCCATTCATTCTCCTCTGTTCTTATGCCTATATGCAGAGGTTTCTTCTGGCATCTTCTTCCATAAGAGACCCATCGAGTCACAATTAAAAATCTGTGGCCGCAGGTAACTCTTAGAATCTACGAGCCAGTTGAAGTCATGGATTAAGTTCTCCCTGCATTTGAGTTGGAGCATGCTTCTTCACCATGCATCACGATGGCTTGGATGAAGGTTCTTCTCTAAAAACCTCGGAACCACACACGGCTCGCTAAATACTTCTTTGTCCATTGAAGATCCTAACATCATCTTAACAAGGTTACCAAAAATCACTTCCATCGTCCCTCAAGTGATATTCTCATTAAGAGTGTCACATTGCAATTGCTTTTCGTTGATCCATAAGAGAAGCAGGCTTTCAACATCTTTGAGGATTCGTAACCGTTGTTGATAGAAATAGATATTTTTGTCACTCACTTTGAAGCATTTATCTCTTTATATTTGTCCAAGTACTTGAGGATGGTGCAAATCGCTGACGCTGTCCGATTGTATGTGCATTCCAGCACAGCCACGCTCACACCTTGTTCTTGCTTTTCAATGATTATACTTTACATTTCTACCAATATCTTTCTTCTCTTATGGTTGTCTTATATTTTTAAAGCTATACACAAAGTATTATTAAACTTTGCACAACACAATCACAAACGATGTCTGAAAACAAATTGGGAAATACGTGTACGCTAGCAAGGCCAATATGCTAGTTGAACAAGTGCTACACACTAAGTGAAGTAGCAGGCGCACATTCAATCCAGGAATCAATCCCTCTTCTCGTCACTCATTACGCAAAACGTTGCTTGTTGTGAAAGTCATTTTCAGAAATTATTTTTGCTCATTTTGTGAATTACTCACCGTGCTAGATGCTCAATAAGCGAGGTTCCACTGCATGAACATGAATTGAAGATGGACTTTTACACTTCATTTACACCTATATCTACGTAATACCCTGCAGACTGCCACAAGGGTGTGTGGTGGGGGGTGTCGGATCACCAACAAAACCACATGCAAAATCAACAGAACCATGGAAGCCTATACCCACAGTGGCATTTACATTCATGCAAAAACACTTTCAATTTACATGCAGGCAAATACATATACCATCAACTAACAAACAATTGCACCTTAGGATACAGTAAAAACTTCATCCAATAAAAGGCCAGCTGGAATTAGAAAAGTAAGAAGGCAAAATTCTACTACCATATGGACATGCAGCATACAACTGTCTCCTCCCTCAAGGACACAGGTAGGGAATGTGACCCAATGCTGTAGGTAGCAGGAGGGTCTCCCCACAGAGAGAGAGAGAGAGAGATGAGTTTTGGCCTCTATTTCCCGAATTTTATGTACATGATCCAAGTGACCAATGTATGTTGGTGGGCGAATTATTTGCGAGACCTCATTGCTGAAACATGCAGATCATAATTTATTTATAAGGTTCAATCTAACATTGAATTGTCTTTCTTCTAATCATTCTCACCCTAACTCCAGAAGCATTTCAGTGATGCTTTTTGTTTTATCGTATTTTTTATTGAAATGGGCCGGCCGGCATTGAACCTCCTCAATTTCCCAAATGAGGCCTTTTTCACTCGGATCCCATAAACTGCACGTATATTCTAAATGAGGCCAAATAATCAAGAGGGACTTATTGTAGCGCTGGATGTCAAGTTCTGTTTTGTTACGAGAGAGGCAAGGGAACAACCATCATACCATTGCGTGACTTGGGTCCGTTCAAAATCTACCTTAGCTGATTAATAATAGTATAATAACAAAAAAATCTCATGAAAGACAAATGTATGTACTGTAGTATGAAACTTCTCGTAAAACATATTTGTAACTTAATATCAGGTTATAATTTCACTTGAGGTACTTGAGCTACTTTTTAGTGTTTGAACTGTCAATAGTTTGATAACCAGCCATTCAACAGAACAACTGAAACGTTGGAAAAAGCAGAACCAACCCATTATCACGCTCCATGTCTTTAAATGCAATGACCTAGGATTCTCCATAGTTCATATTCAAGATTAACACCACGGCAAATAATTAAACTAAGTTGAGGTAGAATTCAGGGCGCACTCACTTCAACCTGCTCCAAGACAGCAGGGGAGCCTGTCAGCAAGAGGTTGGCTGTGGGACGTCCGCTGCTCAGCTGAATTGAAAGAGGCTGCACAATGATGGCAGGGTAGAAGGGCAAGAGGAGAGGCTGGGAAGACGTGAGGGACATGGGAGGGGCAAGGAGAGAGCTCCCCCCCCCTCCCTGGTCCGGCTGCGGCAGGGCGCTGGGTGACTGGTGGGAGTTTATCACCACAGCTCGGAGGATGAAGTTCACTTGAAGCGTGGACACCTGGACCATTGAACTTCCAAGGGACGGGATGATTTCACACACGTAGACACCTGAAGAGGAGGAGAGTTAACGTCAACCAGGAGAAAATTATACCTTGCAGGAAGCATGCTGACTAACCAGAGTGACAAATCAATGTTTCTATTCTCATTTCTGAATCCATCCCAATTTTCCTGATTGGAACTATCTTTTCTTCAGCATGGCTTTCCAATCAAAAGATAATCACATGGAACAGAACATAAAAGGATGGATAGGCAGTTTATCATGCACTTATGCGTTATCTAGGAGTTATAGAAAAAGACTTATCATTTTAGTACGGCAAAGGTTATGTTCATGTATGCACTGGATCAAATGTGGTAAGGGAGGTCAAAACTAGATAGACGCCAACTCATGACAGTGGTTATGGAAATAGCAGGAGTGTAATAAGTGATGATCATGAAAATTGAAAATTAAAATCCATATTTTAAAATTTCATTAGTCCGGGACATGCTAAGACTTCACTTGCTCCTAAATATTACAAAAACACTTTTACACTACGACATGCGTACACTCAATCAGATAAGAAGAGACGTTTCAGGCATGATATGGTGGAATATCGTGATTAATTAAAAATAGCAATTTTCCACAAAAATAAAGTTTAATGCGACCGGTTTCAATGTTACTACATCATCATCAGGTGATAGTTAAACCTCAGAGTGCAGTATATATATGATTGAAGGCAAGTAAGGGGAGGGTGGAGGAAAAGAGGGGAAGAGGGGGGGAAGGTGGAAGGCAGCATGGGTGACTATGTGAGTGGGGGGGGAAGAGGGTTGGGGAAGACAAGGTGCAAAGACCCTAGGAGTCCGGAGAGCACGTCGTGGCCGAATGGACGGGGGTGTCTCGTTGAGGGTGTCCCACGGTGCGCCGCAAAGCTCTTCGGGCCGCGGAGGAAGAGGACGGGATCGGGGGTTTTTCCCTATGGTCGTGGTCTGGGAACAAGGTATCAATACACAAATAAGCACTGAGTTAAAGGGTAAAGATTGGGATCACTGTATAGTTTTAAGGGGGCGCCCTAGCGAGGTTTAAGGGAAAGGGAGTAGGAGGGAATGGGGGGGGGGGTGTGGTTTGTCCCGCAGAAATCCAGCAAAAGCGGCTGCATTTGGCTGCGGGACAACCCCCCCCCCCTCTTTGGCATGTGCTAGTGATAACATATACACTGGAGGTTTAACTGTCACCTGATGATGATGTAATAACATTGAAACCGGTCGCATGAAATTTTATTTTTGTGAAAAATTGCTATTTTTAACTACTCAATCAGATGTTCAAAGGACTGATTAGACATAGGATATCATGTAAGGCCAAAGACTGGAAGGAAAAGGAATTTTAAATTATGTTAGGTGCAATATAAAGTGTGTTGAATTGAGGAATGACTTTAAATTCTATGTTCCCCATAAGATTAAGAATCATTTCAGTTTCCATGGTCCAAAATGAAGCTGCATGTCATTGGCCCTGATCTCAGAGACATGTACAACAGCAACAACACAAATAGCAAGAAACATTATCATTAGAGTGAAATACCCAGCTGTGTGGATTTCCCAGACTTTTCCCATAATTACTGGTTTTCCCCATCACTGTTCACCTTGACTAGTTTTAGGAGGCAAAGCTCCACAGCAAAAAAGCAGAATTTCTGCGCCGTTTCATAACCATGGATGAAACATGGGTCCATTACTTCACACCTGAGACATAAGGACAAACAAAACAATGGATTCAAAATGGAGAACCGGCTCCAAAGAAGGCGAAGACCATTTACTCTGCATGCAAGGTCATGACGCTGTTTTTTTTTTTGGATGTGCATGGGATAATTCTCATTGGCTATCTTGAAAAAAAGAAAAACTATCAACAGCAAGTATTATGCAAGTTTGTTGCAACGTTTGGGCGAAGAAATCCAGCAAAAGCGGCTGCATTTGGCTGAGAAGAAAGTGTTGTCTCATCATGACAATACACCAGCTCACAAATCCCTCGTTGCAATTGCAAAAATTCATGAATTAAAGTTTGAATTGCAACCGCATGCACCCCATTCACCAGATTTAGCCCCCTCGGAATATTTTCTCTTTGCAAACTTGAAAAATGGCTCGGAGGTCAAAGATTTTCCAACCGTGAAGAAGTGATGTCGGCAGTTAATTGGGGGTTTGGAGGAGCAAGGCAGTTCTTATTGTAAAAAGGGTATCGAACTTATTGAACATCGGTGGGGATAGTGTATAGAGCTGAAAGGAGATTATGTTGAAACATAAATACTTTTCTTCAAAATTTTTGTGTTTTCTTTGATGGGTGTGGCGCTTTAGGGATTGCCCCCGTATGTTCTTTAATCATATTCATTTAGGCACTCAGCTCATCCAACATCATCATATTCTGCGTGAACGAACAATTAATTTATATTAGCTTATTTTCCTATATGCTCCCCAAAACAATGTATCAGATTCAACTGAAACAAAATAATCTACATAACATTTGCCCAGACCAAATTAATTAATTAATATCTCTAATAGCATACTTTACGTAACCTATGACAAAGCTTATCAAAACAATGCTCGATGAACTTCAATGCTTGAGATTTTATACTGAAAAATCCCTTCCTGTATTACATTGAAAAATCCATGTACCAGTGTTACCCTTGATTTTATATGACATGGGGTAGTTAGTTGGCGACGTAAATTATAATCAATACATCAGTAATCACATATGCTTTGATAGGTATCAACGGTGATTGCCCCATGATGTCACAATTAACCTCCCTTTCATTTTCAACAAGATACAATTTAAATATGTTTTTGGATTTCTTCGCTAATGAATATTTGATGATTACAAAAAAGTTAAAGCAATAGATTTTGCACCAAGCAATGGTGAACCAAAGAATAATTACTTAAGACATCACACATGGAAACACGGAAGTAGCTCACAAATTCTTCATTGCCTCATTTAATACGGATAAAGGGATTTTATCTATTTACAATATCATAAACATAAAAGGGTAATAATTAGAGTAGCTCTGGATGATCAACAAAGAATGCCAAAAAACAAATTAAGAGATTTGGAAACTCACGATTGTGTACGTACGAATAATAACCAAATAAATCATCTACAAGAACATAGTGTTTCACAAACTCATCAACACTTATTTCAAAGCGGTTACTTACATCCCGCATTCATAAGTATGCCCTTCGTGGATTTATTCTAAACATGAATGTTTTGTTTCATGCAGTACTTCTCTGATTTTGCTCAAACAACAAAAGCAAAGTATATACAATAAAGATTCAAAGAGCTCCATATTGAAATCAACTAAATACATGCCGCATATAACAAAGGTATTGCTAAAACAAATTAATAATTATATTGAATTGATAAAATAGATAAATTCAGCATAGCTTTAATGAAATACTTTTTTGAAGAACCAACATTGTTAATTTCACTTCATCTGTTTATACTCAACCGCTCTGGCTATTTTTAATGCAAAATAATAGTGTTTAATGCACTCCTGAGCCCAAATTTAATGATTTTAATGCGCCATGTGAAGATCACCAATTTAAACAAATTGCAGCCATATGTTGAATGAATCCTCTGGCAGAGTGACAAAGGTAGGGTACATGGGTGGGGTGTCACTCCACCCCGCTATCATGGTATCAATCAGTCCAAAACTTGTTCGCAATAACTTTGGACAGAGAGAGACACTTCTGGTTGGGTATTACCGCCCAGCAGAGTCGCCCTGCCTTTTGTAATCGCTATGGGTGGTCAGACTCTTTTCGAATGGTATCATTCCGCCAACAGGTAAACTCCACCAGTGGGTGTGTGGTTCGCAATGGTCCCCTATGGCTGTGTGAGATGTGGAGGCCCTGAGAAATGTTGTATAGTACCATGCGTATGAGGCATCACCCTAATAAGGTAGAAAATGTGCACCAGAAAATTATTTTATGATAATTCTGAGTTGCATTTTTACATTATTTTGAAGCATTAAAATAAACAAATATCTCTAGAAAACTCTCTAGTAAAATTGAATTAGGCACATATCATAATTAATAAACTATTTCAATTTTTTTGCTTTTACAAATTGAGTTCACATTCCCCATTGCTTCAATCTGCAATGGAAGAAGATCATGATCCACAATCCTAAGCAATATACATACAATTCTCTTTTATTTATTTATTAGAATTTGAATAAATCCTTTACATAATTTAATTTCTTTGACATGGAACAATTATCATGATTTACGTTAATTTATATGCAAAAACTGTTTTCCCTTCACGAAAAAGATCGCATAATGAATTACGCTCATTGTATGAGCTTCCACTGTATTATCTACTGGTGGTACTTCGTATAATTCTACATCCTATAATTTCTCAGTCACCTCAAGATGACGTTCAACATCAAAACCTAGATCGTGTTTTTAAGTATACGGGATTACAAAGCCAATAATTTCATTTTAATACGAACGAAGGACATTTTTTAGGGCAATGCTATAGAAAATTACTCAAGTTTCCACTAAATTTGGGCAGAAAAATTTTGTCGAACAGTCCCGTCATCTCATCTACTTTATAAAAATTATGCATAGAGACAGTTTAAATCTTCTATTCATATCAGAATCGAGACTTGGAAAGACCTTCCTCGGTCCACTATCCAATTTAGTCTCTCTCTTATTCTATTTAGTCCCCCTATGTTCCTCTCAACTTTGGCCTTAATTAGTGTCCACTTACGGAGTTAATTGCTGTCAACAAAATTGATTAAAGAGGTCCAATTTAAATCTGAATTCATTCACAAGCCATAACAGTGCACTGACTACCATTTGAACAAAATGCTAGTGAAACAACTAAGCTAGGACTAATTCAAGGGCAAATTAACTATAAATGGGCAGGCTGAGATGATTGGAAAAAATGTGGGGTTGTCCATGAAATATGCATGTAATTTTAAAATGCCCACACTTAGGCAGATGTTGAATCATTGATAATATTGAGTGTCCACTGAAGGTCCCAATATTACTGATTTACACATAAATCATAGAGCAATTAAATCGTGCATTGGCCATTACTGATTATATGGAGATTCTAACTATGTCATGATTTCACTGCAATTAAATATGAGTAAGAATTCACAAATTAAAGTAAAGCAATTGACAGACATAAGAGATTATGGATAAGCATATGGTGAGACTGTGGCAGAAATTACCTTTGACTGGATCAAACCCGGAGTGAACAGTGAAGATGTCTCCGACCTGCAGTCCAATTGGCACATGTGATTGCTCGGAAAATTGCAGGATACATCGAAATGGATATGGGCGCAATGTGTTGACATCAATCCCACAAAGAGCCTCCATATCTCCTTCCCTATCCCACCCTTCCGATGGGCTAGGAATCACATTAGACCTCTTGGCAAGAGCTGAATCCTCGGGACCGAGCAGGACTAGGGGCACTTGGAAGGGAACCTCTGGATGAGAGTTTGTCAGGTTACCAGGGCCACCAGAAGAAAGGAAGACAATCTAAGAGAGAGAAAGATTTCAGATTACATATTTTACTCAATTTCATTACATCACATAACCCGACAGGAAACACTGACATCAAAATTTATAATTTTCACCTCTTCTAGTTTTTCTAAAATAGCAACATACGTAGCATAACTGCTTGAACATATGCCTGACATTAGTCCATTCATACTGTTTTTGCCACAATATATCCAGAAAGAAGTCGCCTTAAGTGTAGATGCAAGGGAGGAAAATTCTGAATTTAATAGACTGTACTTAACTTATAGATAGCACCACACATTTAGCTGCTGGTACCAACTTCTTGGTATGATTGACATACACTGTTTTTGCCATTATTCGGTGGAAGTTGTCCATTGCATACATAATAGAAACACAGCAAGTCCACAATTAATATTTATTGCCAACTGTGGTTTCGCCACTGTGAGGCATCATCAAGAGTACACAAAAAATTGCAGTTAATATTACCCATAAAACTACCCCGTACTATACAGTCATGAGAACTTAACGATTTTTCCTCCCAATTTGGCCACTTAAATTTCAGGGCATGTCGGTTTTTACACAAGATGTAAGGGCACCTTTTCACAGGGCATTTAAGAAAACTTTCTCATTATACAAGGGCTGTCAAGAAAGTGACTTAAGCACAGCCTAGCATGGCGATTGATAGAGCTAGCACCACCATCTAGGTGTCCAAATGTCCCTACACTCAGTGCGCATCCTGCTGTGGTAGCACGTGGACTGTGGTTTATCTATTTTTCTCACTGCAAACTGTTAAAATGTGTGCTGCAATAGAAACTCCTCCGAGTTGTGAGGCTTGATCTGTGATTACGTTTCTCCCGGCAGAAAACTACAAGCCAATTGAAATTCATGGGCAACTTTGTGAAGTGTGTACGGAGACAGAATGAAGAGTGAAGGCGGAGTGAGGCAAAGGTACATCCGCAATATTCACAACAAGGACCGCAGTGTTCAGCCAGGCCTTGTGGCCGATGAACTGATGGATGACCAGTTCTTGGACATTTGTCCGTTCACTCAAACTAACACCACCACTTATGCACAACACTTTCACTCATCACTTAGACAGTGCAGAGCAAAAATTTCCCCATGAATGTCAGTAGCTTTGAAGTTTATTGCCAGTAAAAACTTTATCACCAATCAGATTTTATATTTGTTGGGATTTCCAAATGTTTTGTTCATTGTGACTCACTACTGTAAACAAACAACAATCGGTGGGGCCTTCCAAACACTGCAGCTCGAGGCAAACTGCTGTCGTATGTGTGTCAATAGAGCAAGCACACAGCTCCCCCAACTACCTTGCTCACTACACGCAAATGTACGTCATTTTCTGGACAGCCCTCGCATGTATGCTGATTCATTTGTTTCAGCTGAGTCATTATCACACATAGATCACCTTTGAACATCAAAATTAAACTGTTTTCCAACTTTAAAAAGCAGCACACTGACTCAATAACGTTCTTACAACTCAACGTCATGAGAAACACCATCACTTCTGTCGTCATTCTGCCATGTAAAAAATCAGAGAAATGGTGAAAATGATTCTTGAGGCATTGTGAATGCATACCAAAGGGAGTGCATTCCAAGATCAAAGAGAAAAATAATGAGAGGGCAATAAACTTTAATATCAGCATATTGGTCAAAAGAGTCAGCACCAAGGGAAAAAGAGAAGGGTAGAGATCTCAATCGACCTCTCTTGATTACCCCTCAAAACATTTCTCTGCCCCAAGGGGTGACCACCAAGTGGAGGCTCACATATCGGCATTCAAGTGTCTTCTCATGGGTCATGGCTCCAAGACTTTACTTCTTGGGGAGTGGAGATCTCTAAATTGTCAAATCTAAAACACCTCAGGCTCCAACTCCCCCCCCCCCCAGAATGGACAAAAAGGTCAGGTCATGCCATGCCACAGTGATGCCATGAAGGGCGGAAACACTCACGGAATCAATGGCGCGCACATCCACTTCGGTGCTGGTCATACCACCCGAGACAGTCAGTTGCAGCCTCACAAGGGCCAGCCCAGGGCCAACTGCCTTCCCCACGCCAGACTTCTCATCCAGCTTCAGAATGTCGCCTTCGCTGACACTCCTGCCCCCAACGCCACTCAATGGGAGGACCCTCCACGGTCCACCGGCACGGCGTGAGTTCCCCATGGCAGCCGGCTGGGAAACAGACGCAGCAGCATGGAAGCAGATGACGTCACCAACAGTCAACAAAGGCTGCAAAAGAGAAAACATTATATATGCACACAAGAGATGACAACAAAAAAGTGACTGAACATAGAGAATTCAAACGCATTCATGGATATTAAGGAAATACAAACAAATGAGTTTTTTCAGATCTTCGACATAAGATTTCTCAAGGTTGAATCAGTTATGTCATAATTCAATTGCCCACAGCTTGAAAGGCTGGCTGAAGCTGGCAAAAGTGATGGAAAGAATGAATGAGAATTAAGCCTAAGAGCTATGATACATGAACGAGCACATGAAAGTGATTAGATGTAGAAAAGGAGGAATGCTCAAGCTTTAAAATTTAAAATTATTGAACATAAACGTTTTTCAATAACTTTCTATTTCTAAAAAAAATAGAGACCTTACTTTTGGGATTACCCTCATCTACTTATATAAATACAAAGGCAAGTCAATAAAGAAGTCGCAAACATCAGTAAGAGAGGAGCTGTTACAAACACTTAACACTCGGAACATCCACTGTACAGTCGCTACTTGGCTGTCGCTGATTGCCATCTGTTCGGGCCCCAGGAAAAATCATTTAGGTGGCCTTAAGGCCACAGAGATTACTGGTACAGTAACAGGACAGCAAACAGAAGATTCCTTTGCTGCCGGCTCATATCAAGGACTCGTAAAGAGATGGGATGAGCGTCTGATTGTAAAGGGTAAAGAGGCACAAGAGTGAAATAAATTTCAGGATGTTACATTCATTATTATTGCCTCTATTCAGTTTTGAAAATTATTTATTGACTTGCCCTCGTATTTCGTTTGTTACTCATATTCATTTGATCATGGCTGGCCTTGGAGGAATCAGGGGCCAACCTCTAGATGTGGAGGTCAGTTGCTGCAATATAAGTGTGAGTTTTTATTTTTTAAGGTAATCTACCGGTTAAGGTAGGTTTTTGGATGGACACAACTATCAAACAAACATTTTATTATTCCTAACAAAAAATCCATCATCCTACTCTATATCAGTTCCCTCTTCATCTCTGAGTACTTTCTTCCTCCCTTCATCCCGTCCAACATCCCTATCCTGTTCCTTCCCTTTCCTCGTTTGCCTAACATTCTCCCCTCTATTACAGTCTTCAACGTCCCGCTGCCGGTTAATACCCCCTTCAGCCACTTTTCCTGCCTCCATAGAATTGCTCCCAACAAACCCCTCTCTTCGCCCACCATACCAAGGACTTCCTCATTTGTTTTCTTCTCTGCCCATTTCACCTTCTCCATTCTTCTCCACACCCACATTTCAAAAGCCTCCAGTCTAAGTCTATCCTCCTGCTTCAATGACCACGTTTCCACGCCGTACATAGCCACACTCCAAATTAAAGTTTTTACGAGTCTTTCCTTAACATTCTTACTCAACATCCCCGTCATTAACTCCCTCCTCCACGTGAAAGCCTCTTTGCCTAGCACAATTCTTCGCCTTACGTCCCTACTACTTTGACCGTGTTGGTCCAAAACACTACCGAGATACGTAAACTGTTCTACCTGCTCTAGTTTTTGCCCTCCTACTTTAATGTTAAGCTTAGCCTTTTTCTTTCTAGAAAATCGCCTAACCTTTGTTTTATTAACATTGATCCTCATCCCATACCTGTCACACTGAATTTCCAATTCGCTAAGCAATGCTTGCAGCCCCTTGGCTGACTGACAAACTAAAGCTTGGTCATCAGCAAACCTAACTGATTTTACGAATTCCCCGCCCACTTTCATTCCTACCTCGAGTTCTTCCCATGCCTCTTTAATCATTTCCTCTGGATACAGGTTGAACAGCACCGGTGATAATAGGCAACCCTGCCTTACACCTCTTCCTAACACTGCCCAACCGGACTCCCCGTTCCGCACTCGCACCTGAGCAGTCTGAGACATGTACAGGTTGCGGATTAGCCTCCTTTCCCTCCAATCTATTCTTATTTTCTGCAATATACTCATTAGTTTTTCCCAATTCACTCTTTCAAACGCTTTTTCGAAATTTATGAAACAGGCAAATACCTCCTGGTTGTGTTCTATATTCCTCTCGATTAATAATCTCATTACTGCAATGACATCACGCGTACCTCTCCCCTTCCTAAACCCAAACTGATCATCCTCTAAGTAATCATTTGTCCTACTCTCTATCCTTTTGTTTATGATCCTGAGAACAACTTTAGCTGCGTGGGATATCAAACTAATTGTTCTATAGTCCTCACATGATGTGGCCTTTACCTTTTTCGGAATAGGAACTAAAACTGATCTCACAAAGTCATCCGGCCAGATTCCCTCCTGAAAAATACTACAGATCAGCCCATATAGCCTCTTCCTCCCACATTTTCCTAAGCATTTTAAAAGTTCCACGGGAATGTTATCTACCCCCACGGCCTTATTTAGTTTCATCTCCCTTAATGCCCTTTCTATCTCATTGTCTAGTATGCCTGGGCCTAAGCTGTCTTCCTCTACATCATTTTCTTTTTCAATGTCTAACTTTGTTGGTCTGAGTTCTTTACTATACAGTTCTTCTATATACTCCTTCCATCTCTCTTGGATCTTTCCTGCGTCAACTATTACCTTACCCGCCTTATCTCTAACTGTTAGCATAGCTCTTCCTTTCTTACTTCCCGATAACGATTTAACTTTGCTGTACAGCCCACCGATTTCACCCTTCCTCTGCAGACTCTCCATATCCTCGCACTGCGTCTTCCACCATGCTTCTTTTGCTTTATTTGTTGCCCGCCTCAATTTATTGTTCAATTCTTTGTACTTCATTTTGCCTAATTCTGTATTTATATTCTTCCATTTTCGCCGCTCATCCATCTTTGTAATCATCTCATCCGTGATCCATGGTTTCCTAGTCCTTTTAGCGTTAACGGTTCCAATAGTGTCTTTTGCCGCTTTAGACAACCCTTTCTTGATCATTTCCCATTTTCCTTCGATAGTACTAAGCCCTTTACCATCCTCCATGATTTTCTCTACCACCTGTTGGTATTCCTTCCTTTTCAAACCATTTAATGCTTCCACATTCCATTTTCTAACTCACCGCCCCTGCCTTATCTTTAGAAACGTACGCTACATTTCATAACAACTAAATTTTGGTCTTAGTCCACGTTCGCTCCCGGGAAGCTGTGGGAATTTATCACACTGTTCCTAAACCTGTGTCTAACCAGGATATAATCTAGCTGATATCTTCCTGAGTCACCTGGCATTTTCCATGTATACCTGCGTCTTTTGTGGTGTCTAAACCAAGTGTTGGTGATGACTAACCCCTGTCTCCTGCAGAACTCAACTGCTTTCTCCCCGCGGTCATTCCTCGTGCCTAAACCGTAGTCCCCCACCTCATCACCATCTCTTCCTTTGCCTACCGTCGCATTCCAATCCCCCATCACTATCAAATGTTTCCCTGCAGGAACACACGCGATTATGTCCTCTAACTGATCGTATATCCTATCTCTTCTTCCCTATGGTTGCTCGGTGGCATGTATACCTGAATAATAACAAAGTTCGTCGGTTCTGCTTTTATCTCTACTAGTAGTATTCTATCCGTTACCTGCTCTATGTTAACTACGCTTCTTCCTACCTCTTCATTTCCAGATAGGTCGAAGGTTAGGAGCCAGACGAAAGGTAGTCCACGCAGCGTCTGACCCCAGTGGGGCGGTCAGTAAGTGATGGTGTCAGGTTAAGAACACTATTGAGGAAGGCAACGGGAAACCACCTCAATTATCATTCCCAAGAAAAATATGATGGACAATAGAGATATTTTGAGTCCTGGCAACCACGGGGCTCGGCCCAATCGGCCGTGTGTCGTGCCCGGCAGCGGGGGAGGCAAGGCTTCCGCGGTCGTCATCCCACGAAACCCTTGCAAGGGAAAACCATAAGTGTGAGTACTTGACCAATAAACAGTTATGGACAGCGAACCTTGGAGTCCACCCTTGGTTCTTCTTCTTTGGTTAACAACCTGCTGGTTGGTTTATGGATGATGCATTTTCCCATTGCTTTCTATTTTCAACTAGCCTCTTCATCTTCAATAATGAAACCCAGGTCATAAATAAAATATTTTCCATGTGGAAAAGCTAAGTTGCTTATTTTCAATTTCTTCATGAAAGTTCGGCTTTTGTTTTTCTTGCCTTCGACCCATTACATTTCTCACCTTTTGTGACATTTCTGCCCTGGTCATTCTGTTAATTTGTGTACACCTTTTGCTCGATGAAGTACTACTTAAGTGATATTATTCCCTGGCTGACATTCTAATATCCAATGTTGAATTCCAATGTGATGGATGGTACTGTATTTAGAAGCACATAATGGCAAGTCTCCACAGAGGAGAGAGACAGTCTTAATCAGTAACTGAGCCCAGCTTTTAACATTGCTATATTTGGAACGAAGGAAGCATTAACTGACAAGGTTGAAGCTGAAATTTTCATGAAGCTATATCATCATGCCCTATAGAAAATCTCATCATAGGAGTGGCCCATGCATAAGCACAGGCATTGAATAGTGATCCGAGCAATTGCAAGGGCAGGAGTGAATAACCTTAGCAGGAAGAATGACCTCTCCCACGTGGAGTTTGACGTAGTCCATGACAGGGGGGACCACCATCATTTGGTTCTCCCCTTCCTTCTCCACAGTGCTGCCTCCCTCACCCCACACCTTCAGCATCGTCTCCCCAGACTCGATGACATCCACGTTAAGGGTGTCATTGCCCTCTCCATGAGAGATGCGCATCAGGTCTGCCCTATAAGGAGAGTCAGCATTCAAATCACCAAAGCTCAATGCCAAGATAAATAAACAAAAATTCATAAAATTCATTGGGCACCAACAAATGACACATTCATACATACTCATTTCAAACTCCACATGAATTCCAATAAAGATAAAGAAGCACTTGGGACAGTGATGAGAAGGTAATATTTGGACTAGAATTCTCAAAACTTCAATGCCCTTATTATTTCCTATATTCAGCGAGCACTGCCAAATTATTGAGTATGAATATTTTGAATACATCTACGTATATTTCTTAGCTTTGTATAACAGGGCACAAATTGGCATCTCACACTACATTGAAGCCTCCTCCAATTCAACACACTTCCATCCTTCCTTCAGTCTGTCCAACAGGCACCTCTACCTATCCTTTCCCTCCCTCTACCTTGCCTCCCCCTCTATCACACACGTTAACATTCCACCCAGAATTAAAATACTCCGCATCCACCTATCATGCCTCCCAAGGGATTGCATCAAAAAATTTATGTGGCCATTTTTTATTATTTTTTAACTTATCAGCATTCTGCATTAATGACTTAATGAACTGGAAGAAAACGCATTTTTTCATCCATTCATTAGGATTAAATGAAGCCCATCAATTTTGTGAACTGATGTGCCTCTAAAAAAAGGTTGACTTGCTAAAAAAAACATTAAAATACAGTAGAACCCCTTATTTAAACTTTCCTAGAGACCCCAGAAAAAAGTTTAAATGACAGCGAAAGGGAAATTTTTACTTTTACATGCTTAATTACTGGAATAAAGGTAAAAGTAAGAAACATACATTATATGAAAATATGCAGGATTATTATTTGCCTTTTAAACAGTATTTGAGAGATAGTTGAGGCTTATACCCAGTGAAATTCCATTTAAGGGCACGAGGAAGAATCAAAATACCCTGCATTTCCACAGGATAGAATTTATTGTTGCCAAATGGTTTTGCTACACTGTAGCACAATCAGATGCACAAGTGTAATGAAACAAGTCGGCAGTAATAAATACTCACTCGTGGACACGCAAAGTATTTTGATTCTTCCTTGTGCACTTTTTGACACTAGATCTCTCCATTAATTGATATATGATGACTAAAATGACAAAAATACACTTAACATCTTGGATACATAAAATATGTAAAAGTAAATATATTTCTCCTTCCTTATCAGAACATAGAATAATTACATGTGAATTCATTATATTTTACATCTAAGAATATTCAGTTGACCTGAGGACGTTACGCTGTAATGAAGCCTAGCAAAAAACATACTACGTGGGAATGCAAAATGTCTTCTTTCGTCATGAAGGATTTCCACCATGTTACGCCAGAAAATGTGTCATTCATTAACACACTTGATACTGCTTCTAAATTTAATCATTTCCTCAATAAGTTTGTAATGATTCATAACCATGCCTTCCCTACAAAAACCATTACTTCCAAACCGGGTCATAGAAATGTCATATTTCCACCAGAGCTGTTGACAGGGGCTAAGGTAAGAAATCTAGATTTTCTGGGCGCATTTTTAGACTACTGTCTCCATAAAAAATATGAAACACTTCTTACACAATATTAAGCAATATTTATGCATTTAAGATAAATTACTTCAACCAGCTCATTTCAACCTCAAGTAATCTAAGCAAAGCAACACTGAATGTAATTAAACAACGGACAAGTAATTTGAGCCAAAAAATCTCCCTTTTCTAAACTTCTATCATATACATTCCAGTATCAAAACCAGTTGATATTGAAAATCAACTCAACAATCAATTTTACCAAATTGGGAAAAGTGCTAGTCTGTTGATTCACAGTGTAACAGCCTGTCTTAAGTCAACATTTCTCAAAACAAGCGACTCTAAACAAAGCTGAAAAGAATCCTCCTAACTTTTGAAAACAAATAGTCTGTGAGGTACCATGGGGTTACCAATGCCTATCGTTACGCCCAACGGGCAGCTGGGATTCTCTCTCATCCGCTCCTTGATGTTTTTAATCTTCCTCTATACAAAGGTCATTTTCACATCGCACTCAAAACCTCCTTGATAGTTCCAATTCATAGATAAGGGATCATACAGAGAAGCAGACCATTATAAGCCAATTACCATCATTTCTCTATTCTCTAAAATCTTTGAAAAGCTGTTTTATAGTTAAGTTGTCATTTATTTAAGCACTTCAAGCTCTTCATATTTACTAACACGGTTTATAAAGGGAAACTCAACCACAACTGCAAACTTTCAACTTTTGAACAAGATCATTCGGGGACTTTCTTATCAAAAAAAGACAACTGGCATCTTTTTTTAATTGTCTTAAGCATTTGATACTATAAATCACAACATCCTCTGCCCCAAATTATTGAATACATGGGTTAATGGCATAGCTTTATTGTGGATCAGATCTGACCATCCAAATCATAAGGATGTTGGTTCAGATAAAGTTCAAGCATAACTCTTGGGCCAGCATTTTAGGTCCCACCTAGTTGAAACATACTGTTGAGGACCCAAGGCTAAATACTAGGTCCACTTTTATTTATTCATTACTAATCTTCACACTTATGCACCCAACAGTGAAATAATATTATATGCTGATGATACTTCCACATTAAGCATGGGAGAGAATTTCATTACGTTAACACCTCTGCTCAGCATTCTCTAATGAACATGTAAAGCTGGCATAGGTAAAACAACTTGTTATTGAATGAGAATAAAACATATTTGTTTACAATGTCATAATGAAATCAATCCACCTAATTTAAGTCCTCTTCTTAGAACAGATTCACAAGAATGTATTCCCCGGTCCAGGTCCATAGCATTTTTGGCATTATATCAGAGTGAAAATCTACACTGGCATTCTCATGTTGATCTACCTCACTTGAATTATTCTCATTTTTAACTGCCTCATTTAAGACCCTGACACTGATATACAATGCAAATTGGTTCCTATCTGGCCAATGGAGTTGTCTTGTCTCCATCATGCAGCCTCATTTATAATAAACTGCCAACGAATAGAAAAAATAAGTTCACTGTGACAGCTTTAAAAATTGAACTTAAGGAGCTATTACTCCTCAAGTGTTATTACAGTATAAATGAATACTTGTGACAAATTGTAAATTGGAATGATGCTTTTCTTTTGTGTGCTATTGCATTCCGTGTAATAATATTGTGGGTATTATTTAATTCTTTACATTACAATACCAACCATGTTCTATGACATTTATTTGACCAATGGAACAATTAAGTTACTAGCATTATTATTATTAACATCATTATTTAACAAAAGAGCCTGATAAAACTGCTGGAATTTCTTATGCTTATAGATATCATGTACTTATTTCCAATTTTCTGCAGTTTGTCAAGCATTTTCTTGTATCAATTACCACCCGATGAATAATTTCTTAAATAGTGAACAACACAAACTACATCTCAGTATGAAGGTATAGAATTTCTTCAACCTTCGTGTCTTTTACATTAGCAATTTTGTCCAGGTATCCATCCAAAATGTCATCAACTGTTGACACAACGTGAGAATCTAAGAAACTTGAAGAAAATCTCCTGCAGCCATAATGAATCAGCACCACTCGTCCAAAAGGAAAACTATAAATTGCTGTGATGGTTTGTGAGAGAAGGAGTTCCAGGACAGTGACCAACCACAACCTCCCAACCATAATACCCTTGTACCTGTAGAGGTTTGCGGGCGGGAATGTTACTTCCTCGCCAGTGACCAACTACCGGCCTAAACCCAAAATGGAATCCTTCAAAGGGTTGAAAAACTCCACTAAAGATGCCTGGGTTCTGACCACATACACAATATCCGTGACTGTTCATGGGAAATAATTCCGGACAAACACAGAACAGACACTCACTCTCACATTCAAAGAGGGTCTAAATACTGGGAGAATATTACTAAAGTTGAGCAAAGTCAAGAGACAGCAACAAACAGTGAAAGACGAGGGCGTGCGTCGGATACCAGTATTGCGGCCACAAGGCAGATGCAATACACGTATTTGACCCAAGCAGCCCTCCTCGGGGAACTGAAAGAAATAAGCACCCACAACAGAAGGTTGCAGGTGTACAAGAATCTAGTTGGACAAACTCCAAAAATTTACAATTAGCCCGTCATTTTCTGTAATATCACCACCATAAACACGAGTTACTTCAACTGGAATTTCTTCATCGCAATCAGCACAAAATCCTGCCTTCCTACAGCAGTATTACAGATTCCTCAACTTGCTTCCCATGATATGTAGCGTAAGGAATCCAGCACACTCAATTTGATTGCTATTGCATTTCTACCACAATCGTGCAGAGGTATCAATTTCCATACCATAATTCTATGATAATGCACCTTTAATGAGTGGATTATATCTAAATCCAGTGGCTGGAGCTTAATAGTACAGTTTGCAGGAAAGTATTGTAACTGGATATTTCTCAAGTGCACACTCCACGGATGAGTTGAACAAGCACTGATCGAGAAACGGCAACAATTTTGTGAAGAAAATGAAACTATTTTTGATGTGATAAAGCAAGTGTCACAACTTTTTACTATTCGGTAGCCCATCACTGCTATATCTGTTGGGAAATGGGAAATATTTTTCTTTAATTTAGATTCACAACTTTTGCGAATGCAATTCTCCGTATCAGTATTAAGGGACTTAATAGAGGCTTCTTTTAGCAATTTTTAGATTTGAGAGATTTGATTAAGGGAATGGTTATGGCCAAGTTTAGGGTCTCGGCTATCCAGTTTTCATTCATTTCCTTTAAGCATTTCACACCATCACTATAGTTCAGCAGAGCATCAATTACCCATTGGGTAGATTCATTATTGGCTCCACCAAGAGGCATATGAGTCCTAGTCTGCATAAAATGGTGACGGAGATCTCTTAAAGCTGCTGAAAGGTGCTTTTCAATAATACCTTTCACACATGGATGCAATGAGTTGTTCCAGTATAAAAAGTTAACACTCAAAAAGGGAGTTTTACAGAAATGACACATGATGTTTGTGAACATCGGGCCTGTAATATGTATACATATTATCGGGCCTGGATATTACATATCATTTTCAACACTCCCTCCGCTGGTGCCTTCCCCTCACCATGGACAACTACCACAGTAAAATGTGAATGAATGCCTCATTTATATCTAATTATAACATTTCTAAGACAAGTTAAAACATATCATTCTTATTCTTTGTCATGATTGAGCACAGTAAAAGAATTATTATTATAGAAATATTGGCCTTTAAGTGATGCTTTATAATACCTTGTTAAAAACTATTTTCAATGTAGCCTTTAATCCAGTACGCAAATTCATTTTCAATACAAATGGGCCAATTTGAAACATAACAGCTCGTACTAAGTAGTATCATGAATGCATGTGGTTAGTGGTTTCATACTTGAATAATGTCAAAATAACACTGCGATTCCACAAATAAAATGAACTTAAATGCAACCTTGTTTTAAGCAGTGCAGCATCATCAGGCCTGGTATCATACTTGGCATCTTGTACACATCAAACTGGTACTGACCCATCATGTGTCCATAAAATATGCTATATTATACTCATCGGCATACAAGCCAATGATATATGCAATCATTACTGAGGTTTTTTTTAACACAATGGCCACTTACCGATTAGTTCGAAAATGTAAATTACGTTTTGCAGCAGAAAACATTGCGCCAGTGTCGTCATGGTATGAGACACGAAGGTGTAAGGGCAGACCCCTTGGCAACAAACCATCTTCGGCTCCAACTTCCTCTCTCTCCCCACTTAGCATTCCAAACCCACTCTCTTTCAGAGTCAACATCATGTAATGAATGGGCTTCACCTGAAGGTCAAGAAGACACTTCATTATTATCGGTTCTTTGGACTTGAATTTTAGACAAAACATTTATCGAAATTTCTGCTCATTTTAAACCCTACATTATGTGTGTTACAAGAGCTGTCTTTTTGTTTCACATGGATGATATGCACTCGTGTTGTGATAATGCACGCTTAAACCTGTGAACGGTATGCACACACAATGGCTGGAAAAAATGAAAAATAAATAAACTATTAAGTTGACATGGATTCAAGTATTATTATAAAATAGCTAATAATAAAGAAATTTGAAGTTAAATATAGAAAAACCAGCATGCAAGCTAACAGCTAAGCCCTCAAGGAAGAAGTTTTCTTGAAAAAAGTATATGGTGCAAGATGTGATTTGAATCTGACAAGATTCAATTCCAAGATGACTTAAAAACACCCGTGTAATGGCGGTCTCAGCTTCATTCTTTGATGACCATGTTGATTACATTTATAAGAAAATAGAAAAAGAATTGAAGTACCTATTCCCAAGACTAGATAGGCGTCACAAAGACCAGAACTTCTTACATATAATTCAATTACCGTATAGGATACACCAGTACTGGGTGCCTTTTCATTGCCCACCACAAAACCCAGGAGTTAATCTCCAAAGCTATATCAAGAATTAGTTGAAGCCACTTCTTGAGAAATTGAATTTTAGCATTACATGAATTGTCCTCTTGTGTCATCAAGTAAGTTAACACATCCACATTTCTACAGCGGTCTCGCAGTTCACGGCATTCCATCAAATTTCCACCCATTCACAAATCTGCAAAAGTCTCTTCCTCCTCATCATCTGAAGGTGTCACGTCAACATACTAGACTGCATCCAACTGTTCTGATTCTCCTTCATTAATCCTTTTGAATGGGTTATTAATGCTTACATTTAAAGGTGGAAGCCAGCATATGGTGTGCTTACTCAAAGTGCTCTCCACAAAGCACCTCAAGCAGGGCTCATGACACCAGTGAAAGAGATTTGCTGCCTCCAGGATTTGAACATGGGCCCTCTAGGTGAGCAGCCAGTACGTTAGCCACTGCACCATCCCAATCCCCCTATTTTAATTATAGCAGAAGTGAATTAGCTCAGGGTACAGTGAAATGTGGAGCAGCAAACTGTTCAACCTTTGGATAAGGTTACTTATGGAAAGAAAGTGTTAAATGTGGAGTTTAAGGCCCAACACAACTGTATGAGTACTCTAGACACGAAGGAATGGACACCTATGCTTTGTTATTCTCCTCAACTCATGGTTCTGGTGTAAAGAAGGCTTGATATTTACACAGCTTTAAGAATGTTATAAAAAAGTTGGACAATGACAGACACTCACTGGCATATGCATGATCCTATTGCATAAGATATCATATTGCATATCTTAGTAGCCAACGATATGAATGCGACGTAGATGACATAGAAAGCGTTTGGTGCAACATTAAGGACTACAATGGCAGAAGCCTATACGTGCGTTCATTTTATAGACCCCCAGATTCTAACACAGATGTCCTACACAAGCTCGACGAACAAATATCCACTATCAGCAGCAGACAAAGCAACAGTATTACTATAATCGCTGGTGACACAAATCTACCATCAATTGACTGGGACAACTACTGCGTAGGAAAATCTGCCAAAAACAGAGATTCATGCCAAGAACTCCTTCATATACTGACAAAACACTCCTTAGAACAAATTGTTAAATCACCAACACGGGGCCAAAGCATACTAGACATCTTTGCGACTTCTATGCCCGAAATCATTACTAACATTGAAATAATAGACGGAATCAGTGACCATAAGGCTATTCTTGTAGAGTTAAAAACTAAGTTCATCAAAATAAACAAAGAAAAGCGTAAAATATACCTGTACAACAAGGCAAATTTTAACGGACTAAGAGAATATTTAAACATAAAAATACCAGAATACATCACAAAAACACTGACAACAAATACAGAGAACACTTGGAACTATTTCTTAAATATTTTACGCGAAGGAATAAAGACGTACATCCCGTCCAAACTCAAATGCGACAGTAAGGAACCTAGATGGTACAACGGGGAAGTCAGATCGGCATTAAGAAGGCAAAGAAAGCTACAGTCAAATTTTAAAAAGAGTTTAAAAAGTAACGATATAATTTATATGAATACAACCAAACAGCAACTAAAAGAATGTCGTAGTAAGACGAAAAGTATTATGCGCACAGCACTACACTCTTTTAAATCTAAAATGCTAAGCAAATATCTTGAGGAAAATCCAAAGTCATTCTGGTCCTATGTTAGGGAAATACAGGGTAAACGTCCCACTGTTCACTCTTTGAGGACGGAAAATGGGGAAATCATTACAGATAGCGTGAAAAAGGCAAATATGTTAAACCATTTTTTCCAGAGCGTCTACAACAAAAACACAAATGCACCAAACGATCCTCCACACCCACCCGGGGAACACATGAGCGATCTTACACTGACCAAGCAGGGAATAGTACATCTGCTCCGTAGTATCAAAGCACACAAGGCACCTGGTCCGGAAGAAATACCTGCTAGAATATTAAAGGAATTAGCTGACGACATTGCCCCATTTTTACATATTGTTTTTCTAAAATCGATAGAAGAAGGCTCAGTGCCTCGCGACTGGAAGCTAGCCCATATAACTCCCATCTATAAAGGCGGCGATAGGGATAAACCAACCAATTACCGACCCATTTCTTTAACATCGATCTCTTGTAAAATATTGGAACACATTATTGTCACTAACATTATGAGATTTCTTGATAGTAGGGAAATACTAATCCACAACCAGCACGGATTTAGGAAAAGCAGATCTTGCGAAACACAACTTGGTCTCTTCATTCACGATATACTTAGATCGGGAGAAAACAACACACAAGTCGATGCAGTATTCCTGGATTTCAAAAAAGCCTTCGACAAAGTCCCACACAATAAATTGTTACATAAACTTAAATACTATGGGATCAATGAGAAAATAATTAATTGGATTAGAGACTTCTTGTCAAACCGCAAACAAATAGTAGTCATAGATGGGTTGTGCTCAACGGAAAGAGATGTAACTTCGGGCGTCCCCCAGGGAAGTGTAATAGGGCCTCTTCTGTTCTTAATATACATAAATGACTTAAGCACACACGTTAGTAGCAATCTAAGGTTATTTGCTGACGACACGGTGATATACAGGGAAATAAGGAGCCAACTAGATCGCGAGCTACTCTCTAGAGACTTAGACAATATCTCGGAATGGTGCAATAAATGGGGATTAACACTGAATATAGATAAATGCGCAGTTTTGAAATTTTGGAATAAAGGAAGCGAGGAACAGGATATAAACTACAAAATAGAGGGTTCAGTATTGACTACGGCAAATCAAGTTAAATATTTGGGGGTTGTTCTAACACCACGCCTTTCATGGGGAGCACATATCAGGACAATATGCGGATCAGCTTTAAAGAAACTTGGCTTCATAAAACGGGTGGTGGGGAAATGTAATGAAAAAGTTAAAGAGAGGTGTTATTTTGCTCTAGTTAGACCTCATTTGGAATATGCCGCAAGTATTTGGGATCCGTGGGAGAAAATTTGGCAAAAAGAATTAGATAAAGTCCAGAGAAAATCCGCTAGATTCGTTAAAAATTGTTATGATAAAAACACAAGTGTGACAGGTCTCTTAGGGGATTTAGGCTGGGAACCACTTGAAGTGCGGAGAGAACAAGCGAGGCTTAGACTTTTAGAAAGTTTCAGAACAAACGAGTTTAACTATGACACTGAAGGAATTATAATGGCCCCACACTACTTAGGTAGATCAGACCACAAAGATAAACTAAGGGAGATAGATTCCAAGACAAATAGGTACAAATACTCATTCTTTCCCCGAACAATCAGAAATCATAATAGCAAGAAACCAAAGTCACTTTAGAAATATTAAAAACGTTGAATTTACAAGTCGGAACCAAATTAAACACTATAGAGATGTTAGGTATACTTTCAGGTGCATGTGTATAGTATGTTAGTTGGTAGTTTGAGTGTTTGCATGTGTGTGGGGTGTAAGTGTTCATGCATGAATGTATGCCATGTTTTTTTTTAATGTGATTTTGTGGTTATTGCATGCGGTTTTTTTTTTCTTTTTCTTTTCTAAATTTAAATTTTCTTTTCTAAAAATGGTGTCCTAGCACCCCCCGCCACACGCCCTTGCGGCGGCTTGCGGGGTATTAAGTAGATGTAGAAGATCCTCCCATGGACAACAACCTTGATTTGGTGCAAGGGCTTGTGCATTCTGATGAACCCTAGACCTGTGCTGGTGGGAGTAATGATAATTGCTTCTGGAGGGTCACCAATGCCATACAGGTTGAAGGTTAGGAGCCAGACGAAAGGCAGTTCACGCAGCGTCTGTTCCTCAGTGAGGCGGCTGCAAAGGCATCTGACCCCATTGGGGTGGCCATTGAGTGATGGTGTCAAGTTAAATACACTATTGAGGAAGGCAATGGGAAACCACCTCAACTATCATTCCCAAGACCTTTATGACGGACAATATATAGAATATGAGTCCTGGCAACTACGGCACTCGGCCCAATCAACTGTGTGTCGTGCCCGGGAGCTGGAGAGGCAAGGCATTCGCGGTCATCATCTCATGAAAACTTTACACAGCAAAACCGAAACGGATAGCAGCAGCACAGAAGATGCAGAAGAAGAAGACCAAATTAGTTAGAATAGGAACTTCGAATGCTAGTAAAATGCTGAGGACAGGAAAATTAGAGAATATAAAGTGAGAGATGGAAAGAGGAAATATAAACATTTTAGGTCTGTACAAGGTGAGACGGAAGGATAGTGGGGATTACTGGAGTGATAAAATTATAGAGTAATACACAGCAGAGGGGATGAAAGCCACAGAGGGGTTGCCATAATATTGAATGAAAAGGCACAGTCATCATAGAGCAAGCAACGGATAGAATAATACTAGTAGAGATAAAAGCAGAACCGACAAACTTGGCATGTTGTGGCATGCCACCAAGCAATCATAAGGAGGAAGAAGTCGATAGGATAAATGATCAGTAGTAAGACATAATCATGCGTGTTCCTTCAGGGAAACATTTGACAGTGATGGGGGATTGGAATGCCTGGGTGGGCAAAGGAAGTGATGGTGATGAGGTGGGGAACTATGGTTTAGGCACGAAGAATGACTGCGGGGAGAAAGCAGTTGATTTCTGCAGGAGACAGGGGTTAGTCATCACCAATACTTTGGTTCAAAACCACATAAGGCATAGCTAAACATTCAAAATGTGAGGTGACCCAGAAAGGTATCAGTTATATTATCAGTTATGGTTAGACATAGATTTGGTACAAGCGTCATCAACTCACACAGATTTAGGAACAGTAAGATAAATTCTCACAGTTTACCAGGAGTGGATGCAGACTCTGATCACAACTTAGTTGTTGTGAAGTGTAGCGTCCGTTTCAAAAAGATAATGCAGGGGCAGCGGGTAAGCAAATGGAATGTAGAAGCATTAAATGGATTGACAAGGAAGGATTATCAGCAGGCTGTAATAAAATCATGGATGAGAGTAAAGAGCTAAGTACTATCAAAGAAAATGGGAATGCATCAAGAAAGGGCTATTGAAAGCCGCCAAAGAAACTATAGGAACCGTGAATCGGAAAAGGACAAGGAAATTATGGATCACGGGTGAGATGATTACAAAGATAGATGATAGACTAGAATCGAACAACGTAAACACAGAGTTAGGCAAAAGGAAGTACAAAAGGTTAACCAATAAATTGAGACGGGCAACAAATTAAGCAAAAGTATCATGATGGAAGATGCAGTGCGAGGATATGGAATGTTTGCAGAGGAAGGGGAAATTGATGTGCTATACAGCAAGGTTAAAACACTACTGAGAAGTAAGAAAGGAAGATCTATGTTTAGAGTTAGAGATAAGTCGGGTAGGATAATAGTTGAAACAGAAAAGATCCAAGAGAGATGGAAGGCATAAATAGAGGAACTGAATGGTAAAAAACTTAGGTAAACAAGCTTAGACATAGAAAGCGAACGTGACGTATATGAAGACAGCTTAGGTCCAGGCATACTCGACGATGAGATAGAGAGGGCATCAAGGGAAATTAAATCAAATAAGGCCGTGGGGGTGGACATCTTTCCTGCGGAACTACTGAAATGTTTAGGAAAATGTGGGAGGAAGACTCTTTATAGACTGATTCATGGCATCTATAAGGAAGGAATCTGGCTGGAAGACTTTGTGAGATCAGTGTTAGTTCCTATTCCGAAAAAAATAATGGCTACATCATCTGATGACTACAGAACAATAAGCTTGATATCCATCGCAGTTTAAGTGGTTCTCAGGATCATCAAAATAAAGGGTAGAGAATAGAGCAAATGATTACTTAGGGGATGATCAGTTTGGGTTTAGGAAGGGGAGAGGCACGTGCAATACCATTGGAGTAAAGAGGTCACTAATTGAGAGGAATATACAATACAATCAGGATATGTTAGCCTGTTTTGTACATTTTGAAAAGACATTTGATAGAGTGAAATGGGAAAAACTAATGATTATATTGCAGAAAATAGGAATAGAATGGAGGGACAGGAGGCTAATCCACAACCTGTACATGTCTAAGACTGCTCAGATGCGAGTGGGGGACGGGGACTGCAGATGGGCAGTGTTAGGAAGAGGTGTAAGACAGGGTTGCCCACTATCACTGTTGCTGTTCAACCTGTATGTAGAGGAAATGATTATAGGCATGGGAAGACCTGGAGGTAGGAATGAAAGCCGGTAGGGAAGTCATAAAATCAGTTAGATTCACTGATAACCAAGCCCTAGTTTGTCAGTCAGCCAAGAGGTGCAAGCATTGCTGAGTGAATTGGAAATTCAGTGCGATAGATTAGGGATGAGAATCAATGTGAATAAAACAAAGTTTATGCGATTTTCCTGAAAGAGAAAGGCTAAGCTAAACAGTAAAATAGGTGGCCAAAAGCTAGAGCAGGAGGGACAGTTTGCGTACCTCAGAAGTGTTTTGGACCGACATGGTCAAAGTAGTAGGGATGTAAGGAGGAGAATTGCGCTAGGCAAAGAGGCTTTCACCAGGAAGATGGAGTTGATGACAGGGACGTTGAGTAAAGACGTTAAGGAAAGGTTCTTCGAAACTTTGAAATGGACCGTAGTTACAGGGTACTGTGTGTACAGTGTGAAAACGTGGTCACTGCAGCAGGAGGATAGAAAAAGATTGGAGGCTTTTGAAATGTGGGAGTGGATGAGAATGGATAAGGTAAAATGGACCGAAAGAAAAACAAATGAGGAAGTAATGGATATGATGGGTGAGAAGAGGGGATTTTGCAGAGAAATCATAAGGAGGCAAGAAAAATGGATGAAAAGTATTTTGATCGGTAGTAGGATGTTGATGACAGTAATAGAGGGGAGAATGTTAGGCAAATGAGGAAAGGGAAGGAATAGGATGTGGATGTTGGATGGGAGGAAGGAAGTACACAGAGACAAAGAGGGACTTGTCGAAGAGTAGGATGTGGGGTTGCACTTTGTTAGGATATGTTTATTTGTTCGTTGTGTCCATCCAAAACCTACCTTGACCGGGAGATTACCTTAAAAACAAAATTGCATAAGATCCAAGCCTCAAGCATCTGCATCTTTGACCTAACATTTATTTTCTTTCAAAGAGAGCAGGACAAGAGTCATTAGCATCACAGACAAAGTGCATACAGGAGACATTCTTTGTGCTTATCCTTCCTTTCTCAGTCCGAATGAAATTAAATGAATATTTTGGAAATCCTCAACCACTTTTCACTTACCTCAACAGCTATCACAACAGATTGCTGTGAGCCAGAATGTTCTCTGTACGTAGCCACAATTACACTTCTCCCAAATTCACTGCTCGATGTAACAATGCCCCCAGGTCCCAACTGGACAACTGCAGGCTCCTTGGCTGAAGCTAGCTTGTAAGAGACAAGAGCACCATCAATGGATTCCTTGTTAATTCGCAGATGAAGTGTTGCCCCTGGAGCCATGAGGAGAGGCCTTCCAAAACGGTGGTCAACACCAAAGGGGGGTGGAGGAGGCAGCAGCAATGATATCTCTTCAAAAACCTCCACCTCCATTGAATCCTCCAAAATCCCACCCGCTGTCCACAGGCTGGGAAGAGCTGGTAAACTCACGCGCAGGTGGATTGTGGCCCTTCAACAAAAGGGGCAAAGGCAATGCAATTACTCCAGATATTACCGTAAGTTTTAAGCATAAGTCTTAAAGTGAAATATTGTAAGATTTTAAGACAAATAGGAACAATATCTCAAAAATTATTTTCAATTCAGGTATCACAAATTTCCATTAAACATTTCTGCGATTACATATCAATCCCTTTCTTGGATAAGGTTCAAAGGCATGGGTGACTTCCTGATAACAGCTTCTGATTTAAATACTGCCGATTTATACACTGCTTATGTTAAGAAAGTAACACATACTTGAGTCTCCAAATGTTTGGTCAAATTTTAAGATTCAAGAATGGCCTAATTGTTGAAAAGCACCTTGACCTTCTTTGAACTGACGGAGGGAAAATTAAGGAAGAAAGAGATGCGCATTAAAACAGTATTGAGGTCACGTAGCATGAATCTGACTCTAATGAAGCATTTCTATTACATTCAAACATTTTTCTATAATGTAGATTTATAGGTTGCACACAATATACAAATGTAGAAGACAAAGCTCAATATAAGGATCAAATATTTACACATATAAAAAAAATTAAATGAAAAAAGAATTTTTGGGTTCACAAAACATATTCCATAGGATATTGTAATAATTTAATGGACTGTCTTGCTTCATCAACTATTTCAGCCAAACTTCCATCTTTTAATTGCACCTCGAATAATTTTTCAACTTTTCATATTTTGCACCTATTGATTTAAATGATTTGATGGCAGCAATATTTCAAATTCAATCCCGTTTTGTATGCAGTGATTATTAGCTCTTTTGCGCAGAAGTCATCTTAGTCCTAGGAGAATATTTCTTCCAAGACACTCAAGCCTCAGACTTGTCTGTCCATTTGCTATGCTGCACGGCTGTCCTTTTGGTCAAGACTGAACGGAAGCTCACTTTCAATAAATGCACCCCTCCAATCGCCACATGACCAGCTACCTAACGCTCATTTTCATCAGATTAAACTTGTGTACAAGCCCAGGAAAGCCCTTCAAAATCATTTCGCACTTCCTGCCCCCTCCTCCCTACCCATTCCTCAACCACCTGGAGAACTCTGAATATTTCTATCATATCCTTCTTAGCTTAGTCAGTGGCTGCATCACACCTATTATTAGCAGTAGGCATGAACTGTAAAGACTTCTGTTTCCCATGTAACTGAAAAAGAGTCATTGAAATATCACTGCAAACATTTTTTTCAATGATCAAATTTATGACAAAACATTTGTAAGAAATTATAAATCTGATCATCATGCATGGGTGTCATCTCTTCATATCCGTTTCCTGGGCACGCTGAGGGTAATCCACACTGCACTAATGAGGAACTGTGTAATGCCTATACAGTCGAAGATTACAAGGTATTAAACAACGCAAGTCCCATCAAAATCAGAATCATGGAATCAACAAGCGTAAACAAACAAACTAGCAAACTAATCACTACCCCTTTGTCATATTACCACATAAATTTTCATCATTTCCATATTATTTTAAACTGGCTCCAAAATTACTTTAAAATAACATCAAGTCAAAAACTTCCTCTGTATACCAGTTATTATATCAACACCTTACAGACAACTTTCCAGTATCATCTCCGCCTGTAGGCGAAGCAGCTCACTCCACAGCCACCATGAGCGAAGCAAAGTAGGAGCACTCGGCCCTCATTACATTATAGCAAGCAAGCACATAGAGACCGGACCCCACGTCCTAGCAAGCAATTCAATGATCCAGTCCTTATAATGGTCAATAATAAATGCCATCCAACATACCTCCCTGGACGGAGTCCATGCAAGCGAATGGATACCCTGTCTGCTTCTCTACCCTCAATGCCCATGGCTGAGAAGACACCATGAACCGCAAGGATGTCATGCGGCACAATATTCCATGAGAACTCCGGTCCGGGTCGGACAGAGCCAAGGATGAGGGGTGATACCTGGATGGGCCGCCCCCCTCCCCTCGCCCCCTGGCCCACGCCCTCTGCCCATGCCGGCATGGTGCATCCGCCGCACAGCCGTGAGATGGGAGCCTTCACCCTAACGCCCACCAGGGACACCACTCGCACCTCCACCGACTCCTGCGAGGCAGACTGAGGAGTGAGGCTGGCTCGGGCCCATACCATGGCAGACCCCACTGCCAGGGCCTCCACCAGCCCCGTCGTCCCCACGCCAGCAACCGATGAGCCCCCAAACTCGGTCCCCATGTGGAAGTCTATCCCCGGATCTGGGCGTGGCCCTCCAGAGTAATTTATTTGGAAGACTGCACCCGGAACTAGGACGAGGGACCGTGGGTGCAGGCGCAGAGGAGGGAACACCTGTATGGGCATCGGAGAGCTCACCACAGAGCCCACTTGCGTCCCGGGATTATCGACCGAAAAGGTCAACGTGGTGTCTCCAAGGGCCAGTCCAGACACAATGAAGCAGAGAGAACCTTCCTTGCCTCGTTCGATTTTCTCGATCACAGCCGGAGTCACCCCTATCAAGTCCGATGCTGGGGTGGATTTGAATCCCAGGATATTCCTGGGATCGGGCAACGGGCTCGGGATTACCCTACCCAAGGTGTCAATGAGCCGCACGCTTGCATTTATGGATCGACCCAGCTCCACCTTATCTGGAACCTCGGCCTCAATCGATGCGATGCCAAAAATTTGCACCTCTGCAGTGGCAGGTGCCATCCCGGGGAGGCAAAGGTCCATGATTGACAAGTGGAGGGTCCCGGGAGATTTAGGCGACACTTTGACTAAACCCCCTCCTTTTGGGGATTCCGTCACAAGATGTGTGTCGGCATATTCAAAAGCACTCTTCACCAACTCAAAATGGCCCGACCCATCGAACACCTTGAGTGTGGCACTGCTGCTGGGATGATTGAAAAGCATTGAATGATTTGGAGTAATTACAGCCTCAGACACCAAAACGATTACTATCGTGGCTTGTGTTTCAGTATCTAAAGAAACTTGCGGAGGCATCAGACCAATATTCCGAAAATGACTTCGCCTGTATTCAGCAATTTTGCAAGAAATGTCTAATGTCCCAGTTTTTCCATTTGGATGGAGCACCCTCAAGGTATCCGAGCCGGGCAATCCATTATCTTTCAGCTGCCCTAGAACATAGGATGAAAGGTGCCATTCCAACACCAAGCTGGAAACATTATCAAATTTTCTCCCTTTGGGATCCATGATGACAGCCTCAAGATTAGTATCCTGCAAAAAGTGAGAAACGGCACGCCCCGCCATTGGGTCAATTGGACAAGGGCGGGCCAGCGAAGAATGCATGGATTCCCTCTGAAGGGCAATTCCCAAGGTGATGGTGCTGGGTGGAGAGCAGACGACCGTGACCGCAGCGGACGACTTTGAGCCAAGGGATGGTGAATTGAAGACGGTCAATCTCAACTCCCCCTCGCCTAACTTTCTGCACAGCACACTGTACGTGTGAATCCCGCCAGCTATTTCACTTTCCTCTCCTAGTTCAGCGGCATCCACAAGATATCCTTCCTCGTCATCGTCGTACTCTGCTGGGAGTATGAACTCTATCTCCCGAACATGCTCCGATGCCGGTCGCCCAGGAAGAGGCCTCGGCCCTCCCTCGAAACGGATGACGGCTGAAGTCCCCACCGCAAGGACCACAACACCAGAGGGAGGCAGAACAACCTTGAGTGGTTCATATGCCACCATGATGCAAGTGTCATCCATTTTACCACTGGAAACTGTGACTTTTGTCGTACCAGGCATTTTGCTCTTCATTGGAATGGCATTGCAAGCATTGCCAGACAGTTCATAGACTTGGTTGCCCTGCACCTGTTCAAACTTCTCCTCATCCCAAACTCTGACAGAAAATGGCAGGGCCTTACAGTCCGTGAAAGGCACTCCCTCCCTCACCCTTCCGTTGGAGACGGCTACGGAATATATTGCCACGTTGAGGGGCACCGTGGCTCCAACCTCAGCCTCGATCACTTTCTCCGTGATTTCCAGACGTTCCATCGGAAGAACCCACACCTTGGCCACATCCCTGTTGTTGCCGTTCCTCGCCATCGCGACGCTCACCTCTGCGGTGGATGACAACCTGCACTCGCCCGGCCCAACGCTCAACAGACCAGACTGAGCAACGGACACCACACCGCCACCCCCACTGCTCGTCCATACATAATTTCCATCACCGCCGCTCGCTCTCATCTGCATCTCGACAACCGCGTTGACACAGGGCAGGACGACCTCCGAGGGTATGAGCTTCACGGGGTGGAATACCCTCATCTCGGCTCGTGCCGGTGCCACGGATGACACCCACTCCTTGGGCCCATCAATGCTGGCAGTCACTGGAGCCATTCCCAGAGCAGAGGCCTCACCCCAGTGCCAAGTGCCGTTCTTGGTGGAGCCAGAGAGTTGAAAGATTGCAGCGGGCACCTTGGTTGCAGCATGGAGGGGCCCATCGTGGGGCACCATCAGACGGCGGCCTCCCACGTCCAACACCTCAACGGAGAGCTCATACTCATTGCCCAGAGTCAGTGCCCAGTTGCGGTGTGGGAGGACGGAGAGGGAGAGGGATGCCGGGAGGCCAACCTTGAGGTGAGCCGTGGGAATGCCTCTGGCAGAGCCCCCTTCTTGAACCACGGCATCCACATAGCGATCTCTTAGGGTTACACGGGTGCGCCCAACTCTCTTGGCAGTCACGACACTGGTAGCATAATTAATGACAGCAATCCCTTCATCTTCCTGATCCAACTCCAGTTCATACTGTTCAGAGGGCATTGGTATTTCTTCCAGTCGACCTTGCTTCATCTGTGTAGGATGGGAAAACATAGCAAATGAAACATGAGACCACGAGAATCCATTCTGAAATAAAATTATGGCCACATCATCCACATGTATGAAACCAATTTCAATCCGCCATTGTCTGGGATATACCCATACAATACTTTGATCTATTGAAGAAAATTACAATTCAATTCACAAGAACTATTTTCAATTTTAAATCATCAAATAGCTATACAAAATAAATTAAATAAATTCCTGCAAGTTCAATTAAGTGTATAAAACTCTCAGGAATGTAAAGAGAGTAAATGGCAAGTAGATCCAACAGTTTGAAAAAGTTGCGCATTGAAAGTAAAAATATTTATTGAAGAATATCCATAAGAGATATTGCCTGGACTAGATAGGTATTTTTCTTTAAATACATTTTACTAAGGAGTAGCTTTAATATGAGGCAAAAATACCCAGGAAGGCCTTTATGTCTTTCTTGTATGCCTACTTGCTTCTTCTTCACTTCCATTCTTTCTTCCAATTTAATTTTTTCCTTTGGCCTTCCACAAAAAGTAAAAATAGGTTATCATTGTGCTCAATCATAAACATATATAGTCTACAACTTTCTTTTAAAACCCAGCTGCACAACAAAGTATTGCTCCTGTGGATATTACATGCATCACAAAGAAAATATTTGATACATTTAATTACCATCATTATAATTATTAAATATTTCATTTATTTTAGTGAAATTAATGAAAGCACTCCTCTCACCTGCAGAACTCTGTACTGGATTGTACAGCTCGGCATGACGTAAATGTCAGGAGGATCAATCAGGAGGTTGGCCACAACTACTAATGTAACTTCTACCGGTGGGACTGATGGCGCCGAGGCGACTGACGCTGGCAAACCTCCTCTTATTGCTGATCCCTGCTGCCTTGGTAACCGTACAGATACCTAATGGAGGCAAAATTTACTTAAAAAATATATTTTAAGCATCTCCTTCCCATGTTTGCAAAAGATTGCACTTGTTATGAACACAAAAATGACCAAGACAATATACGAGATGATTAAAAATGCAGTAGTAAATATGCTAGTGCTTAGCAAGGAGATGGTTCGACAGAATTTGAATCCCTGATTCCTTGAATGGGGATGATGTTGAGCAATATTACTGGCAAATGATGATTTTGAATAGTTAGGCACTTTTATTACTAGAATGTCCATCTATGGATTTATTTTATTGTTTCAGGCTTCACTTCGTGGAAGTATTTAGTATCCATAGTTCTTTTTAGTATGGATCTAAGGATTTTTCACAGTAAAATAAACTATTAACACTCGGTGCCTGGACTATTTTTTAAAATGGATACCGGTCTAACTTAAAAATAATAATAAATTTTATTTTCCAAGGAACTTAAAGAGTATCACTGAAAGCATAGGATTCATCGTACATTCCAAAAGCAATAAAAACATTCCTAAAATGAACGTGCATACTTAGGGAGGTTGAAGACTAGGCATATTTGGATAAGGCATCACATATTTTGCTACCCATCCTGCAAGATATATTTTTTTGTGGTAACGTACAAATATGTGACGATCAACTCTCTCAATTGATAAGCTTGCATATTTTTGCTGAAGCTGAGGAAGTAATTCAGCAGGCACCGAGAATTCAGAGTGATGGAACATATTTCATCACTCACACACACAGCACATTCCACATATACCACCGCACACTGTCCTGAAACACACTGCTCACGCCAACGAGACACTTCAGTTGGACTGAGCTTGAATACTGATGGCCAAGGCAAGAAGAAGAAGGCACGTCAGAAGGACGGGGAGACTTCTTTCTCCAGCCATCCAGTCATTTCTGCCCTCCTTCCTCTGCTGCTGGTACTCATATGCAACGCTTTCTAAAGAATGACTCCCAGAGTCAAATTGTGACAGCATTAATTTTTTCAGGTTGGTGAGGTGGTTTGGCATCCATCACTGACATTCATGTGGTAAGCATAACACTCGTCCAATAATATTAACTGAATACCAGGATATTATCCACTGCACTTGGAAAAAACAACTTGGTTTAGTTGCATCAACCACTCAACACATAAAAATAAACAGATGATTACCTCATTTTACAGGCCCTCATTATAATTGCAAGATTGGTGTGGCCTGTTTCTAAAAATATTTATCATAGTTCCATGAGTTTTTCTAATTGAGTGAGTTTAGATCTAGTTTACTAACAGGGTGAATATTCAAAAACGTGAACATCCAGAGATTAATTTCACTTTATCCCGATAAAACACAACTATTCCAAATCATCCTCATTCATGCACCCAAGGCAAATGAGGGGGGGCAGAAGGGGCAGAGGAGACAGCAAAGGGAGGCAAAATAAGCAAACTGTCTGTCATCTGTAACCTTCTGCCACGTGTCCAATGAAGAGCGGCCATGAAGTTTTCAATTGCATCATTATTTGGCAAAAATTAAATTCTGTTATATTGTCATGAGCAATCTATATGTGGTACAAGTTTCATCATTCAGACTCCAGTATAGCATCAGCAGTGCTGTTGCTGAAAGTTATCAAAACTATTATTATTTCGTAGACATCTCGATTACCTTAATAATAAGAATTCAAGATGCCTATTATTACCTTATTTCTCCAGTGTGTCCCTCGATGTCAATCAAAAACCCAAATGACCAAGAATGCCTGTTACCTTGTACAACTTTTGACCTACATGTCCCACAAATCCAAGAGGTGCATTTAAATGGTCACTTGCATTCCGAGGGAGACCAAATGGTGGCAGAGAGACACAAAGGCCCTGCACCTCCTTTTGGATGGCATGCCCTCTCTGAATAATAATAATAATAATAATAATAATAATATACTTTATTCATCTTATAATCATATTCACATATGGTAGATGTCGTCATTTAGGAACATACAGTTGTTCCTGGATAATATGGTATACAGCACAATATACAATCACATAAAATACTTATTTGAAAATATTTGCATACATACACTTAGTATTCTACTCACGCTAGACCTTATAATTTTAGGCTAGTAAAGTCGAGCTCATAATACTCCTCTATTGAGTATAAAGGATTGGAGGTAAGCCAATCACGCAGCACCCTGCGGAACACTACATTGCGGGCTGACTTTACAGATTTTGGAAGCATATTAAACAATTTGATAGGTAGACCTTCAACTTTGTAAGTCCTATCTAGCCTACAGTATGGAAAATCCATATTAGACTTTGCTCTGGTGTTATGGCTGTGAACGTCAGCCCTAGTGGAGTACATACTTGTATTTTCTTTTACATGAACTAATGAATAGAATATATATAAATTGTAGACAGTCATAATTTTTAAATTTAAAAAGAGAGGTCTACAGTGTTCAAGTGGACATGAATTGGATAAGGTACGGACTGCCTTTTTCTGCATCACAAAGATTAGCTTAATATCAGATGCATGCCCCCAAAGTCTAATGCCATAAGTAATATTTGAGTGAAAGAATGCATAGTAGGCATTAATTAAGTATTCCTTACTAACATATAATTTCAATTTCCTGAGCAGAAATAAGGCTCGGGCAAGTTTCTTCCTAATGTATAGAATATGAGTACTCCATGTTAACTTGGAGTCTATATAAAATCCCAGCAGTTTCACGGGGACAGTGTCTGGTGTAGCACATTTTAGAGTACATATAAGATGCTGAGTTTTATTGGGATTCATATGGAGATTGTTGGCAGCAAACCAGTCCACTGCCTTTTTAAGTATAGTAGGAACTCTATTCATCGCATCAGAATGATGGGGGGAACTATGTAGGAAAGTAGTATCATCCGCATAGAGGACACAGTCAGTAATCATATTGGGGCACAAGTCATTAATCATGACCAGAAATAAAAGAGGTCCAAGCACAGAGCCCTGAGGCACACCATATTTAATATTTAATGGTTAATAGGACGAGTACACATGCTGACCTCTTCCCCACATGACATGTGACAAGGCAAAACCAAAGGGAAGAAAAATCGGTCCCTGTGAGAATGGGTTCGGCCCAAGCAGCATTATCAAAACAACGATGCCCACCCTGAATTGGGAATACTGGAGCCCTTTCCCACTTACTTCAATGAATCATCCCCTGGTTGTGCTCCTGTTGGCAGTCAATCCATAGAAAAATTCCTCTCTATTCAGTTCTTAACTTCTGCTTCACATTATCCTATTTTCTTCTATGTGAAAATAGTTGGTTTTAAACTAAATATTTCTTTTTCAAATTTTAAAACTGAGAAATTAATATATCTCGCTTATTTATGGAAGTGCTTTCGTGCCTTTGATTCTGGAGTAATCATTTGTAACACCGCAAATGCTACATCGCCATAAGAGGCAATTTATGCTAATTGTTGAAACACTCATTCAGGAAAGTTTCTTCTTCAAACCTAGAAAAATGATTTTTTATACGTTCCATGAATATTGAATCCCCGAGATAAGAAAACAATTGGAGCCTTCTTAAAGCAGCTTTTCCGTACTTCTGAGTGACTTTGGTGGCTACAGTTGGACTATGACCACCAAGAGGTGCATTTATGCAATTATGGCATTATATCAGCAAATGATGTAATCTGACATCCAACAAATCAGAAGGCATCTGCTGCAGTTAGGCTATTTTATTTGGCTCATTTCCATTTAAATATACATTTTTCACATTATGCAATGATATTTCATTTTGAATTTTTTAAATGCTCTACACGATGATAGTTAGACTTAATTGAACGAGAGAATAACAGCTCTTTTCCACAAAATAAAATGTATTACTGACAAGGTTTTGACATACTATATCTTTAGGTTCAGCATGAGTAAGTAAGAATCGTCAATTGCAAGTTAAGTTTTTTAACCAGGGGAAGAAGAGAAAGGGTTCTCCGGGCAGGATCCACCAATTTTAGTGTATGGTAGGGCCAATATGCCACCAGACATCATTGTATGCTTTCATGGCAGGAACAAAGTCTAAGAGGAGCATTGTTGGTGTCGGTTATGACCAAGGGGATTTAGGTCACGCTTGAAAGGGGACCAAATGTTCCCTGAACTAGGCACTGTCAAAAGGTGGGGCCCACAAAGGGAGGGGATGGAATTTGGCGCTGGGTTGCATGGTGTCACGCACCAAGGGAAGTTGATGGAAAGGAGGGACGGAGGGAGGAGGGGGTGGAGGTGCATGCCATTAGTGAAGTGGGCAATTTCAACCGTCCCAGCACGTCTAGCTATCTTTTTGATGACACATCACATTGTAACTTACGTCACAGAAATGGCTGGTCTCTAAGCATGCGTTTGGTCCCGTCACTGCCCCATGTTGTTCCCTAGGATCATGCACTTCTCACATTCTCTGATTCCTGTGAACAATTCCTCCCCACCTGACAAATGCAGGCAGCTTTACACTCAAAACAATATTTCCTAAATACCAGTTATGGAGAGATTATTTCACATCAGTCAGACTTCATATGAAACATTAATGTTGTTTGGGACCCTATGGAATAATCCCATTTCCTGAAAACATCCAGGATAACCAGCGAAGCTGTCAGTTTCGAGCAAAATCACTTTGAATGAACAGAAAAGATCACATCATTATTCAACGGCATGGACTGAGAGATTCTGTAGGCCCAAGATTACATGCTTTCCATAATAATAATACATTTATTTGTCCGGAGATTTGTTGCATATTCATACATACCCAAACATAGGACACGTCAAATATAAATTTCACAATTTTAGAAGAGATACAAAATAAATAAATAAATATATATATATATATATGTATATATGTGTGTATGTATATATATGTATGTGTGCATGTATATATATGTATATGTGTATGTATATATAAGTATGTTTTTTTTTGTCAAGAGTTCAGGGGAAATGCTTTATGCACTGATAGACAAGAAACCCTCATGTTTCCTGTCCCTTGTGTCAGACTCCCACCGACTAAAACCCCTCGTCTCTTCCTCTGTGGTCTTTATTTTCTCCTGCGGTACTGCTGGTGGCTTATTACTTCGCAGGAGAGACCATTAGCCGTAGCTTTTCCTCTAGTACTATGCTTCCATTTCTATTGTTGCGCTCCTGGCGCGCTCTGCTCGTCGTAGCTCCTTCATGATGGCGGTAATGAAGTCGCAAATCACGCTCCAGGTTGCTTCCGACGAAATCATATGTTCCACCAAGGTCTCTGGCGTAAGTTGAGTGTTTAACTTTAATACAAGGGCGTCTCGCGATGCACTGAACCGTGGGCACTCAAAAATCACGTGTTCAGCATTCTCCTCGACTCCTTGGCACGTTGGGCAGTACGGCGAATCCTCATGCTTGTATTTATTCAGATACGCTCGATAACACCCATGACCCGATAGCACCTGCGTGAGGTAGTAATTGAGCTCCCCGTGGGACCGGTTTACCCATTTCGCCACGTTAGGGATAAGCCGGTGTGTCCATCTTCCCTTCATTGATGTGTCCCACAATCTCTGCCATTCATTAACACTCTCTTCTCTTATTTTTTTTCTGGTCTCACCCGGATTCTCCTGTCGATACCAGTTCTTCCTTTCCTTTGCCAGGAGCTCCACTAGTAGCATACTCGAAATCACGTTTATGGCGTCCTCAGAAACTGTCCGAAAAGCGCTTGCCACCCGCAAAGCACTAATCCGGTATGGAGCTGCTACCTTCCTTCGATACCCCTTCCTCAGCAGTGCATCAGCCCATATGGGTATCCCATAGGTTAGCACTGAGGTTATAACCGATGCCAGCAGTTGTCTTCTTTTCTGCTTGGGGCCACCAACATTGGGCATAAGCCGTTGCAGTGTGGAAGCCACTAAAGAAGCTTTGCCACTGACTTGCCCCACCTGCTCCTTGAAATTTAGCCTGGTGTCTAGGGTCACCCCAAGATACCGAATGAACGGCCGCGATTTGATCTCGGTATTGCCGGCGTAAAGAGTCACTTTCTCGCTCCGCCTTCTGCTGGAAACGAGAAGTGCTTCAGTTTTATGTTCTGCCAATTGCAATCCAACAGAAAACATCCATTTCTTGATCGCAAAGAAAACCTCCCCGAATATAGCGGTGACTTGCTCCACAAGTTTAGCAGTAATTACCACCGCCAAGTCATCAGCGAATGCCACGAGGCGCACCTCGCGCGGTAGTCTCAGCAGCAGTACCGAATTGTAGAGGATGTTCCACAGGAGTGGCCCCAGTACTGAGCCCTGGGGAACCCCTCCAGTCACTCTATGCGTCTTCGGTCCGTCTTCCGTGTTGTACACTAGAAACCTGTTATGCAGGTAACTCGCCACCATCCTCCGAAGACACCATGGGACATTAAACTCCTTTAGAGCCTCCATGACACACTTCCATTTCACTGAATTGAAGGCATTTTTGATATCTAGAGTGGCAATCAAGCAGTACTGCTTGGAGCCTCTTGTATACCTTTTTCCTGATATAGCGTCTTTTGCAGTATTGACCACCTTGCTTATGGCATCCAACGTAGAGCGAGATTTTCAAAAACCATACTGGGTTTCCGCCAGCAAGGGATCCACGACCTCCTCGATCCTGTTATAAATGATCCTTTCAAAGACTTTTCCAACCGTGTCCAACATACAGAGCGGACGATACGATGATGGTTCGTACGGAGGCTTTTTTCCTTTAGGCAGTAGAACTAGTCTCTGCCATTTCCACTTATCCGGGAATGTTCCTTCCTCGAGACATGTATTATACATATCAAGGAACATCGCAGGTGCAGCCTTGATAGCTATCTCCAGGGCCACGTTTGAGATTCCGTCAATGCCAGGAGCTTTGTTGTTTTTCACCCTTGTTGTTGCAGTGAGCATCTCCTCTTCCGTGATGGCTGGAATTTCCCCGTCTGCCTTCTCCTCGATACCATAACTCTCCTCTTTCTGTTCAGGGAAGAGAGTTGATACAATTCTCCTGAGTAGCACTGGACAGGTAGGCGATGGCATGGGCTGGCTCTTTAGTCGACTCATGACAACCTTATACGGCCTGCCCCACGGGTCGCTGTCAACCTCACTGATAAGCTCTTTCCAGCTTTCGGTTTTGGCTTCCTTGATGGCCTTTTTGAGTTCTCTTCTAGCGTCCTTGAACTTTTCCTCCATTGTGGCAAACGTGGGCTTCCCTCGGGCCCGTTGAGCTAGTCTACGGGCCCGGTGACACTTACTTCGAAGACTTGCAATCCCTTCGCTCCACCAGTGTACCGGAGGTCGACTGTCATTATAGTTCTTCCGCGGCATAGTTACATCACATGCTTCAGTTACCCTTCGCATGACCTCCTCCACCTTTTCCGTCGCGTCTCCATAATTCACAGGACTAGTGTTCAATGCCTCGGAATAATATGTATATGATATATGTATGTGTGTATGTATATATATGTATGTGTTTATGTATATATATATATGTATGTGTGTATGTATATATATATAATATATATATCATATATATTATATATATATATATATAATATATTATATATTATATATATATATATATATATATATATATATATATATATAGTACAATACACAGTAACACATAATATAGAAACACAAAAAAAGAGAACACTCACACGTATTTTCTTGATATTTCGACGGAAACAATCCGTCTTCCTCTGAAGATATAGAAGTAATGACTGCTGGAATTGTTGAGGTGAGGGGTGCGAGAGAAAGGGAAGGGGGCCAGGGGAAGGGGAGAACGGGAGGCGAAGGAGGGGTGGAAGGAATGGTTGGGGAGAGGAAAGGGAGAGGGATGGGGTGGAAGTAACAATTTTAGGCCACTCCCATCAGTGAACGACATTGAGGCCCGGATGCTGATAGGCCATACAGATGTAAATGAATGCCAATTCAAGGGTTTTTAATTCTATAGGGTTAGGGAACACAACACTTCCTCCAACCTTCTCCCCAATTGCCCCTCTGTCACCTTCAAACGTCCCGCCAACCTAGCAGATATCCTCAAATCCACCAGGCCACTCTCAAAATCCCCTCACACCCCCAGAGCCATACCCACTCCATGTCATCGAGCAAGATGCAAAACCTGCCCTATTTTCACCACTCCACCCCACTCCATCCCACCATTCAACTCTCTCCCGCCCTTCCCCTATTCCTCTTGCACTTCCAAGAATGTTGTTTATCTTCTTACCTGTAAACTCTGCCCGTCCTTCTACATAGGCCAATGTTCCACACCACTTAACATCAGGATTAATAACCACCGCGCCTCGTGCAATCCCTCCTCCCCGTCCGCGGGTCTCCCCATCCCTAAACATGCTTCCCATCATAATACCCCCTTCAACCAGTGTTACAATGTTTCCGTCCTAGCGTCCCTTCCCACATCCGATAACCCTATAGAATTAAAAACCCTTGAATTGGCATTCATTTACATCTGTATGGCCTATCAGCATCCAGGCCTCAATGTCGTTCACTGATGGGAGTGGCCTAAAATTGTTACTTCCACCCCATCCCTCTCCCTTTCCTCTCCCCAACCATTCCTTCCACCCCTCCTTCGCCTCCCGTTCTCCCCTTCCCCTGGCCCCCTTCCCTTTCTCTCGCACCCCTCACCTCAACAATTCCAGCAGTCATTACTTCTATATCTTCAGAGGAAGACGGATTGTTTCCGTCGAAATATCAAGAAAATACGTGTGAGTGTTCTCTTTTTTTGTGTTTCTATATTATGTGTTACTGTGTATTGTACTATTCGGCACTTCCGTGTTACGTCTATGAAAGCATATATATATATATATATATATATACACATACAGACACACACACGCGAGTGTACGCATGTTTTCGGATTCTTTTGTTAAGGAGGGATTCGGGATAACCTCTTTTGAGGAGGGAACAGTGTAGACTTGAAAGGAAATAATCAAGGGAATCAGGGTAATTGCAAATTCTGTGTCCTCTTATGGATAGGGAGTAAGGAATGGAGCGTTTTGTGTGATATGGGAGGCAACTATTGTAGTGTAAGTATTGCTGTTTGTTAGTGGGTTTAATATGTACAGAGGTGTGAAATGTTTGGTTTCATAATGTTACATTTACATCAAGGAAGGTGATTTGGGAGGAGGAAACTGTAGAACTGAAGGAGACAGAGGACGAAGCATTGAGGTCGAAAATGAAAGCTTTCAGGGAATCGGTACCATGTGGCCAGAGGAGGAAGATATCATCGATGTATCTGAGCCACAATAGAGGTTTCAGTGGTTGTTTTGACAGGAATTTCTTCTCTGCGAGACCAAGATAGAGGTTTGCAAAGGAAGGGCTGAACCTGCTACCCATGGCACAGCCCTTGATTTGTAAGAAGAATTTATCGTTAAAGGAAAAGGAGTTGCGGGTGAGGATGAACTCGGAAAGACTAAGGAGAGGTAACGACCACCGAAAATTCGAAAAATAGTGAGTCTCTTTTTTGTGTGTTTCTGTGTTTTTGTCTGTGTCCACTAGTGCCAAGTGTTATATATATATATATATATATATATATATATATATATATATATATATATATATATATATATATATATATATATATGCATACCAATACACTAGTATAATTACATATTAATTGGTTAAGCCGGAATTGACGCATAGCGACAATTCAAGGTATTCATTTACAGAATAGAACATATTATTTTTTAAAAGGTTAAACAGCTTTCTCTTGAAAACAGGTACTTTTGTTTCATATTTGATTTCATGGGGAAGTTTATTGAATAACCTTAAGCCCATTGCTTTGGGCCCATGGGCAGTATTGTGGGTCCTGACAAATGGTTGGTCATTGCAGGTCCTTGTATAGTGACTATGGTAATTGTGGTTGGACTTGTACTGGGAAATATTACCCTTTGCATGTAAGATGACATTAAATATATATATATGCAAGGTACTGGTAATAAACCAAGTCTTTTGAAGAGAGGTTTACATGGTGCATCGCAAGGAGCATTGCCCATAATACGTATAATCCTCTTCTGGATTTTGAAGATTATGCCCACATGGGGAGAGGAACCCCAGAAGAGGATACTGAAAGTAACACGAGAATAAAATTCACCATAGTAAATGGATAGCCAACAACCTCTAAATTTACAGAATATCTAATATTTCTAATAAGGAAGCATAGGGAGCTTAACTTGCTACGTAACTTGAAAATGTGTTCCTCCCAAGACATGTTTTTATGCAGGATTACTCCCAGGAATTGGGTACTGGAATTTTGGGGAATACTCACACCTTCTACATCTACTGAGATTGCAGATGAAACTTTCTTTTGATTCGTAAAATAAATCAGGCATACACCACATAGATAATTTTCGTCCCACATAACACTGGTGAGACTACAAAGTTTAGAGAATCTGGTTGCCAAACTGACATCAATATTAAGGAACATTTTTCCCTCGCACCATTCATGACCACAGTAGATGAAAACATAATATTTATACCACTAATTGAACTTCCTCAATGCCATTCATCACTAATCACTCATAAGACTGGTGACTCTACACCCCTTGCCAAACACCCACCCGGTAGCTTGCAGGGTAAGACATAGATGCAAAATTAACTCTATTGAACTCACTCCCTAGGGCACCACAGCGCCAAAAGCTTTGAACTTTCCTCTAATCAAATGAGAAACACTTTCCACAATAGTCTTCAATATTTTGAATCAAATGCAAGCAATCACGGACCAAACTGCTTAAGTTTTCTGGCAAAGGAATTCGTCATCCAGCAAAGGAAGTGAGGAAGAGCTTTTAACCCTCATCGCAGCCCTGCTCTTTTTAGCATAATTCAATCTGAATGATAAAACCTGAAGCATACCTTTGCTGAGCCAGTCTTCATTCCTTCCAGAAGAACCGTGTTGGCGCGAAGTCCACGGGACTCCAGGAGCTCCACCCCATGAGGTGCTTCATAGGGCGAGTCGCGGTAGGTGATGAAGCGCAGCACCGACCCTCCAGCGGCTTCTTCCGTGCCACCCCCACTCGCCCTCTCCCTCTTCTGTCCCCCAATGCTCCACTCAAAGGCCACACCTTCCAGGGTGGAGAACTCGTTGCCTGCAAACAACACATTCATTCAGGACAGAGACATTACCAGTCGCAATCATGGGTATGTGCATCACAAAATTCCAAATTTCCTTCCAACAGATTAGTCCACCTTCGATACTTTCTCATCCAAAACAAGGTGCATATAATACCCACAGTCAGCTCCTCTGACACCATTGAGGCAGGTTCAAAAATATAACACATTAATGCTTAATCAAAATCCCTTCTTCCATACTTTGCTCTTCCACAAATGTTTTTATTAAGTACGACCTAGGTTTTGACTTAGATAGTCATCATCAGGTGAACTACAGAAGACACATTGCTTTATATACTAGACAGAGTGGAGGAGGGGGGAGCGGGAGGAATACATCAAGTCATTAACCAATATTCCCTTATAATGAGTGTTCTGGAAATATGGGTTTGGCGACTGGGGCTGGCTTCGGAGGGCAGGAAGTTTTGGATGACCCTGATTTCATTGCGTATACTCCATTTATTGTATAGTAACGATTTTGTAGTCCACGACAGTTACCCCATCTTGCATGGAAAATTCACACCACAAAGGCCACATTTCAGCTATAAGATCACGACCTTTATTTCAAATGAATTATTTACAATTACATGTCAATCAAACCTTTGAAAACTTAAAATAAGTTTAAATATGACTTCTGCACTGGCAAGATGTCAGTACTTTTATTTTCAATCTTTATTATTACCCTCATTGCCTATCATTCACCTTTGAATTTAAAATGCAATTTAAAGTAATAAAATTTACCATTCAGGTCACCTCTCTTGATTGTCAAAGGCCTTGAAAATGATAGAAATTACAACACCGGGTGTGAATGGACAAGTGTACAAGACTGTTTCCAAATCAACCTAGGCAGGAGTGGGCCGAGACCATCTTCATTTTTTTAAATTTAGGGAGTAATCTCTACTTGAGAAAATGATTATTCCAAAAGGATTATTGGGCTGGCCTATTTATAGCATCTTGAAAATTGTCAAATAATATTATGACACAATAACTATGGAGAAAGCAACTTTTTAAATTACAATTTTTCAAAACTATTACGTCAAGAGAAAATTCTGTTTAGTCTTAAAGCTTTTGATTAACACTTTCTTTTAATAGCTAGATTGACATTCAAATGGTACTTCAAAAACCAAAAAATCCTGGAGACGACAAATATTTTTCAGAGGTATCTTGATCCTTGCTTGAGGTGCTTTGTGGAGAGCACTTCGAGTGAGTACGACATCCATCGGATGGGACGTTTAACTGCAGACCCCTCGGTGCCTTTTGACAAGAGCAGACTAATGCCGACGCTGGGTTCCTCTCCACCCTTCCTTTCCCATCCTTCTCTAATGGGGCAAATAACCTTAGCTGTTGGTCACCTCCCCTAAATACTACTACTTTAAAACTGAAGAAAAATTTAATATTTGGACTGAATATTCTTATTTCACAGATCTGTATTCTTTTAAATCTTTTAATGGGGACATATCAGTTGAACATCATAGTCAATTTCTACCCCTGTTTAGTTCGTTTCACTGAAAAAAATCTATTTCTGAAAATACTAAATAAAGGTCTGCATTGGAAAATCCACGGTCCGTCACATTGCAGAGACCTGGGCAGTCACTTTCTTCTTGAGAGGTTCAGAGTTATCATAGGCAAATTGCCCAAATTTTGATGCGTGTCATGTACTTTGGCGATTAGAAAGAAGTCAGTAAGTCAGCTTACAAAGTGACTCCCACAGACTCAAAGCATTGTATGTGATGTTGCTTTGGGTCATATTTTATGCACCTAATGCATCATGACCTACTCAGTCATGATCTTCACTAGGCTTAAGGGTAGTTTCATTTTGTTGGATGAATTATAGTTATGTTTACATTTATATTATTTATTAGTTTTTAAATAAATACGTCCAATTAAAACTTGATTGCTACGAGGTTCAATAAAAATTTAAAATATTGGATGCTTGCAAAATAAAAGGAAGGTCGCGGGTATAAATCCAGTTCGCAGGCACCATCAGTCTCTTGGGCATTCTGAAGAGAAAACCCCTTTTGTGATAATTTTTTTCTCAAATAGCAGTAACTACCATTTGTTAATATTTGTTTTAACTTAAATATGGTCATCTGACAAATTTGGGTGGTAGCTAACCAACTTAAGTTAGAACTGATCTACTCAAATAATTAAAAATCCCCAGCTTTGACAAGAGATTGCATTAGTTAATCTACAGCACATGTTTATCAATTGCTTAATATATCACTTCAATTAACAATTAACTCCTGAGATTAAAAGAATACCATTGCAGGAGAATGTGGCCTGTTAAAAAATTGGAACTAGGCAACCCAGCAGGAACAACTAGCTCACAGACTGCTACCATGTCAAATGGTTTCTTCCACTTCTAGACTCTAAACCAACTTTCTAACTGCCATATTCACTGACTTAACACATAATACTGGATTGGTTATTCAACTGGTTTGTTGATAAACTTTCATTTACTGTCTAATATCCAATGATTGTAAATTATCTAGGCAAGTTTATTTGGCATACCTTGATCATCATATGCACGGACTTCAAATGCTTCTGGTGCTTCTTCAACAAAGAGCTCTCGTGTTGTTGTAACAATGCTGAGGGAGTGTATGACATCAACAATAACATCACACCTCAGCACTAGCCCTGAATGTACTTCTTCAGCTAATACAATGGCAGTAGCTCGACCGGTTAATGCTGTGCCACCATCCTGGGCAGAGGCACTGCGGACAACTGCTACAGAAGAGCAACCTAGCCGTTGATCGACATCTAAAGGAGACAAAGACACTACATCAGGCCTTGAGGTAGTCCTGAAAGAGGAAGGAACAAAAAATATTAAATGTTAAGGTCAGAAAAATAAAAATATATTGAATGTTCAATTCAGCTTTCCTTCACTACATAGTTGGAAAATGAAGCAAGGAAAAAATCTTGCCAGGGTTTTGTCAAATTCAATGAAATTATGGGGTTCTCGGCAAAATATCAATATGTTAAACTAGCATTTCTCCACAAAAACAATTACAGCCAATGCTAGGCATAACTTGAAAATGCCACCGTCTCAGTCATCTTAAGTCACTTCGAATAAATATTTTATGTCTTCACTTCATGACTAATTTTAATTTAGCGGAAGACCCATCAGGTATTTCCAGTGTATTTCGGCTATCAGTATTGTGTCAGCATACGAACCACAGCTATACTAAATATAAATAGTGAGATGGTCCCATCAAAACTTCCCACTAGCGGTTATCTTCATATCTTTAGACATATGACTTCAGTTTAAGACATTTATTTGCCCGAAATACACCAAGCATACATTGCATTGCGATTTACAGGTATCAATGTTTTTCGGTGACCTTCTGATTTCAAATTAATAGAAACTAAATCGGCCAGCCAGTAACACGATTACTTAACTTAATTCTGCTTTACATGACCGTGAGTTTCTTTCAATCTTACAAAGAATAACAAAGGTTTTGTTAACTTAAAAAAAATATATGATTTTCAAACAGATGATTCAGCCACTGAAGTGTTAATCCTGACAATAGTCATTTTCTTAAATTCAAATTTGAAAGAGCGTTTTAGACAGAACTCACCATTTATAGCAACCGCCTTCCGTTACTTCTAAAGTAAAGTTCGTAGATAGCTGAGTAAATAATGGAAGCAAAACTCGAGGAACATTAAGTTTCGATCCTTCCGTAATCGTCCAACTTATGGCAATAAGCACATATAGACACTTTAAGAAAATCCGCGCCATGATTATTGGACAGCCTATGACCACATGGACTGCCGGTGAGGAAGAAATATTGGCCCAGTGTAGGTCAAGATATTCATCAATTCTAATTTCGACATAAATTAATAATATTAACTATCATCACTGAATATCTACTAATATTATAGCAGAATTATATACTTCATTCTCTACTGTTGCTTCGGTTCGCCAGAAGCCGGAAACAGAAGCATAACGGAATGAACCTAATAAACCAATCAACTGCTTGCGGATCCGATGAAGCGGGTTGACGCTTTCCAAAATATATGAAGAGGAAACTTCAGTTCTGGTGAATGGTCAACATTTGAACATATCCGTCCACACTATGCATTATGCTTTCAGATTTAACTATCAATGTATTTGTTAGTTTGTATAATCGATGAGATTAAATGTTTCAAATGATTACGGCGTTAATTTTCGGTCACAGTTCTTCGTCATTTTAGTTTCCATGATATCATGTTGCCTGAAGTTTTCCACATGTAAATGCCATTGGAATTTCAATCGTATTTGGAATGGTATTAAATTGATTACGAAGAAACAGTAAGTATACGAGTTTGAATATAGTTACCCTGTCAGTCACTGGTGACTGACAGCAGATGTCCCTCCCCTCTCTACAGCTGAATAAAATCGATAGTTGTTTGGTTCGCAGTATCGCTAACGATCAAATAAGGCCATTACTGTATCGCGCGATATTAAGCTGGGGGTTTGGATCGTCTCAAAAAATTTAACCACTTTCCAATCAAAGTAACTGTCAACTCCCTTCAGCTTCTAACCCTAAAATCTTTTTGTAGTTGTAATAGGTTCAATAGCATTTGTTGTAGGTATACCTCTTAGGAAAAGGATGTTCACATCAACGATTTCAAGTTAAAGCCAATTTTAATTGGAAACACTCCAATTTTATTAAATGTATTCATTATTTTCACATTTTAACTTCACTGCATGACAGATAGATGCAGCTTGAACTCTTAGGGGGCAGCTTGAACGCTTGAACTCTCCTCCCATTTAAGTGGGATGGGGAGTGTAACAAATAATATAGTGGTTTATATTATGAGGACTTTGAAGCCATGGATCCTAGGATGACGTGAGAGAAGAAAATGGAAGAGCAAGACTTCGATGTTTCCCCTTATTATAATTCTCCGCAGTAATGTTACTTATCATTTATGCCAATAAAACAGTAAAAACTACACTTTTAAAGTGTCAAAATGAAGGAAATACCAAGCTGGAAGTTACTGTTTTTGTATCATGTTTCCATTGCTCATCTATACACATTTTCATTTTTTCTTGGCAGTGTTGACCATATACTGTAAACTCGAAAGATGAACCTTGATCTTTAGTCTTTTAAGAACATCCTTTGTGATTGAATAACACGAATCAGCAAGAAGGTTAGTTGGAAAGTATCACTGTGAGGGATAAAATTTAAAACGAAAATTTGTGTCATTCTATTAAGATGAGTTGACATTGAATGTAACAGACTGGATTTTAGCTTACTCTTACTACCAAGTAGCGCTATTCATTGGCACTTAATAGTGAATAAATTAATAGAGGCCATCAACTATTCTTAGAGGCAGAATCTTGTTTAATAATAATATTTTATTAGCTGTAAAGTCATGTAATATGATGGCCTCATCAAGGAGCTTGAAATACAACCATAAAGGTACATTAAGAATAAAAAGATAAGGCCAGTAGCAAATGAATAAATATATATTTACGGAATACAATGCCCTACACACTAGCCATGACTGTATAGCCATTATAAATTTGGCAAAACTAACACCTTGCTGACCATGAAAGTCGATTAAATATTTTGATGCCCATATTAGTTGTGAATATTTGGGAGTGTGTCAATTTACATTGATTAAGAGAAAGACAAGTTATTTTCCTTGTGTTGTACTCATGAGATTAATACAATGTGGGGAATAAATGGGGATAATCTCTCAAAAAAGAGTATTTTGTAAACATTAATGCTGTATACACTCCCTGTTGTCTACAACCGTGACGTGGTAGAAGGGCTTGTGAATTCCAATGAACCTTAAAGCTGTGCTTGAGGGAGCAATGATAATTGCCCCTGGTGGGGTCACCAATGCCAGATAGGTCAAAGGTTAGGAGCCAGATGAAAGTTACTCCACACAGGGTCTGTTCCTCAGTGAAGCAGCTGCAATGGCGTCTGACTCCAGTGGGGCAGCCATTGAGTGATGGTGTCACATTAAAAACACTATTGAGGAAGGTAACGGGAAACCTCCTCAATTATTATCCCATCCACCAATGATGGATGGGATAATTTGAATGACTCTCAGCAACTATGGGACATTGGTCATGTGTCATGCCCCACAGGGGAGAGACAAGACATCCACGGTCATCATCTCACAAAATTCTTGCAAGGAAAACCAACAGCAGCAGCGCAGGAAAGGGCTGAAGTAGTTAGAATAGGAACTTGGAATTTTAGGACAATGTTGAGGACAGGAAGATTAGAGAATAGTAGGTGAGAGATGTAAAGTGGAAATATATGTAAATGCTATATGTCTATGCAAGGTAAGATGGAAGGAAAGTGGGAATTACTGGAGTGAGAGTTAAAGAGTATTATACAGCGAAAGGGACAAGAGCCAGCGAGGAGTGGCAATAATAATAAATGAAAAGGTAGGAAGAAGTGTGGTAAACTTAGAGCAAGCGATCGATGGAATATTATTAGTATAAGCAAAAGCTGCACCAATGAACTTGGTCATTTTTCAGGTTTACATGCCCCTAATGTTGATGTCAATATAATTTCCCTAAGAGGCATTCTATCAATAAATCCAATAAAAACTACTGCTACTAAAAACTGATGTAAGGGTCCTCCTGCATTCTACTGAAGGCTTAAAAATTTCTGTGGGAAAGATGTCTGGTCCCACAACCTTATTTGATTTCATTTCCATTTACATGTGCTGTCGGTTCTGTCTAACCATCAAGTATGCCTGCAACTAAGCTATTCTCATCTACATCATGTTTTCTTTCTATGTCTAAGTTTGTAAGACTAATATCTTTATCACATAGTTCCTCTACATATGTATTCTTCCCACATCTCTTGAATCTGCCATGGTTCAAGAAAAAAATAAGACCCTTTGACTATGTACATGGATTCCCCATTCTTACTTCCTGAAAGTGCTTTCACCTTCCTGAAAAGTCCACCAATGTCACCCTTCCTCAGCAATCTCTCCATATCCTTGCACTGCATCTTCCACCATACTTCTTTCAGCCTATTAGTTTCCCATCTCAAGTGTATTATTCAATTATTTGTTTTTTCTTCTACCTTATTGTTCTTCCATTTCCTTCTCTCATCTATCGTTCTAAAAGTCTCATCAGTAATCCTTGGTTTTTCTCTTCCTTTCCAGTTTACTTTTCCTATGGTTTTGTTTGACGTTTGTCCCTTTTCTTATATGCTTCCATTTTTCTTCTTCTGTACCCATCCCCTGTCATCACTCATTTTCTCTACAGACTGTTGGTACTATTCCTTACCACTCCAGTTAATAGTCATCATTCCAGTACAACTGATCTCTCTGTTTTATCACCTTGAACCTTATGTTACTCTACATTAGTACTAAATAAGATCTGACTCTACATCCACTCTTATGAAACTGCAAATACTCACACTGTTCCTATATCTATGCCTATTCATACTATAGTCTTGCTGGTATCTCCCCGAATGCCTGGACATCTTCCATGTATACCAATGCCTATTATGGTGTTTGAATCAAGTGTCCATTATCATTAGCTCCTGTCTGCTGCAGAGCTCTTGCTTTCTCCCCACGGTCACTTGTTCTTCCTAAGCTGTAGTCCTGAACCTCAGTACCATCTCTTCCTTCATCTAGTGTCACATTCCATCACTATCATGCATTTCCCTCCTGGAACACATCCTCTTATATCAGCTGAGTCTAGTATACCCCATCGACTTCCTTATGAAAGCTTTATGGCTTTTACACTTGAACAATGACCAAATTCATTGGTTCAGCTTATGCTCCTATTCTATCATTCACTGTGGTGGTGCTGGAAATTATTTTAGCACAGGCAGTGCTAGGAAATACTAATACAGCACATATAAAGCGTTTGAATGAGCAGCAGATTTATTCTGAGTGCTGTGGACAACAGACCAAGGTCAACGCGGTAAGATATATGCCATGGGCGCAACGTGCACAAGAGGGATGAATGCTCGGCTGGGGTTGAGGCGTGACTGGTTCCGCGTGGGTCAAAATGCCTCCTCGTGGGTCGTGCCTTGGGTTTCTCTCACCCTCTCCCACTTTATATTTTATAATTTTCCTGGCCTTAACATCAACCTAACATCCCAAGTCCCCATTCTAACTGGTTCAGTCCTCTTTTGTGCTGCTGATGTTGATTTCACTTTGCAAGGATTTCTTGAGATGATGACCACAGGAGCATCCTCCTTTGTTGCCAAACAACACATGACCCAGTGGTATGAGTCCCCCATTTGCCATGACTCATACTTGGAATTCATTATTATTTTATGGGATATCCACGTGGCTTTCTAGTACCTTCTTAAAAAGTTTTAAATAATAATAATAAGTTTATTTGTCCAGAGACTGCATCATACAAAAAATTGTACACATAGTATAGGACACGTCAAGGCTTTAAATATGACTAGGCACGTCAAGACACGTTAAGGCATTAAAATGACATATTATATTAAATATAACAAGGCACGTCAAGACACATCAAGGCATTAGATATCAGATATGATAGTTAAATATAATTATAGGTAATTCACGTACTTTATTTGACATACAATTTATGCAAACATTGTGATACATATTGTATTAATACAATAATATATACAATAATACACAATGTAATACATATACCTATTCTAAGTTTCATGTTCCATGAAATTCCTAATAGAATAGAACAAATTCCTTTGAAGAAAAGCTCTCAATTTCCTTTTAAATAGATAAATGTTTGTGCTGGATTTCAGGTCCTCATTTAGCTTATTAAACATAAGGAGACCCATAGATTTAGGGCCTAGTGCGGTGGTTCTAGTTCTTACGTGAGTTCGGTGCAGATCATTTTTAGACCTGGTCCCATAGTGGTGAATACCATAATTTGTGTCATACATTGAAAGGTTTACAAATGTGTACACTAGTAATACATAAATATAAATATATGGCAAAGGTAAAATGTTTAATTTATGGAATAATGGACGACAAGGAGCATTATGCTCTGCTTTGACAATTAGGCGTACGGCTCGCTTTTGAATTTTAAATATTGTCTGTGCAAGCGGAGTAGAACCCCAGAAAAGGATACTATATACTATACAGGAGTAGATATTTGCATAATACAGGGTTCGTCCGGAAAATAAGTGTACTGAGCTCAGGAAAAAAAATTTATTACACTTTTACATATCTTAAGCTAATATTCCTCAAAATAGGACCCTTGTGAGTCGATACACTTGTTCCAGCGGCGTTCCCATTCCTGGAACGCTCCCGCCAAGGCATCATCGGGAACCTCTCGAAGACTCGTCGTCGACCTCTTCTCTGCCCTCCACGAACATCTTGTGCCACCGAAAGATCATGTTTCTGGACATGACTACCCATAAGCCTGGTTAATCATACTGACAGTTTCGGTAGACGATTTCCCAAGCTTTACCGCAAAGTTGATGGAATAACGCTGCTCCAAAAACTTCGGCATCACGTTCCATGACGTGGGTCGAGCGTGGATGTTCGCGTTAACAGAGCTCCTCACTACACCACAGCTCAGAGCCGACTGCCTTTTTCAGCGTCGCTTGCCAACATACCCCCCTCCAATCGCAGCCCGTCAGAGCGGTGCTGGGCGCGCCTGGAGCGGCGCGCCCAGCCCAGGAGTCAGTACACTTATTTTCCGGACGAACCCTGTATATTAACATAAGGACATCCATTGTTACGGTAAACCTGATGCTTCTAATAAGGAAGCAAATGGTATTCAGTTTTTTGCCCAGGTGACATATATGCTCCCATCAGGACAACCGCCCGTCTAGAACTATTCCTAGGAATTTTGCATGGGGCGTTTGGGGAATTAGTTTTCCACTTGATTCAATTGCAAAAGTGGCCATGTTTTTGTTTTTATTAGCAAAGTAAAGTAGTTGGGACTTTTCCACATTTAAATTCAGCCGATTCCTGCTACACCATGAGTTCAGATGTTGAACGGTTTGTTTAGCATTGTTTGTTAAACTTTGGACTGTAGAGGCAGTGAGTATGATACTGGTATCATCCGCAGACAAGAGTGGATCATCCCTTTCGTTGGTTCTTATATTCTCAGGTAAGTCATTAATGTAGAGGAGAAACAGGATAGGACCCAGAACTGAACCCTGTGGGACACCTTGGCATACAACTTTATCAGGAGAGATGAATTTTTTTCCATCATTGAGCAAAACCACGAGCTGCTGACGGCCCTGAAGATATGAGACTAACCAGTCATGTGCATTGCCCCTAATGTCATATTTATGCATTTTTTGTAATAGTAAATTGTGATTTACTGAGCCAAATGCGTCAGAAAAATCAAAGAACATTCCTACAGATTCTAACTTGCAATCAAGAGCTGTTAATCTATTGCCTGATAAGTAGCAGATTTTGTGGACCTATTCTGCTGAAAACCATACTGAAATTTTGACAGAATCTTCTCAGATTCAACATATGGGATGAGGCGATTGAGAAACACTTTCTCAAATATTTTGCTAAACTGATTTAGGAGAGATATTGGGCGATAAGAATTCATTTCGTGGGGGCTACTTTTCTTTTTATAGAGCAGGATAACTTTTGCAACTTTCAAAGGAGGTGGGAATATTCCTTGCAGCAGGGATTCATTTATAATATGTAATAGAGGTGTCCTGATCAGATGAAATGAGCGTTTAAGAACTGGGCTGGGAATCTCATCCAAATGTGACACCATCACTTGAATGGCTGCCCCACTGGGGTAAAGCAACTTTGCAACTGCCTCACTGAGGAAAAGCAGACTGCCTTCAGTCTTTTGCTCTTACCCGTTGGCCTCTCTGATGCATGGTTACTCCTACAAGGAGCAATCATCATTACTCCTACCACGATAGTTTTAGGGGTCATCAGAATGCGCAAGCCTTGGCCCCATCTCAGGGTTGTAGTCAATGGGGAGGGCCAAACTATGGGGCAAATTTTTATATCATGTAATAAAGGACATAATATCTCTTCACTTTATTACAAAGTAAACATAAATTTTGATACTTACACATGAAATTTTTGGGCCTATATTTTTACATGTGAATATGCACCAAATTTATGGACAAACAAATGCATTGTTATTATTGTATTTTGTGAATTGACTTGCCTTAACCCCACCTCACTTCTATCAACAGCATAACTATAGCACTTAGGCTGAGAAAATTATTTTCCTTTATTGAGATAAAGTATTGTCTCTTAGCTCTCTTCCTTTCATTAGATTTTTCCTTTCAATGAAGGTCCTTAGGTTTAATTACGTGAAGTTTGTTCCTCATTATAATCTCACCAATGTTGCTAATTTCATCCATATATTCAGAACGCCATGCTCTGTTGAATGCTTCTTTTTCTAGATTCAAGAAAGAAATTCATGATGCATTCAAATGCATTTTTTATTGCATGGTTGAAATAAATTCACACCCAAAGAGTTACCAATAGCGCTCATGGCTCAAAACATATTTATTTGGGTAAAGGGATTAGGTCATTGCATCTGGTTACCTATTGAAATACTAGTTAAATTGGATTAATTGTCTTAGCTAATTGAATTATTGTGCTGTTTACAGTTAAACTTTGGTTTTTAATAATGGTCAACCACTGTAACTGATTGCTTTCATTATTTCGGTGCCATCATGGAAAACTTACCTGCAAAGGACAAAACCAAACATTATGAGAAATATATAAAAAACTAAATTTTACAAATGAGTAGATATGTAGTGGGTGAGGAGGGAGCAATGATTTTCACTCTCGTGGGATGCACTGTTTACAATTACTTCTCACAAAATGGAAAAACAGTGAAGTATTAGTTGAAAACACTTTCTGTAGTAGAAAAATTAATTATTCTTAAACGATGAAACAAATGTTATGTGGTCTTTGGATAGAGAAATGCTAAGTTAAATATAATGATGGTAGTTAGTAAACTAGAGAAGGTGGAACGATGCACCTATCTTGGAAATGAAAAGGGTGCAAAGGTTCTCTTGGAATAACAAATTTGAAGGCTACGTGCTACCAGGTTTCATGATGTGTGATGCTTTCTGGTGACCACAGTTTATAAATGCAATATTTTAGCCTAAAAAGGACCTCCAATGAGAAAGAAAATCTAAACTGGCAGGTTATGCCACCATTCCATACAAAGCAGGAACCATAGAGAAAATTGATGGGATACTATAATAATTTCTCTGAGGTAGAAGGCAATGTACTATAGTGAACACCAAATCTTACCAGGTCATGGATGACAAAAGTTGACTTAAAGAAGTTTTACGCCACCGATTGGCATTTTGGCTCAAGTTTAGGAATTTCAGGGATGGAGATGGTGCGGGGGCTAACGTACTGACTTCCCACCCAGGGGGCACGGGTCCAAATCCCAGCGGTGTTGAATATTTTTCAGAGGTATCTCGATCCATACTTGAGGTGCTTTGTGGAGGGCACTTTGAGTGAGTACGCCGTCCGTCGGACAGGGCGTTAAACTGCGGACCCCTTGGCGCCTTTCGTAAAGAGTAGGCTAATGCCGATGCCGGGTTTCTCTCCAGCCTTCATCCTTTCCTGTCCATCCCCTATGGCGCAAATGACCTCGGCAGTCGGTCGCCTCCCCTCAAAACTACTACGACTTAGGAATGTCTATGATGAAATGTAATCAGCAAAAATTTTAAACAATAGTCTATGCACAAATTTTACTCCAGGATATATTAAATAATAAGGGCAATGAAGATCATACCCATAGAATAATGCTAAAAGGAATGACTTAAGAGCAATTCCAGTACAAGCCTACCATGTGGCATTTTAGAGGCAGCCCCCAGAATCCCACTGGTCCATTCCATGGGCGCAGGAAATCCAGCAGGCAGTGCTCAGGGGCCGAAGGAGGATTTTCTCTGAACTGGGTGAAATTGCAATAGGGTGGAGGAAATTGCAAGGGAACTGCTCATTGACTTATTAATGAGGTGTTGGTGCCAAGAGTTAGTTGGCTGTCTTTGCCTAAGATGTCTGGTGAAGGGATTTTTCCTTGAAGGAAGTATGGTAGCAAATGAACATTAGAGCATCATATGAAAGCATGTGGCCAGAATAATTTTTTTCTAACTTATTGTTGTGATTTAGGGAATAATAATAAGAATACTTTATTTATTTAGAAAAATGATACAACCATATGCTCCTAATAGGGTGCCTCATGTTTTCTACCCTTGCCCCAACTATCATGTCTCTACTCCCTCCCCCACCCACCCTCTCACCTCCCTGCTCCTGCCGGAGTGTAATATATGTATAGATAATAACAATATTATTATTATTATTATTATTATTACCTTTTATTTGCCCAGAGATCACAATACAAAAATACCAGGTGGGTGAAGTATGTACATGATATAAGGCACGTCAATGAGGAGCAAAGACACAGGCTCAGTTAAGATACATAAAAGAATAGATGCTCATAGTTACATAAGTGTTTGGTACAAACCCATGAACATCGGCTGTAACATGCACATACAATATCAAATTCAGAAAAATCATTGATCACAAACATGAATCAGACCATTACCATTGCTAGAAACTAAAAGTATGAACTTACTGGTCGGGAATATTGTTGAGATATTCATCAACCGAGTAAAACATATTGCGTTGTAGATATCTTTTTAGTTTATGCCTGAATACGGCAGTTCCCTGTGTATCCTTGATACTTTTGGGTAGTTTGTTAAATAATCTGATGCCCATTTCATTGGGTCCTAATTTCAATGCTTTCAATAATAATGATAACAATGATAATACTTTATTCATTTTGAAAAATGGTAAAACCATATTAAATGTCATATATAATGTCTAATGGTGATTCCTTGGAAGGCGGCAAAGTAGATATTCATGAATAAATAAATAATTTTTGAGAATAAAACACAAAAGTCGCGATGCTTTTTGAACAGACCTCGTATGTCCAAACAAAAGCTACCCTGGACAGAGGAATACCAATATTAATAATAAACACACACACATACACGCAGTAACCAACCCGAAGGTCGGTTTGGTTGGTGATGGTAGAGTTCACCCAGTACTAAGCCCTATACGGCGTGTGAAAATTCACACATCAGGGTAGGGGAGTCAATTCCTTTCCCTGTGCCGGTTATGGTTTCCCAGGAAGATCTGGTACCCGAAAAATCACATAGCTTGGGTGGAGCTGCAGGTGCCCAGAGTGCCTTACCCAGGAATCGAACCTCTGGTCAGTAGTCCAACACTCTACCCCCTGAACTACCGCGACCCACAATAATAAACAAAGGACAACAAAATTATTTTACAAGAAATGTTAATTTTTATCGACTCTATGAATCTTGTATTTACCATTTATGCATCTCAATTGATAAGATGAAATCTAATAAATACATAGGGTGTAAGGAAACAATTTTGTAATTCCACAACTGTAATTTATTTTCAAGGCCCATGCTTTGCCACTGTGACATCATCAGGGCCTGTTGATGTGGCACAGCCACTTTGGTCATGAAAATATATTGCTGTTGTGGAATCACCAAGTAATACCTGGAAGTTATTTATTGATTCCACCAAGTTATACCTGGAATCATTTCCTTCAAGGCAGAACATATCCACGCAAAAAAATGGTGGTGGTGTGGACATGTCCACATTGTTTATGATTCACTAACTTCGAGCTGTCTCTTGAGGTTTTGTGTGCAAATAAGTTGCAGGCCTAGCTATGTTATCAGCTGTAGCTAGTCATTACGTAGATCTTGACTGGCTACTGCAGATAATCAGAGCAATTAACTTATTATTATGATTAATGAGTTGGTTGCAATCATGTCAATCAGTCATAAAATTTTCTGGGTCTTAGTTTGTACGAATTATTCAAATAGTTAACTGTTTTCACACCTCAGCTTTTAAAAGCTTTTTCTATGCTTATTTATTTACTTATTTAATGGGAATAACCCTTTGACACAAAGAAGGACAAAAAAACATATATGGGTTCCACAACTAAAAAACGTATTCAGAAACAGGTACAAATTACAAAAGGTTAGATACTTGTTATCTAGAATTACAACATAATTTAACATTAAAGAAGAATATTGCTTGCAATACATGAGAGATATTTTTAGATGGTGTACAGGTATGAAAAACTAAACGAGTTAGGTTAATTAATGCAGACAAATATCAATATTAAATAATATTCCTAATTAAAAAATTGCAACAGAATTTTAGAAATATGGTATCTGTTACAGGCCAGATGTTAAATGCAATCGAAGTTTTAACTGGTATACAGTATATTTAGTACATCCCAATATTCTTCATATGAGTAAACAGTCAGACCCAAAAATAAGTAGAAAAATCAAAGAAAAAAATTGTTTGTAATAATAATAATGATAATAATAATAAGATGGAAGAAGGAAGTTTCTAGATCAAATTAGGTGCTAATATTCTTCAAAATAGCACCCATGAGCATTTACATACTGATGTCAGTGCCTCTGCCAGTTGCTGAGGATGTTCTGTGGTAATTTTAGGATCATTAATGGATGCCTTGTAAATTATGAAAGACTTGGAGTATTAATTAAGACAATGAGCAATGATAGGAGAGGAATGTGGAACAGACCACAATTTTGTGGCATAAAAAGGGGATCTGGAGCAAAAACAGAAGGCAAGGAAGATGAAGGTTAGAGGGTAGAAGAAATTGAGAGTAAAAATCAAAAAGCTCCAAGGCCAAAGCACAAAAAGATATCATGAACCCATGCTAAAGGACCCATGTAAAACCATTGATGCAGAATGGGAAAAAGATAATGAAAACATAGTATGCGTGATGCTTAGGAGTTTGACTGGCATGATTGTTGAACTTGCTGAAATTGTGTGCAGAAAAGGTAAGTTTGCTAAAATGAAAGGTGATGCCTAATGGAATGAAGAAGTGAAGGAGTTTTCATTTACCTCTACATGCCATTTTAGATACTTGCTTTATTTGCTCAATCGGTACTCACTTTTGTAAGCTACTGTTCTCAATACTGTTGGATTCCTTCCGCCTTTAGGGGTTATCCTGCATGTTGATGGGTCCCTTCTTTGAAAGTGTGTTAGATTTTCCAAGCATTCTACAGGGTAGCACATGTCTTCTTCTTTAGGTAGGATTCTCCCTGTAGACCTGTGCAGCAGGCATGCTGAACAGGTCACAATGGCTTAGATTAATATCCTGTTTATACTTGACTTAAAAATAAATTTTTATTCCAGAAGTGGTTTTCATGTACATAACAAGCCACATGAAAATAGCACACACACATTACATTAAGAGTTGGGTTGATACATATATAAAGGTATTTTTAGTTCAAATAGCATGTGCTGCTATAAAAAACACTGGCTTAGTGTACATTTATACTGCGAGAAGTTAAGAGGTTTCTCTTGGTTATCTTGGTAGGCAATTAACAAGTTTTGCACCTACATTGATTTGGCTCTTGCTTAGAAGGCTAGCGTTATAAGTGACACACCTTAGGTCCTCCAAGGCTCTGGTATGGCATTTATCACCATTTATTTCAATGACAAACAATACCCTGGGCTGACAAAAAAATTGTGAGAAAATGTTCAGTCATGGTAAAATGAGGATTTCTAAAGTTTTGAAGTGAACCCAACAGCTATTTTCCGGTTATATTACTCTGAATTCTAGAATCCATCTTTGCCGCTTAAATAGCCTCATTGATTGGTGATAATGACCCTGAACCATTATTCCATAATAGACATAGTGCAGTGGTGATGACTTAGGCAAGTATTTCCTTTTGGTGGGTGTGAATTTTTAAAAGAGTTGATTTACTACCGTTGAAGAATGCCAGATTATGGTTTCCTCATTTACTCATGGAGTCAATATTTCCTTGAACTCTATCACTCTTAAAAAGATTTGAGGAATTAAGGTGTTTTTTGTCATCTGCACTTTTGAGAAGAGTATCAACACTGAAGTAAGAAAGAAGGTTGTAATGTATAAAAGAAAAAGGGGACCCAGAATACATTAACCCTTTAGGGACACCTTTAGTAACTCCGATGTGGCTTGATAAAAAGTTTTGACAAAAGAGTTATGTTCACGGTTTGAGGTCTACCCATTAGAAATGATTGTATCCACTGTTTGGCAATTCCTGAGATATCATAGGTTCTAAGTATATTTATTAAAATCCAATGTTCCACAGAATCAGAGAAAAACTTTTCTAAAATCATCAAAAATTCATTGTACATGTATCAATGTTTGTCAAGTCCATGGATAACATCATGTATAAGCTTGGTTATTGCAAGCTACTAACTTCCTTGCTAATATGTATTATCAAGGAAGAGGAGCAGCCTGGAAGCAAGATGTCAAGGAAAATGATAACCGATTACATTTCTGAATATTCCACTTCCATCTGCTCTTCACCCCCCCAGCCACAACCCCTAGTCATTCTCCCCCTCATGCAAACTGCAAAGAAAAGACAATAACACTTCCAGCAAATACAAATTTCCAATTCCAAAAGACATTAACAATTCCAAAGATCAGACTCACCATCTTCCGAGTAACCCAGTTGGTAAGTGGTACAGAAGTAGTCATTGTAATTCTCCTCCAGCTTCCCAGCCTCATGTCTCAACTCTCCAATTCCTGTAACATTAGTTAAATGGCCTCTCTGGGGGAGCTGTGTTGTAAGGAACAATTGTGTATAGAAAACTATATTGTCTCATGGGTCACATAGAACATTAGAAATAACTAAAACGAAGCACTTGGTTGGCATTGCACCTAGTATTTGAGCCAAAGTCTCTTCAGGTGCGTAGTTACATACTCTACCCATTAAGCTAAGATGCCAAGAAAACCACAAGACCATAAAAAATGAGTAGGCTGCTGGTTATTGAACCTCGGCCACATTCTATTCCTTATCATATCGATGAGGACGCAGTGTATTTGCCTCCATTGGTGAGCATTAGGTAATAGAACTGTAGTGGAGAAGCGAGTAATTCATATGAACAGGCAAATCACTCTAGTATGGCCAGTAACTACTCACAATTGCTGACCTCAACCATCTTCCCTTGGATTACATGTGTTCTTTTACCTTAATGCTTTTCACTTTAATATGAATACATCTTTACCATTCCTTCCTCTCCTAAATGCAATGTTTCAAAATTGAGAAATAAAGTTCAAAGATTTTGGACATTATATTTAGCATCTAGATACACTTTTGAGAGACTAGTAGTATTATTATTAGCACATGGAAAATTTCCAGAAATAGTTTTTATCATTTTCTATATCTTTGTAGTCCTAAAGCATCTTAATCAAATGTAGTTATTATGATCTAGCCTTCAGTCGGCAGGTGGATCATCATTAAGAGAGAAAAAATGGGGTAGTCGAAAATCTGAAAATGTATGACTGTAAAAGGTGAATTTTTACCACTTTTGAATTAAGATAAACAGAATATTACTGTTACTAATATCTACAAAAGCAAATGTCTGAATCTGGGTAATAATACAAGGGAGAAAAAACATTAAGCATTTGAGTTTTCTTGGGGATGGAAAATTAATAAATTCATTTCAATGAAACTCCAAATATATATTCAAACTGAGGTTTACTATGCATGCTAGTTTCGGCTGAGGGACTCTTTGACATCAAGAGTCATCTAAATCCCACTGATAGCCCCTTTGTTAAAACATAGATATTATATTGTAGGTAATAGATAGCTTACTTTTGAATTGATTATCCATATATGTGAGCATTAATAACAAATTGGCTGAAATGGTGATTTGGGGAACCTATTACCTTTGCAGATGGTATGGTAGCCTGATTACTGTTTAATGTTTTGTTATAAAAGCAAGCAAAGAGTATTTACTTAGTACTCTACATATTTTTCCTGTAGTATCAGTACATAAAGCCTCCCTGGCTGGCGCAGTGGGAGCCTTTCTTGGATTACAAGCCTAATAAAGTAACAGACAACTTTCTTTTGGATTTTTCAGTGGACAGCACTACTTACATCCATTTTCTCTCCATCACACAACTTCATTCTCGTACATTCATGGCATGAGCACATGAGCATACTGTATGGACTAGTGACATTTACCCTCTCGCACCAGTTTCTTGTATTCCTGGGTGTTGGTAGATTACATGGGGGACACTTTTGGGGTTTGGGAGGGCCTTGTCCTTCACATGTTTTTTCCTGTTCTTTGCTTGAATACTTAATATGATGAGATCCTAACTGGTAATAGCACTGACGATTCATCTTGAGAGTAAAGAGAAAGTCATAACATTTTCAACAAACACATATTAAGCCTAAAAATGTATTTATTAAATTTCTGTATCACAAAATTACTTAACCATTTGACGAGCATAAAAATATACTAATGAAACTTAAAATAAAATATAAAGACACAGTTTCAAAATCATAGGTGTGATAATAGTAATTTTTATGTGTATAAGGTGTTGTGACAGAAGTAACTGCAAATGATAATAGGCACATTGACAGTTAGGAACTGCAGTTAATAATAATAATAATAATACTGTATTCATGTTGAAAAATGGTACACCCATGTTGAATGCCATCAATACAAATATTATTTAACATGAAAACATAAGTTCTTAAATGTGATGAAGATTGTCACAAAAGAATTCATCCAATTAGTAAAGTGGGGAAGCAAGTAACAAGGTATATATCCCATTCTTGAAACTCTGTATACCATCTGATTTCAACGGAGTAAGCAGATAGTTGTCATGCAGTCGTATTTTCATATTATTAAATGTGTTGTAAGTTGATAACAATCTGCAATACTTAGTATTTAGTTTTGATTTACCTCTTGTGGAGTAGTTATTGATGTTAGATCTCAATTGGTAAGTTTATAGATTAACTTTCACATGAATCAGTGCCTCAAAGATATAAACACTAAATACAGTCGTGATTCCATGCCTAATAAAAAAAGGTTTGCAGGAATCATATGGTGGTATATTAGCAAGAGAGCGAATAGCTCTCTTTTGTAGTAGCTAAATTTGTTTAACATGTAGGGAATAACCCCATTACTCAAAACCATGATTCAAATGACATTGAAAGAAGGCATGGTGAAGTGTTAAACGATACTCATTGGAAATGAGAAAGTTGAGCTTTCTTAACATATAAACAGCTTTACTCAGTTTATTACAGGTCTATTACAAATTGTGTTCAACAGCTTTTAAGAAAAAATTGCTTACAGCATCTGGGGTGAAAGGAAGATTTTCTTTTCCATTGCCATGAGGAACTTCTTCATTGATTACTCTCCATGCTGCCTTTTGTTTATTTTTTGCATCCAATATAAAATCCTTATTACTTTTTGCTCACCTAACTGAATTATAATAATCTCTTTCGTATTTCAAGTAAGCCTCTTTGTCATGCAGGCTTCCACTGGTTTTGAAGGAGTGGTGATAGCCGAGTAAATCATTTCTGAGAGCTAATAATTCCCAGAGATTATGTTTAATTTCAGTGGGCATAGAGTTTAGTATTTTTCTAGGAATGCGTTGTTCAAAAAGGTGTAGGGTATAAATTATATGAAAGCAAAAAATTTTCAAGATCCTCACAATCACTAGTTTTTAGTGTTATGTCAATGTTGAGATCTCCACAAATTATGATATTGGCTTTCAGAGTCAAGAATAGGGATAGTATTAGTTCCAGTTGATTGCAGAAATGTTCAAGTACACCATTAGGGGAGCGATACACTGAAGCAATGATCAGATTAAGGTCCTTCAACATGATCGCAGATATTACGAAGAGCAATTCCAGACAGAATTTGTCCAACTCAATTACTTTGAAGGGTATACCTTTCAAGACATAAATACAGGTACCACCGTTTTTGCCAAAGATCAACATGAGAATGATGCCGAGCTAAAATCACTAATGTTATACACATCAACTTCATTTTTTGTAATCCAATGCTCATTGAGACGTAGCACATTGATTGTGGCCACCATGCTTGACAGATGCCTCTATCTCCGTTATCTTCTTTTGTAGGCATCTCACATTTTGGGAAAATAAATTAATGCCACTACCGAGTCAGAAGGACTTGGGTTTTGATATTCCCTTTTGGAGGCGGGTAACACGTTTCTCTAATGAACACTTTTCCGTAGTGTTGTCGTTGCGGCCCCTTGTTGCTGCTGAGGTGGATACCGGCGAATCATAAGTTTTCCACTCGGAGTTCCAATTTATTACTGCAGCTGAACCTTCTGGAATATTCTCTTAATCATCTGCATTCAAACTTTGGTACTGGAGACGACAGAGTCCCAAGTTTTGTAATTAAATTCTCCTATCCTTTCATTCCAGAACCCCTAATTTATTTTATTATTAAAAATCCCTCCCGAGGTATTTTCACAAAACCTCTCAAGACTTCGAAAGTTATTCCTATTTATGAAAATAAAGAAAGCAAGAACTACCAATAACTACCAACCAATTGCTAAAAAGCCAGTGTTCACTAAAATATTGGAGAGAAAATATTTCTAAATACTTACATACTACTCCAGTAAAAACAATTTATTATTAAGTCATCAACATGGGTTTATGAAAAACAGGTCCACCATTTCAGCCACATTTGAGGCCATCAACTTCATTCTGACCTCTCTTGACAATGAGAAGGAGGAAACTGATATTTGCTTAGATTTAAACAAAGCCTTTGACTCAATAGATCGTAGCATTCTTAGTAAAAAAAATTGCATGGCTATGGAATAAGAGGGGTATCGAGGCAGTGGATCCAGTCATATTTAAAAGATTGTGAGGATACACTGACTATAACAGTGAATGGTTTTGAATACATCAGCAAAGATAAATCCAAATCCATAGGGATGCCTCAGGCCTCTATTCTTGGTCCAGTACTTTTCTCAATTCACATTAATAATCTGTCTTCAGTTTTAACAAGAATGAGTTGGATGAAACCAATTTTATAAGCTGCTGCTTTCAATATATTAGTTTTTCCGATGAGCTACTAATGCTTTACTATGGCCTTATCTACTCCAATATTACGTATGGTATCATTTTCTGGGGCTCATCTCCTTTCTCACAAATCATGTTTAAACTGCAAAAGAAGGCTATTCACATCATTGCATCTAAATCCCCAAATTCATCAGCCTATCCCATCTTTCAAGATCTTGGACTCCTACCTTTCCCATCCATATAGATCATATTCACAGCAACACACGTGAAACCAAATCTGTGAGAATCAGATGCGAATTTTCACTGCCACATTCACTATACCAGAACTCAATCCTCTTCCATTTTTTTGTTATATTTATCACAGTAAATTGGTGTTACTGCTGTATGTGAATAATATTTTTTAAAAATAGACCTGCATATCAAATACAATCAAACCAAATCTACAAGCCTAGGACTTAAGTCAATAGGACTTAACAAATAATAAATTACCACAGGAATACAAATAAATAAGAAATATAGCACAGTCGGAAAGGCAAATAAAAAAAATGTATTACTGAGAATAATTATTACAGTGCATCTGAATTTATTAATGACAAAATATGAGGAATGTGTAAAATTAAACCTATGAAAAGACCAATGTATATCTGCATAAAATAAAAATGCATATATGTATATTTTTAAATCTTCTCTCTCTATGAATGCTCTAAATTTCTATTTTTTCATGATGTGTCCTATATTGTTATTGTACGGCAATCCTTGGGCAAATGAAATTATTATTATTAGTGCAATGAAGATTTAGGATGGTAAAACACCTTTGATAAAAATTCATCCACCACAGTTAGCCAAGAGATGAAATGTAATCGATGGAAAAATACAATTTTTCCTTTAAGAGAGCCTACTGAAATTATTCCTTCTCTTTGATATTGCTCTCAATGATGCACCTGTAGCTCCTACACATTGAACGTGTAATCCCTATTTCACATGTTTCTTTGATAATATCAAAATATCCATATTTTACACATCATCACAGAAAGGAAAATAAGCAAGCAAGGAAGAGTTACTGAAATATATTTTATGATAATACCATAAGCATGAAATTATATATTTAATGCTTAAATATTTAACATTTTTGATATTGCTCGCAAAAACATCTACCACTTTCGTTTTCATTGTAAAAGTATGAACCTACCTGAATTGGGATATTGCACAGTGCCATTTTTATGTCTGATTATCTTCTGGTCATTTATTCCCTATCTGCCTTCCCACACAAAAGCTATAAGATCTGAGAACTCTATGGTTCTTACAGAATGCCCGTAGGAACAAATGGAATGACAACCTACAGGACCTGCACTACTTGACGATTTTGAATTTACCCAATATACTCCAGAAGTTTGTCACTAGGAAAAGATATTACTATGGTAACATAACAACGTGCAAAAATAATTTCTCAAAACAATTGAACCATGTTTTATTCTTTGTTCATTTATACAAGTATTTCTAATTCACTGATAGGAATACCACAGACTATTGTATTGCAGAAGTATTAATCCTTGTATACCATGGTAAATACGAGGTCTGTCCAGATAGTATCCCAAAATTTGGATTTCCACGGGTTACGTACGTTTGATTTTCGATTTTTTTTGTGGCGTTATGTTGGTACTTCTGTCTCTCACTTATGCCGAAAAGTTCAGCCATTTTGAATGTCAGTTAATTGTTGACGGCTGTTTTGCTTGGACGTGTTTTGGCTTGTCTTCGATTTTGCCTGTTCCAAAAAATTGGACCAAAGATTCTGTATAAAATTTTGTATGAACAACGAAATTAAGTGCGCGGACGCATTCCGAATGTTGACTGTGGCATATAGAGGGGGTAGCTAGGAACGAAGCAACGTTTATCATCGGTACAAAATGTTCTCAGAGGGCCGAGAAGATGTGAATGACGAAGAGCATGCCAGACGCCTTAGCACGTCATAACATGACATCAGTTTTGATACGGCATGTCACCATGACTATTGAAACAGGTCGCCGTAAAGTCATATATTTGTTGGAATAGCAGGGTGTTACCTTTTCTATGCATCATGAAGGAGTGCTGCCAAGCTATGCCATCTACCATTGCATACTTTGGTATTAGACATGAAACTTATTAGAAATAAAAATGCATCAATGTATTTGTTTTTCTTCAACTTTATGTTTCTATTGCAATGAACTTTTGGCAATGCCATATTTCCAATATTGATGGCTAAAAAAAATGAAGGACTAGAGATGGTGCGGAGGCTAAAGCCCTGGCATCCCACCTTCGGCACCCGTGATTCAAATCCCAGTGATGACTGGAATGTTTCAATGGTATCCCGATCCCTGCATGTGGTGCTTTGTCTTTAAGTACTTCAAGTGGAGTCCGTTGGATGGGGTGCTGTGAACCCCTAAGCCCCTGTTGTTAATGGAGTGGTATATGATGACCCCTGGTTTCACCACACCACACCTTTATTACCTCAATATCATACCCCTACCAAATTACCCCTGGCACTCATTACCTTGGCTGTTGGAATTTCTCCTCTAATAACTAAAACAATTAAAAATATTATTTGCTATACCAGTTAAATATTTGTTTTATTTGCTGTGCCAGGCTGAACACGAGTTTGGAAAAATGTCTGATCACCAGCAACCCTAAGATACTAGTGGAACGAGTGCTTAACACCAACAGAAGTAGCTTGTGGCGTGCAATCATCGTGGGAATTACCCTCTTGTCGTCATTCGTTATGCAAAAATTCACTCATGAAGCGAGTCATTTCCGGGACTAATATTTTTGCTCATTTGGTGAATTACTTGCTATGCAAGATGCTCAATAATTGAGTTTCCACTGTAGCTTCCAAAGTCTTTCCAAAAACAGAGATTATGGAAATAGGGTGCTGGTTTGTTAAATCATATTTATCACCTTCCTTACGGACAGGCGTTTTTTGAATATGTTAGTTGCTGGGAAATCTCCTTTCTTAAAAATGAGTTCCAAGGTATTTGTCCCTTGGCCTTCCATTCCATTGTGTCCTCAATGAGTCCACTTTGTCTCTAGACGTGTGCCCTCTCAACTCTGGCTCTTCTCTTTCTTATCATGTTCCAAATCATATATTTCTGATATTTCAATTCTAATTTCATCTGTATGATCCTCAGTTTGAAAGGGTCCTATGTATTATTCTTGTGTGATTTTTTAATTATCCGGATTTCTCACCTATAGAGTGTTACACTCTGGGTGAATCCTTTTGCGTATCTCCCTTGAGAATAGTAGCTGGATCTCTGTTGTGAAGATACATGCTGGTGTCCTGGATTCTCTGCTATTTTTGCAATGCCCTTAGCCAAACCAAGAATACTAATGTCTTCCCCATTTGCTTTAATTCCTTTCATGCTCCTTCCTTCAGGTTTTATTCTTTTCTAATCATACATTATTTATTTTTCTTCCACCTTTCATTTGCATTCTGGTGACTTGGTTTCTTGTATGATTGGAGGATTTTCCCCCTGTTATTGTAGTCCATGCCAAATGTTTGTAATGGCTTGTTCTGCTCAATTTTTTCAGTCTCCTTTTCAGTTAGAGAGAGTGCGGCCTCCCTCATTCATCCGTTCTTCTCAAGTCCTTATCGGTTTTCTGGTGGGCTGTCCTCGATGTTCCCCTCTGCTCTTCAATGCATTATTTGTGTTAGCATTTTCAATGCATGTAATGTCAGACTTTATGAATAGAATGGTTCAAGGCATCACTGTGTGGAAGTGATTCATATCGGAAAAGAAAATACTTTGTTCTTACATGCACATTTTATTATGCACGACCTAGATTTTGACTTACAAAGACCTGATGATGACTTCGTGAGTCGACACCTAGGTTGTGCATAGTAAAATGTATGTGGAAGAACAAAGTATTTTCTTTTCCATCAGACTTAATGCTCAGTGTTCTTCAAAGACCTTGAGTCTCCATTTTCTTCAGTCCTGCAGCCATGCTCTTAATATCACACTCTTCCCAGAGCCCTCCACCAATCTGCAGCATTCACAGCTGTCATTGATTATCCCACATGGGCTTAGCTTGTTCACTTCACTTGGATGCACCTAAAAAATTTAACTTTTAATTAGTTGATTTCTCCCTGAAAGTAGAATTTTGATGCATTCTTGTATCTGTGATACCTGATGTATGTTTTTTCGACAATCTGTGCCTTGCGCTACATGCTGAAAAGTATTGTTCACATCCTAAACAAAACATAGATATATCTTATTGTGAGCAGTTCATCTATTTAAGGTAAGCTTTTATATGGTCCCGAACCGTAGTAATCAACCCAAAGATTGGTTTGTCGCTTGAGGATACAGCTCCCCTAGTACTAAGGCCTGGTTTGACCTTGCCCAGGAAGACCTGGTACCCTAAAAATCAAACAGCTTTGGTGAAGCTGAGCCTTCCGGTCAGTATTCTATCTACTGGACTACCACATTCCCATTGGCCCCGAACAGCTGTCCTCTACCCCTGGCCCATCAAATGCCCTTTTTACGCTCCAAAATATGCCCTTAAGTCAGCCTGAATCTTTTAATGGGCCTTAGATGTAAGGTTATGACTTTGACCTGTAAGGTCAACCCTGATTCGCCAGAAAAACTTACTATTTAGTATTTTGTCTGGCATCAGGCATAGAAAATGGTTGCCTTTATTGCAAATGTTGATAATATCACTGTTTGAAGTCTGTGTAGAAGCAATCGAGTTTTAATAATTCATTGAATAATAATAATAATACATTTATTTGTCCGGAGATTTGTTGCATATTCATACATACACAAATATAGGACACGTCAGATATAAATTTCACAATTTTAGAAGAGATACAATATATATATATATATATATATATATATATATATATATATATATATATATATATATATATATATATATACACATACCAATACACTAGTATAATTACATATTAATTGGTTAAGCCAGAATTGACGCATAGCGACAATTCAAGGTATTCATTTACAGAATAGAACATATTATTTTTTAAAAGGCTAAACAGCTTTCTCTTGAAAACAGGTACTTTTGTTTCATATTTGATTTCATGGGGAAGTTTATTGAATAACCTTAAGCCCATTGCTTTGGGCCCATGGGCAGTATTGTGTGTCCTGACAAATGGTTGGTCATTGCAGGTCCTTGTATAGTGACTATGGTAATTGTGGTTGGACTTGTACTGGGAAATATTACCCTTTGCATGTAAGATGACATTAAATATATATATATATGCAAGGTACTGGTAATAAACCAAGTCTTTTGAAGAGAGGTTTACATGGTGCATCGCAAGGAGCATTGCCCATAATACGTATAATCCTCTTCTGGATTTTGAAGATTATGCCCACATGGGGAGAGGAACCCCAGAAGAGGATACTGAAAGTAACACGAGAATAAAATTCACCATAGTAAATGGATAGCCAACAACCTCTAAATTTACAGAATATCTAATATTTCTAATAAGGAAGCATAGGGAGCTTAACTTGCTACGTAACTTGAAAATGTGTTCCTCCCAAGACATGTTTCTATGCAGGATTACTCCCAGGAATTGGGTACTGGAATTTTGGGGAATGCTCACACCTTCTACATCTACTGAGATTGCAGATGAAACTTTCTTTTTATTAGTAAAATAAATCAGGCTGGCCTTGTTTATATAGGGTTTTAGAAAGTTATGAATACACCATTCATTATAGACCGGTAAGCATAACCTCAGTTGTTTGCAAAATAATGGAAAAAAGAATCGCTGACTACATTCGGGAATGGTGGGCAAGAGATAGATGGCTATTCAAACACCAACATGGGTTTAGAACGGGATACTCGTGTGAAACACAGCTTTTAGGATTAAGTCAATACATCGGCGATGCAATAGATGAAGGAAAGGAAGTGGATGCAGTCATTGTTGATTTTTCGGCAGCTTTTGACCGAGTGCCTCACGATAAATTATTGCTAAAGTTGGATTCGTTACCATTGGACTTGAGGGTAAAACAATGGATAAAAAATTTTCTCAGAGGCTGAACTCAAAAAGTAAAATTAGGGGATACATTTTCAAATGAGGCGAGCGTACTAGCAGGAGTTCCACAAGGTAGTGTTCTAGGGCCATTACTCTTCCTAATTTACGTAAACGATCTACCAAACAATTTACATTCCCAAATAAGACTCTTTGCTGATGACTGCATTATATACAGACGGATAGAACATGTAAATGACCACGTAATATTACAAAATGACATCGATCGCCTTGGTGACTGGGTTACAAATAATAATATGGGCATTAATATAAGTAAAAGTAAGCATATAAAATTTTCAAATAAAAAGAATGCAGAAAAGGAAATTTACACCCTCTTTGGAGAAAGAATCCCATGTACTAGTCAATGCAAATATTTAGGCATTTATTTAACTAGGGATCTTGGGTGGGGGGCCCAAGTAGATAATTTGACACGGAAGGCATTTAAAGTATTGCATTGGGTGATGAGAAATTTAAAAGGAAGTAGCGTAGCCACAAAAGAAAAAGCATATAAGGCACTGGTTATCCCTATCCTAGAATACTCCTCCATAGTATGGGATCCATATGAGGTGGGACATATTAAAAAGATAGAAAAAGTTCAAAGAAAGGCAGCAAGATACTCGGAAGGTACAAAAGAACAGATAGTGTCACGGATATGTTAGATGTACTGAAATGGAAGAGTTTGAAAAATAGAAGAAAAAGGAGTAGGTTAGGCGCGATGTATAGAATTGTTAAAAAGGACGAAGCGTGGGAAGATTGATGGCAAGGGATAGAAAAGCCTAACTTTAAGGGAAAAAACGACCATAGCCACAAAATAAAAATAAGGACGCAAATAACAAATAAGAAAAAATACTCTTTTTTAAATAGAACCATAATTGATTGGAATCAGCTGCCTGGAGGTTTGTTTGAGCCCTTTCCATCCAATTTTAGAAGTTTTAAGTTGAAATGTAAAGCAGCCACTGGGTAATAAACTTCATTGTAGTCATGAAAATATTGTTTGTATGTGATGTGGACGGCATATTGTATGTGATGTGGAAGTGTCATTATGTAAAAATATTTTATCTCTTCTGTTTTTATGTGTTCGTATGTAATTTTCGTTGTAGAGTTATCTTTGACCTAACCTGACCGTTGCCACCAGGAAATTTGCCTAATTGCAACGTAATTGTGTAAATAATACATAAATTCATTGAAAATCTGAGCTACTTCAGCTACTCTTTCTGTCAAACTGTCTACTGAGGAGGCTGACACAATGATATTTGTATCATCAGCATACACTATTAGGTCTATCCCCTTAATGAACTTGAGCTTGTCTGGGAGATCATTGATATAGATTAAAAATAAAATAGGACCAAGTACAGAACCCTGGGGAACACCCAGTGTTACTTCTCTACCAGGAGAAACAAATTTGGAGCTATTTCTTGAGAGCTCAACATACTGATGCCGTTCACTTAGATAAGATTCAATCCATTTGTAGGGCGTGCCTCTTATACCATAGCATTTCAGTTTATATAGGAGTAACTGATGATTGATGAAGTCAAAAGCTTTACTGAAATCGAAAAATAATCATAAAGTTTCAGTTCTATTATCCAATCCTGAAAGTATTTGATTCACCATGTGATGCTGTTGTAGTGGACCTTGTTTTCCTAAATCCATGTTGAGATGTGGATAATAGGTTATATGTTTCAAGATATGATACAATACGTTGATAAAAAACTATTTCAAATATTTTCCCCAACTGGTTCAACAGGGATATTGGTCTATAAGAATTCATTGCCATTTTGCAACCTTTCCCTTTGTAAATTGGCACAATTTTTGCTGATTTAAGAGGGCTTGGGAAAATTCCAGTTTTTAGGGATTCATCAATTAAGAACAGCAGCTGATCCTTAATAGCAATAAACGACCTTTTTATGACTATCCCTGGGATGTCATCTAATCCGGGACTAAATTTGTTAGGGAATTTATTGATTATGTTGGTCAGTTCCATGGCTGAACATGGGAATATATATAATGAATTGCATGAGTTAGGAATATGAGAATAATTAGCTGAATTGACTGAAACTGTGGGATTTTGATGGGATAGGTAGAAATCATTCAGAATGGAGGCCATTTTACAGTAATCTGGTATAGCATTACCAGCGGAGTCCTGCAGTTGAAGATCTTGTACATTATGTGGATCCTTGGATTCGTTAATAATTTTCCAAATCTCTCTAGATTTATTGTCTGCATTGGTAAGTCTAAGGTTGTTGAAAGATTTTTTAGCACACTGTAAGGTTTGGCAATAACTTTTCTTGAGTACTGAGTATTCTTGGTGATCTGCTGGATTTGATTTACTTTTGTAATACACTGCGGCATCTTTCATTTTCTTCGAAAGCCAGTGAATTTCATCAGAGACCCACTGTCTTTTGCAGTTAACAGAAGAGCTTTTGTTTTTTGTATGCTTCAGGACACGGGGAAAGCAGATTTCAACTTAATGTAGATAGGTGGAATAGAAATATACAAAGCTAAGGTCAAAGGACTTCGAGGAAAAAAAATCGGACCACTCATGGGAATTTAATAAGTCACAAAAGGCGATCATATTCTGATCAGAGAAATACTTTTTGTAGTATTTTTTACTTTCTTTGGATGTAGACACAGCAATTGTAGAAAGAAGTGGGTAGTGATCTGAAGGGTGGGCATTAATGGTATCTGTTTGTACTAGTTCAAGGTCGATATTAGTTAGTACATTATCTAAAACTGTTTGCGAACTAGCACTCACTCTAGTAGGTTCACTGTTGGTAGCATTGATGTTGAATGACGTTAGTAAATCCATGAATTCCTTTTTAGCTTTAGAACCGCCATAAAATTACAATTGAAGTCGCCTGTAATTATCATGCAAGGTTCATGGATTGACCTATGGATTATTTCCAAGAGTTTCGTCAGTTTGGTCAGGAAAACGCAAACGATTGCAGGGGCGTGGTTCATCATGAGCTCTTGCCACAGGGTAGAACTGTAAATAAGGAATATTACCAGCAAATTATGCGCAATTTGGGCGAAGCAATCAGCCATAAACGCCCGGATTTGTGGAAGAACAAAAATTAGCATTTGCACCATGACGACACCCCTGCTCAAACATCGTTACTTGTGCGCGAACTTTTGACCAACACAACACACTAATGATGCCGTAGCCACCGTATTCCGCAGTCTGCCCCCCAGTGACTTTTTCTTGTTCCCGAAACTGAAGAAGCCCATGAAAGGACGACGCTACGCTACAGTTGACGAGATAAAGACTGCATGGAAGCTGGACAAGATCACAAAACAATGATTTTTTGAAGTACTTCGAGGATTGGAAAAAACGTTGGCACAAGTGTATTTTTCGCTTTATTCACAGCTATTACCGCTTCATTCACTAATGCAGCAAATAGATTAGCACTATATATTTATGAAAAATGTAGATTATTGTACACAGGTACCAGCTTATCAAATTTATTTTATTCACTTCATTGTTTAAATGATACCAGTATTTGTCCCAGTACATTTACACAAAAAAGTTATTTAATATATATTTATTACTTGTTATTTGTCCAGAGATCACAATACAAAATTCCAGGGGGGTGGTGTATGTACATGATATAAGGCACGTCAAAAAGGAGCAGAGACACAGGCTCAATTAAGACACATAGAGGAAATGATGCTCACAGTTACATAGTACTTGGCACAAGCCCATGTACATTTGCTTTAACATGCACATAAAATATCAATTCAGCAAATCATTGACTACCAACATGAATCGGACCATGACCATTGCTATAAACTATGAGTATGAACTTACTGGTCGGGAATATTATTGAGATATTTGTCAACCGAGTAGAACATATTGCGCTGTAGATATCTTTTTAATTTAAACCTAATGCAGCAGTTCACTTTGTACACTTGATACTTTAGGGTAGTCTGCTATATAATCTGATGCCCATTTCATTGGGTCCTAATTTGAAAGCTTTAGTTCTCATATTCCCATCATGGATATCATTCCGTCCTCAGGTGTAATGATGATGATGGGCAGAGTTAAGAGAATAGTTGCCAATGCTAATTATTTTATACATAAAATTAAAAACATAATGTAGATTCACGGGAGTGGTAGCAAGTTAAATTGATGGAGCATTGTGAGGTTTCCTCGTGATGATTCTAAGAGCTTTCTTTTGTATTTTAAAGTTGGTTTGAGAAATAGCGGTTGAAGGTTGTCTGTACACCACTTGTTTATTGAAAGTGCGATAGACTTTGATTTTTCCACAAGGCTGGGATATGTTTCTGTTGATATTATTACATTAGTGTCACTTTCAAACCACACACCTAAATATGTGTACAAAAAATTCTTCTTCATCAGCTCAATCCACAACAGAAATACTAGGGGTAATAATAAACTTCCTTGTCGCACACCATCGCACGGAAATCTATCACAAATCTTTTCATGTTGCATGCCGTCTGTGGAACTCTCTCCCAGATGACAAAAAACTCTTCATTAACAACAACATTCAGAAGAGCACTTCACAAGTTCATTTTCCTCAGGTACTTAACTTAACCAGTACACGCTCCCTTATTCCACTCAGCTGCTTTTCAGATCACTGTTTCTACCTTTTTGTTTTGTCATCTCAAGCTGTAGGAGTTTGCATCATTGTTTTTAGTAATATTATGCTTCTCATTACTCCGCATGTGTTGTCCATATATTCAATTTCTGTAACTATATAATATGTATACTATGTAAAAATGATTGTTACAATGTACATGTATCTTTCCTCTAATTAATAATGTTTTTGCAGGTTATTCACACCCCCCTTCTCTTTGTGGGCGTTTTTCCTGTGTGGGTTTTTACTGGTTGAGCAATGCCACGCTCTCCCTAGCTTTTCCCACAAACCTCATTCTTTGCTTAGGCTTTCCTTATTTTATTGTTCTCTATCTTTACTGTCATTTAATTTATGTATGAGTGTATGTGTATCCTTAATTTATATATGTATATGTATGTATATATGGGTGTATATGTGCGATATTATGTATGCATTAATGTATGTGTGTGGATATGTATGTATATGTGTAGGTATGCATATGCATGTATATGTGTATAATAATAATAATATTCTTTATTCATCTTATAATCATATTCACATATGGTAGATGTCGTCATTTAGGAACATACAGTTGTTCATAGATAATATAGTATACAGCACAATATACAATCACATAACATACTTATTTGAAAATATTTGCATACATACACCTAGTATTCTACTCACGCTAGACCTTGTAATTTTAGGCTAGTAAAGTCGTTTCATAATACTCCTCTATTGAGTATAAAGGATTGGAGGTAAGCCAATCACGCAGCACCCTGCAGAACACTACATTGCGGGCTGACTTTACAGATTTTGGAAGCATATTAAACAATTTGATAGATAGACCTTCAACTTTGTAAGTCCTATCTAGCGTACAGTATGGAAAATCCATATTAGACTTTGCTCTGGTGTTATGGCTGTGAACGTCAGCCCTAGTGGAGTACATACTCGTATTTTCTTTTACGTGAACTAATGAATAGAATATATATAAATTATAGACAGTAATAATTTTTAAATTTAAAAAGAGAGGTCTACAGTGTTCAAGTGGACATGAATTAGATAAGGTACGGACTGCCTTTTTCTGCATCACAAAGATTAGCTTAATATCAGATGCATGCCCCCAAAGTCTAATGCCATAAGTAATATTTGAGTGAAAGAATGCATAGTAGACATTAATTAAGTAGTCCTTACTAACATATAATTTCCATTTCCTGAGCAGAAATAAGGCTCGTGCAAGTTTTTTCCTAATGTAGAGAATATGAGTACTCCATGTTAACTTGGAGTCTAAATAAAATCCCAGCAGTTTCACAGGGACAGTATCCGGTGTAGCACATTTTAGAGTACATAGAAGATGCTGAGTTTTATCGGGATTCATATGGAGATTGTTGGCAGAAAACCTGCCTTTTTAAGTATAATAGGAACCCTATTCATCGCATCAGAATGATGGGGGGAACTATGTAGGAAAGTAGTATCATCCGCATAGAGGGCACAGTCAGTAATCATATTGGGGCAAAAGTCATTAATCATGACCAGAAATAAAAGAGGTCCAAGCACAGAGCCCTAAGGCACACCATAGGTAATATTTAATGGTTTTGACTGCTTACGATCAGATAAGTAGGAAGGAATAAATTTTAGTTCAGTATCCTTAAAACCATAATATTTCAACTTATTTATGAGAATTGTGTGATTAGCACAGTCAAAAGCCGAAGAGAGATCACATAGTGAGAGAGCCAAACATTGATTACCTTCAAAAGCCTTAATGATTTGCTTTATAACATATTCAACAGCTTGGGTTGTACATTTGTTGGGTCTGAAACCAAACTGAGTCGGTGTAAATAAATAGATTTAAAGATTCAAAATAGTCCAGGATTTGGGTAAATACAACTGATTCAATGATTTAAAATAAATAGACAGCACATAAAAAACAGTAGCATCCATTTTGAAGCAGTCAACACAGCATTCAAATGATTGTTCTTCATTGAGAAATTCGTATGGGTAATCAATGGGAATACGGGGAATACATTCAGACAGTAGAATTAAAACACCACCATTTTTGTGAACTGTCTGGCAAAAGGCGCTAGCGATGACATACCCAGGCACATGAAGAGAGTCAAGTTCACTCGCATTTAACCAATGTTCGTTGGCACAGATCACATGGGGTTGGTACTCGTTTGCTAGAACCTCGAGGTCCAGTAATTTATTACGTATGCACTGAATGTTTAAGTGCAAGAGCTTCAAATAACGGGTTATCCTTCCTGCGCTGGTGGGAGGCGTGGCTTCAAAAAAGAAAAATTTTTTTAAGATCATCACTACCACATAGCTTATACTGTTTACATAAGTTGAGTAAATTCCTTCTCTTATTCTAAAGGTCAATATTAAACCAATTTGCCTGTAGATTGGGCTTCTGTTTCAGCTGAATTAATTTCTTTGGGAATGCACATTCAAACAACAAGAAATTACTAAAATAAGTTGCAAACTTTCTTTCACAATCAGTATAGGTCTGCAGGGCATCCCAGTCAGTATTATTAAGCAAAGTTATGAAGTCATAGACATGGTGTACAGTCATCTGTCTAACATACACATTTTTGGAAGTTTTGTTATACGAGGGTCATCCGGAAAGTAGTACCCGTTCGTGAAATAAAGACACAAAAGTAAATATTAACAAACATAAAAAATTTTATTTGAAAGAGGATACTTTAAACTACTTCTCAACATAATCTCCAAGCAAATTAAGGCATTTGTCATAACGTGTGACAAGTTTCTGTATTCCTGCTGCATAGTCCTTCGCCGCCAGCTCATTGAGATACAGGGTCACTCATTCTTTAAGTTCTTCATCGCTGTCAAATCTTTTTCCTGCCAAAAAGTCTTTAAGCTTTGTAAAGAGATGAAAATCTGAAGGGGCCAAGTCCGGGCTATACGGTGGATGGTCGAAAGTTTCCCATTTGAATTGCTGCAAAAGTTTTTGTGTTATCCCAGCTGCATGAGGCCTGGCATTGTCATGAACGAGAATGACACCAGTAGACAATAGACCTCGCCGCAGATTTTGTATTGCCCGCCGTAATTTCTTTAATGTTTCACAATACGCATTGGCATTAATAGTGTCTCCACGGGCCATAAAATCAATAAGCAATACACCTCGTCGATCCCAGAAAATGGTTGCCATGAGTTTCCTGGTGGACAGAACTGTCTTGAATTTTTTTGGTTTGTTTGGTGAATGAGCATGATGCCACTCCATTGACTGTCGTTTACTCTCAGGTGATGCATAACAAACCCATGTTTCGTCACCAGTAATTATGCGAGTCAAGAAAGAGTCTCCTTCATCAGAATACGTCCCAAAAACGTCAGTGCTGCAGCCATACGCTTGGTTTTGTGCTCATCTGTAAGCTTGCGAGGGACCCATCTTGCACAAATTTTTGCATAATGCAGATGGTGTTTAACAATTGTTCGAGAAACATTGGGAAAATGCTCACAGATGTCATCAATTGTGACGCGCCGATCGTTCCTCACGAATTCGTCAACTGAGCTCACCAGTTGGTCTGTAATGACAGACGGTCTCCCCGAACGCTCATCGTCGTGTGTGTTCCCCCTCCCCATGTTGAAGTTGCGACACCACCGCCGAACAGACGACTCGTCCATTACATTGTCTCCATACACCTCCTTTAATTGGCGATGAATATCACATGGGCGAACGTTTCTTGCATTGAGGAATTTAATCACTGCCCTCACTTCACAACTGGCGGCGTTCTCAATTTTTTTAAACATTGTAAACAATCACAGAAACAACACAGGCAATGCTAGCGTCACGCAACTTGGCTCAGAGAAGGCAGACAAGCCACTGAAGCTATCTGACCTCGTCCAGCGGCTACTCGCGTCGTCAGCACTTCATGCGGCACGAACGGGTACTACTTTCCGGATGACCCTCGTAGTTCCCTACCACTTCTTAAATTACCAAACACTATCGGAGGCCCCTTCAGTATGCAATAACAAGATGCACTGATATCACCACGTTTGTGAATAGGAATGACCTTGAAAAACTTCAACTGATCAGGAAAATAACCAGACTGGAGACAAGAGTTGATGACAATAGCAAGAGGGTATGCTAACCAGTCAATTACAGATTTGATTGAATTATTTGAAAGCCCAAACATATCTTTACTATTAGAATTCTTGAACTTTTTCACTACTTTAATTATGTCTATCTGAGAAACTTCTTTCCATCTAAATATAGAATTGGTAGTGGGAGTATTGCATAATAGGTTATTAGCAGTATTAGCTGAGGTTTGATTAATATTATTTATATCAGCTATAATATTGTCAACCGAACTAATAAAGTTGTTATTAAAAGATTCAGAGTCTATTGGAACATCATCAGAGTTTTTACTAAATCCTGTTTATTTTTTAATGATAGTCCAATGCATTAATGCATTGTCCCTTGACTTAAAATGGCTGAATTGCAAAATCCCAACTGGTTTCTCATATCTTTTGACCAGGAATGATGTGTACACCCTAGGACTATTCAGTCCTTGAGCCATAATTACACAAGGCCATTTGGGAGGCAATTGGCAGAGGGTAACCGAGGAACTGCCACTTGTCAGCAGGAATAGCCTCTACCAAGTTATTCTGCCAGTTGGGAGGCCATTTTATGATAGTTGTCGGCTAACCTAGGTTATCTGCTATAGACATGATGCTGCCTGGAAAGACCGAGGGAAAAACACCTTCCAGTTGCTCCAGTTCCTATTGTCCAAGATGGTAGAGAATGCAACGGCATTGGTCTCTATTGTGGGACCTTTAGTATTTCATAATGCTGAAGCATGTGACATTTTGTTCAAAGAACTTGATAAGAATTCAAGTATTTAAGATGAAATCTGGATAATATTGAGATGGAAAGATAAGAGTTGCTTACTAACTGTCATTTAGGGCAGTAGATTTGCTGGGGCTATCTACATGAGGCAGATTCAAGGATGAGTCAAGAGTGATGGCGACAAACCTTGCCAAGTCCACTCCTCAAGGAAGTGGGCCTGCCTGGCTGCGGTAGTTCAGCCTTCTCATGTTCACACTGGGTCAGTTGGCCTCTCTTACCAGTGGCCTGTCTCCCAATTCGCCTTTTTCTGATGCAGCTTTACAAATTAAAACTTACATACTAGGGATTACTTCACAGTTATGTTGGACTGCAATTCTTGATAATAATAATTAAAATTTATTTTTAAGAAAATTTAAATCATGATTTACATAAAACCATTCTGTCAAAAAAATAGGGCAATACAGGTATGTTGCCATTGGTTCAGTGATTGGCTTCTCAATGAAGTCTTTGGCTCTGTTTTTGAGTAATGGTTCATAAAAAGGAAAGAGCTTGGTCTTGTACCTTCTCCAAGTAGAAAGCTTACCTTAACTACTGAAAGCAGTACTACTTAATGCACACAATGCTTTAATTGAACTAATCAAGTAATATCACGGCAATTTTGAGAAAGTTGTGGTCATTTCAACTCATATATGCCATGAGGAATTTAAAAAATATGGAGGTCAACAAGGCAATTTTGAGGAAATTGTGGTCATTTTAACCCACATATGCCATGAGGAATTACAAAAACATGGAGGTCAACACCATAGCTGGTTATCTATCAAGTCTTTGACCTCTGTCCTTGAATTACAATATGAAATAAAAACAGTAGTCTCAATATTTTTTACACCAATTTATCACAAAATATTGACTGAAATACATGCTTTCTGTAATTTAACGACAAGGTGACCCTTTATGAGAACACTCCTGCACATAGAATAAAAATTGGTCGTAGAATATCCAAGGAGGCTTTCACTTAATACCAGCCATCGCAAGTGCTTTCTCTCCAGCGTCTGCAAGAGAATGTTTAAACGTTGAATATACGGAAAATGAACCGATAAAACATCCTACATTACGATTAACATAACAAACCCTTCTCATCAGCCACAGACACAAACTCCGTTTTGGGGGTAATGTTGTGTTTAAGAAATTCGACTTCAGATGATTTAAGTTCTTCACCAAGTTGCTGCAAAGCATTCAGTATTTCTGCCTAGAATTTATATAGTAGTAAAGAACGCATTAACCAGATGGAGATACAAAAATAATTTGTCGAGATTATCTTTTCCTTTGACCAACCTTCTCCATTTCCCGCTCCAAAGAGGAATTTTTCCTGAGTTTAATGTCTCTATCTACCTCAGCTAGTCGCTGCCTTAGCTGATTAGGCTGTCTTTTGGCAAACATCTGGATGACATAAGGGGTTTTAAATGATGCACTAATAGCTGCTCGTATCGCCTGAAATTGAAGACACGAGCTTCGTCAGCCGTCACTTTACTCGAAGTGTTGCATTCATACAATATCTACCGTAGTTCTTACCAACTGCATTGCACTTAGCTGATCTACAAGTGTTACATCCCCAGAAATTATTTTCGTCAAGCTATCATTTAACTCATTTAGCTGCTCTATGGTTTCTTCCCTTGACTCTTCATACTCATCAGGTGTCATTTCATCTTTACATGCTTCTAAGTCAGACAGCTGCTTAACCAATCGATCTAATTGATCTTCCAAATTATGCTTTAGCTTTTCTGTTTCAGCCTTACCTCGAGATGCCATAATTTATTTCCCAAATGCAAATATAAACAATATCCCTCCTACGTTAAGTCAAAATAAATCAAGCAGACTACTTCTATAACAATTGAGCCACGCTAACCGCAGTAAGGTAATTGTTTAAAATGAAAAAATCACTTATTTATCCTCGATTATAAATGTAAGTTGATTGAAAAATATTTATCGGTGCAGTTATGATGAGCTCTCTGGTGAGATGATGGAACAGAAAATGAATTATCAGGGGCTCATTGAGATGTGATGAGACACCACGGTGTATATAGTAAGGTCTCTCTACGGCAGATGCCGCTAGGGTTGTTTCTTAATAAACTCTCTCTCTCTCCACTGCAGGTTGGCTGAAATTCTTTGGTAAAGAAGATCACTTTTTAACTTAATAATTAAAGATTATAACAAATTCAAGTGGAAAATTATTTTTCCGGATAAAATTATTTTTCTGCATCCTGTTTTATTCAACCGCCATTTCCCGACCTTTAACCCTACGGCAACACCCGAATGAGTCACGGAAACATACGAACAAATCTTCTTGATTTCAAGAAAGGTCCTGGTGATTCTGATTAATGGAAAATATCTTTTTTCATCGACAATTAGTAACGTTTTTACACACTCATCCATTGAATTACATATTATTCTATCTATGATGTGTTGTACTACGGCGATATTTATTCATTTTACAGGTGATTTTCGAAGAAACTGTAACGAAACGAAAGGTCCTTCTATGAGGACTCCACACTCATTACAACACACGTTGCCATGAACTTATCGAAGGGAAAACATCAAGGTGGACAGACTCCAGCAGGATACCAACAACGCTTCAATGGAAAGTATCCTTTTAACAGTCTTTATAATTATCGCCGATTTAGAAAGTAAGTAGATATAAGGCGAGCTGCGTTAGAAGACAGCCATCCTGCTAACAACAACAGCCGGTAAGTTTTATTTTCCGCCATCAATTTCCTGTTTATTGCATTGATTTACTGCTTCTTGTATACGTGTATTCTGTTTCAACGTGGGTGTTCTATACTTACGTGTTATAATTACTAAATGTCCTTTGAAGGAACTGCGTCAATGGTGCTAAGATGTAGGTTGGCAACTTACGTGAATTGATTTGTGCGAATGGATGCAGTGAAAGGAAGTTTGACAGTTGTTCTTTGGTTGTTGTATGGTTTCAATTGTTTAGCTTAGACAGCGGCAAGTATTGGCTTTTAATTTTTTTCCATTTAAGGTGCTTTAGGGAAGTGATTCTGGTTCCGTGGAAATGTTGAGGCAGTTATATACGTCGTTATTCAGTGGTTTATGTATAGCGAGTAGGAAAATGCATTAACAATTAGCCTTAATAGTACTCCCGTAGGTAGTCGGAGTGTTTATGAAGGCGATCAGTAGTATTTATATTGTATTAAATGTATTCTGGTGCTGTCATCGATTTTAACATTAGTATTGATGATCACTCCATATGACGATACCGCCGTTACGATTTTCTCACTCCGCATTAATTTATAGCATGGTTATTCAATATATGTAGCGGGGTAGTTGTTTATTGTCGCAAAATGTATTCCTGCAATGAGAATTTTTCGATAAAATACGGGAAATAATTAGTTGAGAAAGAACTGGGAATGTCGACATTTTGTGCTTAATCATCAGAGGAAAAAAATTTTCACACGTGGTGACCATATTCTTGTGTGGAAAATTAATTGGAGTGCTGTTTTAACAATATCGCCCAGTGAGGCGAAAACAAAGTATGGCATATGAGCAACTTCTTTGCTTAAAATATTTTGAGAATGATTAATGAACTTGTAGGAACAATTACCAGCCTGCGTTCTGTCGTTATTGACTGACCAATCAATTCCTTGTTAGTTTTAAGTTCTTCGTAGTGTAGCCAAAGAGCGCTACCCTACTGTGTTATGTCTTAAATCCTGCCTAGGCGAAAATATGTGCGTTTAGTTACATTCTCGTATTTAATTATCCTTTGGTTTATAGCCCCAGTTCTTTGCGGCTTCACGCGTTGGACTGCACTAGTAGTCCTAACTTGATATTGATAAATCTTGAAGTATGTGGAAATAATGTGCGATGAACGGCGCTCTCGAAGTGTGTTTTGGACGTTCAATGTTTATCGCTGCCTTAATATATCACTGGAGGCGTATTTAACTGTCGGTTACAATTTGCATTTCTAAATGTGTCTACATATTGACAATCAGCCTTTGGAGTTTCCATTGCCTCTGTGATTTATTTGATGAAATTGCTAGCTGAAATTGGCCAGTTTTGTGTACCGATTTGGGAGTCACCTAGTTTGTTTTATGGTTCTATAGGATTCGCTCCACTTCACACCCTTCGTGGGTATGATTGCAACTAGTCCCAGGGTTCTCAGCAGCGTTGTTTTCATGATTACTATGTAGCATGTGTTCTCATTTTTTGCTTTCACATGGCTCTGTGCATGCATACAGTTCGACATTTGAAACAAATCACGGGCCATTATGAGGAGAGCATTTAGAGATAACTAAGCATAGTATTTTCTATAGTTTGGTGTGAAGTGTATCATATTAATTGAAAGGTGTTGGCCATGGCCTATTCAAAAAACAATAGTTACTCACTCTGTGTGTATGAAATTAAAGATAGGAAATGCTGACTCAAAGGAATGATGGCACTTGCAATACTTTGTGTACTTACTTAAGAGTTACTGAAATAAGCATCTTCCTAGGAATTTTTTCAATTTAGGTGTCCTTTAGACTTACTGTTTATAGTACTATAATTTGGGGAAGTATGTGTAAATTTTTAGAAATTGCATTTACACAATTTGCATGTACTAGTTATCACTTTCCCAAAGATCTAGACCTATATTGGTCTTTCACTGTGTTTCATGCAGCATTTGCACACTTTAATTCATGCTCACCAATGGACTTTTTCCTGTTTTCTGAATTTTTCTATTTAAAACGTCTTGAGAGAGACTGAATTAATTATGTACCCAATTTTGAGGTTATAGAGTGCAAAGATAGATTTAATGGACTCCCAATTCAGCCAAGCATTTGAGAGGGGCAGTGCAAATCTCTTTGTCTCTTGTGTAAAAGCCAAAGTACATAGCCAAAGTACATGTATTCAAAAAAGCATCTCTGAAGGACAAGCCAAGAGTACTAGGTTAAAATCTCTATGTATTTGGACACACAGGCGAAAGGTGGCATGGGTACTTAAGGTCAGCCGTGGAGCAAGAGGTATTTTGTGATTAGAAGAGAACGAAGATAGTTAATGTTGAAATGATTCACGCTGAGGAAATCTGCATTTTAGTTTCAGTATGATTCTGTGAACTTAAAGATTTGTTTGAGCAATTGCACCATTTTTGTGGCATTGGATGTCCCTGTTGTTGATTGATATTCCATGAGCACAAGATTGAATGTAGGCGAGGCAGCATTCCATTTTAACGTAGAAGTATTCTTTGGAAATTCTATTATTCTGTTAATAATTTGTTTTCCTATTTAATTTCTACCCTTGATATTCCAGTCCTCAGTCTCAAAACCTTTTTGATCAGTTTTCTGAAATACGGACCAAATATCCAATTAATAATGTTTTCTAAAATTTGAATGTTAAACGAATCAATGGCTAAAAATTCTTCTGTTGTACATGATGCTTGAATTTAATTCCATGTAATTTGTTCGATGGGCGAATTCCCATGAAATGCTCTTGTCTTAAACATTTAAAGAATGTGTTGTTTCTTTTAGCATGTTTTATCATTCATAATTTCAATTCTTGAAAATAGTGATATACGCTTAAAGTTATAAAATGAGAAGAAAATTATCACATATTGATCCCATTGCAGAATTATCTAATTGCCAAGAATTAGAATGATGATATTTGATTAGTGTTATAGCAAGTACTGCCATAGGTGTGTGACATATGCTATCGTAGGGTACATCAGGGAACAGTCGATAAAATATGACAATGTTTACTAGAACTGGTGTAATGATTAGCACCAATGAAGGAAGGAATGAGCTTTATAAGCTAAGAGGAGGGCAGTGGAGGGCTTCAATATTATGCCCCATACCTTTGTCGCTGTTTTCTTTCCATTTCGTTTGGTCACAGAACTCTGTAAATTTCGTTGCCCCCATTAATGCAACACCCATACACAGTAGTCCCCCTGATTATTGTCTTCCATTACATTGACCATCCACACATGAAAATTATTCATGCATTGCCATTGGCTCTGCCGACATTAGTCATTAGTGCAAACAATGCCTGTGCAATGTCACATCCCATTTCTCTGATGCCTCACTCCACATCATATGTGATATTTTGGCAAACTCGCTCTCTCCTCATCACTGCATGACGTGCACTGCACTGTGCAGACAGCCTGTGGCCAAAAGGAGAATCAATTGAACTCCCAGGAATATCTTTCTCCCTTCTATGCAAGGACTAATTTGTTGCTTTTTGCCACTGCCCGGACTACAACCTTGACGTGGTGGAAGGGCTTGTGCGTTCCGATGACCCCTAGAGCTGTGCTGGCGGGAGCAATAATTATTGCTCCTGGTAGGGTCACCCATGCCAGATACGTCGAAGGTTAGGAGCCAGACGAAAGGTAGTCCACGCAGCGTCTGTTCCTCAGTGAGGCGGCTGCAATGGCGTCTGACCCCAGTGGGGCGGCCAGTAAGTGATGGTGTCACGTTAAAAACACTAGATAGATAATGGAGTGATAATCATAGAATAATACACAGCGGCGGGGACGAGAGACAACAAGGGGTTGCCATAGTATTAAATGAAGAGGTAGGAAGAAGCGTAGTCAACATAGAGCAGGTAACGGATAGAATATTACTAGTAGAGATAAAAGCAGAACCGACGATCTTTGTTATTATTCAGGTATACATGCCACTGAGCAACCATGAGGAAGAAGAGGTCGATAGGATATACGATCAGTTAGAGGACATAATCGCGTGTGTTCCTGCAGGGAAACATTTGATAGTAATGGGGGATTGGAATGCGACGGTAGGCGAAGGAAGAGATGGTGATGAGGTGGGGGACTACGGTTTAGGCATGAGGAATGACCGCGGGGAGAAAGCAGTTGAGTTCTGCAGGAGACAGGGGCTAGTCATCACCAACACTTGGTTTAGAAACCACAAAAGACGCAGCTATACATGGAAAATGCCAGGTGACTCAGAAAGGTATCAGCTAGATTATATCCTGGTTAGACACAGGTTTAGGAACAGTGTGATAAATTCGCACAGCTTCCCGGGAGCGGATGCGGACTCTGACCACAATTTTGTTGTTATGAAATGTAGCTTCCGTTTCAAAAAGATTAGGCAGGGGCGGCGAGATAGAAAATGGAATGTAGAAGCATTAAATGGTTTGGAAAGGAAGGAATACAAACAGGTGGTAGAGGAAATCATGGAGGATGGTAAAGAGCTAAGTACTATCGAAGAAAAATGGGAAAGTTTCAAGAAGGGGTTGACTAAAACCGCAAAAGACACTATTGGAACCGTTAACGCTAAAAGGACTAGGAAACCATGGAACACGGATGAGATGATTACAAAGATGGATGAGCGGAGAAAGTGGAAAAATGTTAATACAGAGTTAGGCAAAATGCGGTACAAAGAGTTAAATAATAAACTAAGAAAATAGTCGACGCAAGAAAGACCCAAAAGAGATAGAAGGAATACGTAGAAGAACTGTTTAGTGAAGAACTTAGACCAATAAAGTTAGACATAGAAAAGGAACAAGATGTAGAGGAAGATAGCTTAGGTCCAGGCATACTCGACGATGAGATAGGAAGGGCATTAAGGGAGATGAAGGGCATTAAGGGAGGAAAAATGGATAGAGAAGAAAACAAATGAGGTGTTGATGTTGAAGACTGTGATAGAGGGGAGAATGTTGGGCAAACGAGGAAAGGGAAGGAACAGGATAGGGATGTTGGACGGGATGAAGGGAGGAAGAAAGTACTCAGAGATGAAGAGGGACATGATATAGAGTAGGATGATGGATTTTGTTTTTTGTTAGGAGTAATAAAATGTTTGTTTGGTAGTTGTGTCCATCCAAAAACCTACCTAAACCCGTAGATTGCCTTATAATAATATGCATACATACATATATATATATATACATATATATATACATATATATATATATATATATATATATATATATATATATATATATATATATATATATATATATATATATATATATATATATATATATATATATAAACACAGATGTAGATTTTTAGAATTCTGAAGACGACAGCCGTGCTGTCGAAACGTAAAATAACAAATTGTGAGTGTCCTTTCTTTGTGTCTCTATATTCTAAAAATCTACATCTGTGTTTTTATATATTTGTGTGTCGCCGAAGAGCGTTCCATTTCGAAGATATTTTATATATATATATATATATATATATATATATATATATATATATATATATATATATATATATATATATATATATATATATATATATATACACATATATATATATATATATATATATATACACATATATATATATATACACACATATATATATGTACACATATATATATATATATCAAAAGGGCATAACATTTGTTTTCTTCTCTGTCCATTTAACCCTATCCATTCTTCTCCACACCCACATTGCAAAAGCCTCCAGTCTACGTCTATCCTCCTGCTTCAGTGACCACATTTCCGCGCCGTACATAGCTACACTCCATATCAAAGTTTTTACGAGTCTTTCCTTAACATCCCTACTCAACGTCCCTGTCATCAACTCCCTCCTTGTAAAAGCCCCCTTGCCTAGCGCAATTCTTCTCCTTACGTCCCTACTACATTGACCGCGTTGGTCCAAAACACTACCGAGATACGTCAAGTGTTCTACCTGTTCTAGTTTTTGCCCTCCTATTTTAATGTATGCCTTAGCCTTTTTCTTTCTAGAAAATCACATTACCTTTGTTTTATGAATATTGATTCTTATCCCATACCTGTCGCAATATACCTGCACTGAGTATGAGATTGTATCTCTCCCCTTCCTAAACCCAAACTGATCATCCTCTAAGTAATCATTTGCCCTACTCTCTATCCTTTTGTTTATGATCCTGAGAACAACTCTAGCTGTGTGGGATATCAAACTTATTGTCCTGTAGTCCTCACATGATGTAGCCCTTACCTTGTTCGGAATTGGAACTAAAACTGATCTCACAAAGTCTTCCGGCCAGATTCCTTCCTCATAGATACTACGAATGAGTCCTAATAGCCTCTTCCTCCCAAATTTTCCTAAACATTTTAATAGTTCAGTGGGAATGTTATCCACCCCCACAGCCTTATTTAGTTTCATCTCCCTTAATGCCCTTCCTATCTCATTGTCTAGTATGCCTGGACCTAAGCTGTCATTCTCTACGTCATATTCTTTTTCAACATCTAACTTTGTTGGTCTAAGTTCTTTACTATACAATTCTACTATGGATTCCTTCCATCTCTTTTGGATCTTTCCTGCGTCGACTATTTTCTTACCCGCCTTATCTCTAACTGCTATCATCGACCTTCCTTTCTTACTTCCCGATAAAGATTTAACTTTTGTGTACAGCGCACCAATTTCACCCTTCCTCTGTAACCTTTCCATATCCTCACACTGGGCCTTCCACCATCCTTTTTTGCTCTATTTGTTGCCCGCCTCAATTTATTGTTTAATTCTTAGTACTTCATTTTGCCTGACTGTATTTACATTCTTCAATTTTCTCCGTTCGTCCATCTTTGTAATCATCTCATCCGTGATCCATGTTTTCCTAGTCCTTTTAGCGTTTACGGTTCCAATAGTGTCTTTTGCGGCTTTAGACAACCCTTAAGTACTTTGATGGTACTTAGCTCCTTACCACCCTCATGATTTCCTCTACCGCCTGTTTGTATGCCTTCCTTTTCAAACGATTTAATGCTTCCGAATTCCATTTTCTAACCCGCCACCCCTGCCTTATCTGTTTGAAACGGACGCTACATTTCATAATAACTAAATTGTGGTCAGAGTCCGCATCCGCTCTCGGGAAGCTGTGTGAATTTATCACACTGTTCCTAAACCTGTGTGTAACCAGGATATAATCTAGCTGATACCTTTCTGAGTCACCTGGCATTTTCCATGTATACCTGCGTCTTTTGTGGTGTCTAAACCAAGTGTTGGTGATGACTAGCCCGTCTCCTGTAGAACTCAACTGCTTTCTCCCCGCGGTCATTTCTTGTGCCTAAACCGTAGACTCCTCTCACGTTCCTATTCTAACTAATGCGGTCTTCTTCTGCGTCTACTTTCCTGCTGCTGCCGGTTTTCCCTTGCAAGGGTTTCGTGGGATGACGACCGCGGAAGCCTTGCCTCCCCCGCTGCCGGGCTCGACACACGGCCGATTGGGCCGAGTCCCGTAGTTTGCAGGACTTAAAATCTCTGTATTGTCCATCATTTTAATATTGGGAATGGTAATTGAGGTGGTGTCCCGTTGCCTTCCTCAATAGTGTTTTAAACGTGACACCATCACTTACTGGCCCCCCCACTGGGGTCAGACGCCATTGCAGCCGCCTCACCGAGGAACAGACGCTGGGTGGTCTGATCTTTCGTCTGGCTCCTAACCTTCGACCTATCTGGCATGGATGACCCTACCAGGAGCAATTATGATTGCTCCCGCCAGCACAGCTCCAGGGGTCATTGGAACTCGCCAGCCCTTCCACCACGTCTAGGTTTTCGTCCAGGGGACGGATATATATATATAATTATATATATAAATATATATATAAATATATATATATATATCTATATATATCTATATATATCTATATATATCTATATATATCTATATATATATATAAATATATATATATATATCTATATATATCTATATATATCTATATATATCTATATATATCTATATATATATATATATATATATATATATATATATATATATATATATATATATTAATGCGCGTAAGAATTATATAAATATATTATTTTTGTAAAAATACGTTCAGGTTTGGATTTTTTCAATTTTTCATTACAAAACGCGTATCGTCATTTTTTTGATCATCTGAACATTTTTGTATTGATAACGCGCGCGTTGTCGATGAGAGAATACGGTACATTAATTATGTGCACCTTTAGGAATATACTCCAATATAGAGATTCCCTGGAGAGATTTTTCCTCTCTCTCTGTACATAAAAACTACAGTGACAAAAGTTTTTAGTCTTGGTACTTCATCAATTAGAGGATTTCCACAGTAATTACGAAATACCTCAGTTTGGATGGATAGGTAAATATTTCGTGTCCCCCCGTGGGCTTAGCAAAAGCGGCAAAAATTTCCGGTAGCATTACCTTGAAATTAAATTCTAAAAAAGTTGATTCATTTTGTAAGTAACTCTGCCATCTATTACTGTCATGTACTTCTGAAGCCACGTAATTATTTTTTCTAGCATATTGTGAATTCGACTTTGTTGTGCATATTAGTTCGGTCTTCAGGTTTAATCTCTCAATGTATTATCCAGAAATAACTTAAGCTTGAGCGTTTAGCTTAACCGGGAGAAATATGTACAGAAATTTACAAGACCAAAATAATCCATGCATTTCCATCACATCATTCCCTTTTTGAGAAATTCATTTATTAATATCTTCGTTTTCGGTTATTCCAAGGAACTTGATCCTTTTTATCAATTCCTTCCATACTGTGCTCTCCTTGCAGACTTCTTTCGCTTCTGTGTCGCCCGTTCTTCCCTTTCCGAGGCTGTGGGTGGACGTTCTACGTCATTCGATGGCCTGCCTCGTAGACTTCCTTTCCTGGACCATCTTCCCAACGTGGCACATCTCTTTGTCCTGAACGCGGTGCATCCATCCCTCGTACTTCCATGGTCCACTCATTCCTACGTACATAAAATGGCTCCAATTTCCTCCAAAAACACTCCTCAAACACCCGATCACGCGGTGCATACCCAAATTTCGCCTCGACGCAGTGTGTGGGAGGAACCGATCAAGCGACTTAGCTTTTAGGAATTATGGGCACACCCCCCCGGGGACACATCTTCCTCGGCACCCCAAATCCCCATTCGCCAGACACGCACACCTTCCGGCGTGTGGCCGATTTGAGGCGACCGGAAGTGGCGTATTATTCCAACCAAACGACCACTCACGCGGGGCGCATGAAAGTGAGCGGCCCGTCGTCACTTCCCCCCTCCACCCCTCCGATCTTGATTGGCGGGAAAGGGATCGCGAAACGGCCGACCCTTGGTCCGCCTGGGCTCTCAACCCACTGCTTCGGAAAAAAAGATCATTTGGAAGGAGGAGTTCATCTACATCTACTCAATACCCCGCAAGCCGCCGCAATTGGCGGGGGGTTGACGGGACACCACTCGTAATTAAGAAAAAAACGCATGCAAAAGCCATAAATTTCTACTATCCACAAGCAAACATGGTGTGCTCTCATGCAAGAACACTTGCACCCCACACAAATTCTTATGTCTGCGCAGCGCTTATTCCTGTCGTCTCTTGTAAATCGAATGTCTTCAATATTTCTATGATGACTTTGATTTCTTACTATTATGATTCCTGATTGTCCAGTGATAGAACGAATATGTGTATCCGTAATTCGTTTTGTTGCTGAACTACACAATTGTTGGTGCTGTTTAATTGGTTATATTTCATTAATAAAAGGCTACTAACTCTTCGCATTGATGATTAACATAATTTGGCACTCGTCTAAACTAACTATGAGGTAGTTGTATCAAACGATTGAAATGAAATGGGGTATGTCGTGACTCAAACTGATTAGCGAAGCAACCTGAAATCCGGCCCTAGACATAACCCTTCTCCAACTCCACATGCTTCAATCATCCTGTCCTCGCCTCGCTTGCCTTTTGCCCGGTCCCAGTCTTCGTCATTTCATCCCTGATATGAATGCTCCGCTGCCACCGTTAATTTCCCCCAATACACGTTCCCCTCCGCCCCGCCGTGCCCTGGCAAGATTTTTTTGTCCGCCAATGTGTTAAAAATGCATTTCCGTATGCATTTTCGGGGAAGCGTTAAGGGCGTCTGACCGGCGAGTCCGGGTCCGATTCCAGGTGACTGCTCTGAGCGTCGCCTAGGTTCACCCAGGTCGGCTGCCAGATCTTTCCCGGAAACTAGAGGCGGCGCAGGGAAGGGTCCTCCCTCCCCCTTATTACCCCGTGTAATTATGTGTGAATTTCACTCGCCGCTCTAAAGCGAGGTGCCCTGCCCTTGCCCGTCACGCCGTCCTGCAGGGTCACTCTCGGCACTGCCGATTCGTGACGTTTTTGCCAGTTCCTTCGCGAGGCTCCGTGTGAGATAAGAAGTGCACATGCGCCGGGCAATAGTCATAAGCTCTTTAACTCATATTTATTGAAATTGCCTCTTGCCCCCCATTGAAAAATTGTATATATCCAAATATAAAACATTTTCAGCGTATGTGATGATTATCCTAAAATCGATTAGCTATCTTGAAAGTCGATTATACCAATACTTAATTGAAAAGGTCAATGGGATTAAGGGTATAAAGAGTGCGGTTTTTGAAGGTGCGCTTAACATACTTCTTCCGTAAAATTATCCGTGCTTGAGCTGCCTTATGTGCTGCAATTTTCTCGCCATACCAGCGCCCGCTGCCCGTTCGTAATCCTCGATTGCAATTGCGATTTATTGCGGATATCCGCTTCCGCGCGGGCCGTCGCGTGCCTCCCATCGGCCACCTGGTCCGGGAGCACTCGAGGGTCACGTCCCGGGCAACGGATGCGGGGGGAGGGGGGGGTCAGTCGGTCCATCGCGGGAACGCCGTCGCCCCCAGCTGTCGAGCCGGCGTGCGCTTGGCGGTGGTGGGGTCGAAAAGGCCCTCCTTCCGGGGCCGTAACATCGCCCACGAGATATGTCGCCCGACCTCTCTCTCCGTCTGGACAACTTGCCGAGGCGCCGTGTCGTATCTTTCTGTTGATCGCTCTCGCGGACCCGTGTCTCTCCCGAAGCAGAGTTTCGACGGTCGTGGACCCTACAACCCGACGCTGATGATACCATTAAAAGTGCCAAAGCGTACATCTAAATTGGCGTCTTATCGTAAATTTTAATGATCACTGGATTTATTGTTATTGGTTGTTGATTAGGAACCCGCATTGTTAAGATTCCGGATCGCGGCCCTGCTTCGTCATATGTCGTCGTGCAATACTGTTCCCTTGACAAGGCTTACTTATATTTGGAATTTTTAATTGTTTTAGCGGCAGAAGAGGGGCGTGTTGTAGAATGGTATTTTTGGTTGTGTTTTGTAAGGAGAGACGAAATATGTGTATGGTGTTTGTGTCCATCCGAAACTCACCTTAACTAGTGGATTACCTAATGATACCGTCACGGCTTCGACATCGCTGGCTCGCTTGTTTGTTTCGGTGACTCGGTTCAAGCCACTAGGAGGGCCGCATCAATCGCAATCGTGTCGAAGGCGGGAGCCTTGGGTGGGGAAGATGGGATTAGTGCTCACTTAGACGCGGAGCGTGTCACCTAATTGCGCCGAAACTTGAACGTTGGTAAAAGAGGATGCGTATGTTGGAGAATAATTGGTGCGTGTGAAAAGAGAATAATAGGAATAATGAAGTAGAACGAAAGGAAGAGTGGAGGAAGGGAAGAGGGAAAGAAATATGATCTTGAGAGGAGGGAGAGTGAGTGGGCCGAGCACATGAAGGGAGGGGGACTTCGGTGTGAACGAAGTGGAGGATGGTAATGAGCTTATTGGACTGAACGGAGGGAGACAGGAAATATGTGGAGCTACGACTGTATTGGAGTCTGGCTTTTTACGTTGTGTTAGTGCCTTTTGTGTCCATTAGAAACCAGCCTCTGCTCTGTAAATTGTTGACTACTGATAGTAATAATAATAGTGAAAATTGTGTGGCCACGTAGTCGGGAAAATCTGTAAAATGTCAAGATTACTGTCAAGTCTCCTCAAACATTCTGGAGGAACTGCGGGAAAGGTCTTATTTTGGAGTCTGGAATTCGATCATCGTATCGGGAGTGTGGTGTGGGAATCGACGTTTCCAGGTAAGTGCGATTCAGTTGAGAGATAAGTTCGTATTTGTCGACGTCATCGATGACGCGTGCGTAAGCCTTGCCGAAGTTGGTAGTCGGTCCAACTTCAGTGATACCAGTAGAACGCGTTGCGATGGGCACACAAAACCCACCCTATCCAATTGCAAACACTCTGGAGGAAAGTTGGGCAAAATCAGTGCATATTCTACGGGGAAGTCTAGAAGCCATCGGGTCCAGAAAGCGAGTGGTTGTTAGAACCGTGGTCACAGTTTTGAGTCGAGTTGGGCTATTTGGGTTAAGGAGTTGAAATGGCCCGAGGGAAATAAAAGAGGAAAATATGCTTCCAATCGCGGAAGCATATTTTGTTTCAATATTTTGCTCGTTGCGGTGAAAATATCAATTGGTGGAATCTTGCCAAAATTTTTAAGTGCCTGAAGAACAATAGGCAAGCCTTAGAAATTGGAGAAGTTCAATTTATTTAGGCGAGTTGTGTACATTTGGAGGCATTCATTAAAGCACTCTTGGAATTTTTAGATAACGTTCGAAAACCCCTCTTTGATTCTGCTCTTTTCTGAATGGATATAATGTTGATACTATAAATATTTCATAATAAATTAATTCATATGCACGGGATTGGTCCCATGCTTTTCGACGACCTGCTCCGACCTCATCGGCCTGAATGCAATGTATCGTCCGATGTATTCGATGTTTCCAGGCTTAACTTTGAGGAAATCCATTATCACCGAAGCGAAAAAACGATTTGCCATTCCTCCAAATTTTGTATTGGGCACGTCTAGTTTCAACGCATCGAGCTGAGGATGACGCCGATGCGTTGAAACTAGTCGTGCCTAATTAAAAGAAATTTGTGGAAAGATACATTGTTTTTTCACTTGAGCGATATCTTCTGAAATTGATTCCTGGTCTTTTGCTTTCTTATGCGAATAATTGTAGCCAAATATTCTTACTCAATTTGAGAAGGAAATGTTCGGAACACTTTCGGAGGGAGAGTTTCATATTTTTTACCCGCGGCTGGGATCACGTCTGCTCGTGCGGGAAGCGAATTTCAGCCGTCGTCGATAACAGCTGGGCTTCGGTCTCAGGTGAATAAACACGTTTTGTAATAACTTGATGTAATCTCGCGATCGGAAAATACAGAGAAGCGGCTTATGGTTGTGCAATTGGGGGAGAGGGGGGGGCGAAGCGGGGAAGGGCGGGCATTGCATGGCCTTTCCCCAAAATACTCGCGAGTACTCCCTCCAAACGGTCCGTCGTCTCCCATTAAGAATGCGTAGTGCGCCCGGAATGCGCTGTGGGCCGCACTCGAGAGAGTGTGTGTATCCGTGGCCAGCGGAGCGCAGTGGCATTGCTTCATTTTGACATTAAATAGGGAATAAGTTGAGTCATTTTATGCTTAAAAAATTGTTTACTTTGAATACTATATATAATAATAATTATTGTATCCTCTTTTATAGTCCGATATAAAAGCCGAAGGGCTGTTTTCGGACTATTGCGAAATGAATAAATACGTCCGCAGGGGTCGAATGGGCGGAAGAAAGGCTAGGCATTTCTGTGGGCATGATATAACTGCTCGGAGGTTGACGGTGTCAGTTTTTGCTGTCGAACCATCATGTAATATTCTTCTTATTGCTGGCATCATATAGCTTAATTTTTCTAAGGGATGGAATTTCCGAGCGAACTTCGTACAATTGTACATCGATCTTTGAATGGAACAATACCAACGAGTAAGTGTGTTCTTCAAACTGGACGAAGGAAAATTTCCCTCGAGGAATCCATTGCTAATGTCGAAGAGCTGCGAGTCACCATTGGTATTTTGATGGGTCATACTCTTTGACTTCCAACCTCAGTCATCCCATTCTTTTCGTTGGAGGATTCCCTACATAAACGATATTGTGAGTTTACTACAAGGGAACTGTGGTGAACAAGGCTCTAAATGCCTTCCGCCCTGGGCATAATTGTTTTCGACAAATCACCGAATGAGAGTGGGTCGTTCTGACCCCTATGCAGTGGCTGTAGTACTAACTCTCCGAGGCGACGGTTCGATTTCGAATCTGGTGGATGTTAGGAACCCGGTCTCCAGCTGGCGCCTTTAGGGGAAAGTACTTCCGATGCGGTGCGTTGCAATGGAAATGGGGTTTAATTCCGTGGATCCGTATGCTCCTTTTCTGAAGCTGGGGTCTGGAGGCAGAGAGCGTCACCCCGCGTTCTCTACCACATCCGAATTATGGCACAAGCGTAATGATTCTACCTCCCTCAAAAGTGCACCGACTCCCTGCACTGCCTCGAAGACGCCCCGAGGTACGAGGGCGCTGTAAGCGAATGCCAACGCGGTGGCGAAAAGGGAGACGGGCGAATAAAATCACGGGATAACCGAAAGGCACCACCACCTGGTCTATGTTGCTTCGAGGACCATAAAAATATTTCGAGACTCTTCAGAAGTAAAAATTGCCAGGAAATATGCGCATAATTCTAAAGTGGACTTTTTGCAATGATGGGCGCTGTTTAATCCTAAGGGAGCATTGTTCTGGAAATCATAGGGATATCAGGGCATCTCCCTCTAAGATCCCCGTCGCCATTTGCAGTAATTGCCGCTGGCCGATCGGCCATTCCCTTGGGGAGTGAGATGTTGCCGAGATGGTAATAAAGGGAAATCCGTCGCTTGCGGCGTATGGTGGCGCCTTGCGGTGCCCGGGCCGTCCGTCCCTCCGCGCCCTGGCCCTCAGGGAAAGGTCCTGTCTTGCGGCGATTGCGCTTGGTCGGTCTCACGAAGGGGGCGAACGACATATTGGTCACTCCAGAACTCTTCTTTCTGTCCGCAGACGGTGGGTGGGACACCGAAAATTTCGGATTACGTGTGTGTGTCCGTTTTATGAGCTGTCTACATTTGTGTTGGCTGACGCCATCTTGCTCCCTCGTTTGATCTATTATTCATATTTGTGAATAACAAATCCATTATATGTAACCATAAACAAACTTATCAACCCGAAGGTTGGTTTGGTAGGTGATGGTAGAGTTCACCCAGCACTAACCCCTAAATACGTATACGGCGTATGAAATCCACACATTGGCGGGGTAATAAGGGGGGCCAGTTCCATTCCCCGTGCCGCCTTAGGTTTCTCAGGAAGTTCAGGTGCCCGAAAAATCACAATGATCAGGTGAGGCTAATGGCACCCGGAAATCGAACCCGGACCCCTCCGGGCAGTAGCCCAACGCTCTACCCCTGAACTACCACATTCCCACGGATGCTTATACGTGTGAAATTAACTATGAGAATAATGGTCGCAACTGTCGACTAAATTGCCTGCTAAATCTGTATAATTCCACTTCCCAAGTGGATTTTGGTTTGTTTTTATTGTCGTTTTACCAGAGCAATGTGCAAGAATATTTCCCACACGAGGACGTGACAGTTAAAGGCGTATGAATTCCCCCGGGCATGCTTGGATTCACTTGTCTGGCCACAAGTATCCGCCGCCACTTGCCCTTCTTTTTCGCCATGTCCAACTCGTGGCTATTTCAAGGGCATACGCTGGTGGCAGCCTGATCACCTTATTTGAGCGCTGAGAATTAACTGTGCGTGTTTACCGTCGCTGCGTCTTATCACTTCTTTCAGTGAAAATTCCACGCTGGGTACATTCAATGATTTTTTCGCTCATTCTTAGTTCGTAGTGATATTCTCCTGTATTTTCACTTGTCGGAAATATGTGTCAAGACTTTTCACATTCGTGTATATTTACTATTCTGCTGGATTACCTCCGGATAATCAAAGTTGTTGGAGAAAATCATGGAAAACGGGGTTGATGCTGGAATTCGGGACGGTGCAATTGACACGATTTCATATTCAATGACGAGTATGTTTATTATCCATGGCAGCTGGGTTCCATGGACAATATTACTTATCATTACTAGTTTTCTTCCCTTGAAAAAAACCTGTTTCGGTGGTCATGCAACAGAACGAGTCCGCAGTTTCCCGTGAACATTTTAAAATACGTGCGGCTTCTTTATCTCCGAGTTTTGAAGGCATTCTACAACTTGAGAAGATTTTGTTTGATCGTTCACGTAAGCGTTGGCTTGACGACGTCATTCACACTACAAGTGATTCGCTAGAAATTGGGAGGAAGGCTCCATTAATTGGTCGTTCTATCGTGGTACACACATGCCAAAACTACTTGCCGATTTGTGAGTTTTACGCGAGCAATCTGTAATGCAATATGGAAAATTAGGACGGGGGTGGCCTCAGGGCGATCATTAAAACTATTGTGCCCTACGTTTATGGTATGGGCATTCTGTAGTTTCCCTTGTGCTGTTCCCTTCTTCAATTTTTTGCGAATTTTTTCTTCCTTCGTGTCATCTGAAAATCTCATTCTCCTCTTTCCCCGCCTGCCGAGCAAGCTTATTATCACGGTGGAGTTCCCACGCTCGACCTCCAACCGCGGGTGGTGGTCATACTGTCACTAGGTGGTCAAGCGTCGGTCAGTCGGTCTCCCTCTCAACATTTCCGCCTCTCACTTGTTCTGCCATGTTCGGATTCATCCCTCGCGCTCTTCTCTCCGCCCGCCTTCGAACGTCATACTCATCGTCCGAGATATTTTCTCTGCTCTGCCCCCATCCCTCGGAAGCTCCCGATCCACCCGCACCTTAATGGCTTCCTCTCACCAAGAACTCCCCTCCATGTTTATATCTGTGAGCACTGGTCTTTAATCTACTTCTATATTTTACGGAACTCATTTAAGGGGGTACTCATTTTAGTTACCTGAGAAATAACATCCGTTTATTGAAGTACAGTAATAAGAAACCATGGCAATCGTCCCGCGGCCTTAGTGTGGTGAATGAGGCCATGACTCGCTTTTTGTTGAGCTCGGCTTGTGAAATTCCTACTGTGGCGCTTTGATTAGGAGGCCTTTTCATTTTCCTTTGCAAATTACGGTTTTCCAAACAAATGCACATGAGACACATGTGTGTGTATATATATATATTTTTAAATTAGGTAATCTACCGTTTAAGGTAGGTTTTTGGATGGACGTAATTACTAATTAAATAATTTGTGACCCTAGCAAAACACAACACCCTACTCTACATGAGGTCCCGCTGTTCTAACATTCCACGTTCCTATTCTAACTAATGTGGTCTTCTTCCCCTCCGTCTTCTGACCTGCTGCTGCTGGTTTTCCCTTGCAAGGGTTTCGTGGGATGACGGCCGCGGAAGCCTTGCCTCCCCCGCTGCCGGGCACGACACACGGCCGATTGGGCCGTGCCCCGTAGTTTGCAGGACTCAAAATCTCTGTTTTTTCCATCATGTAAATCTTGGGAATGATAATTCAGGTGGTTTCCCGTTGCCTTCCTCAATTGTGTTTTTAACGTGACACCATCACTTACTGGCCGCCCCACTGGGGTCAGACGCCATTGCGGCCGCCTCACTGAGGAACAGACGCTGCGTGGTCTATCTTTCGTCTTGCTCCTAACCTTCCACCCATTTGGCATGGGTGGCCCTACCAGGAGCGCATTGGAAAAACTAATGAGTATATTGCAGAGAATAGGAATAGATTGGAGAGAAAGGAGGCTAATCCGCAACCTGTACATGTCTCAGACTGCTCAGGTGAGGGTGGGGAACGGGGAGTCCGGATGGGCAGTGTTAGGAAGAGATGTAAGGCAGGGTTGCCCATTATCACTGTTGCTGTTCAACCTGTATGCATAGGAAATGATAAAAGAGGCATGGGAAGAATTGGGGATAGGAATGAAGGTGGGCGGGGAATTCGTAAAATCAGTTAGGTTTGCTGATGACCAAGCTTTTGTTTGTCAGTCACCCAAGGGGCTGCAAGCATTGCTGAGTGAATTGGAAATTCAGTGCGACAGGTATGGGATGAAAATCAATATTAATAAAACAAAGGTTATGCGTTTTTCTGGAAAGAAAAAGGCTTAGCGAAACATTAAAATAGGAGGGCCAAAACTAGAGCAGTTAGAACAGTTTACGTATCTCGGTAGTGTTCTGGACGGTCCGGTCAAAGTAGTAAGGACGTAAGAAGAAGAATTGCGCTAGGCAAAGAGGCTTTCACGTGGAGGAGGGAGTTAATGACAGGGACGTTGAGTAATGATGTTAAGATAGTGCTCGTAAAAACTTTTATATGGAGTGTAGCTATGTACGGCACGGAAACGTGGTCATTGAAGCAGGAGGGTAGACGTAGACTGGAGTCTTTTGAAATGTGCGTGTGGAGAAGAATGGAGAAGGTGAAATGGACAGAGAAGAAAACAAACGAGGAAGTACTTGGTATGGTGGGCGAAGAGAGGGGTTTGTTGGGAGCAGTCCTATGGAGGCCGGAAAAAAGGATGACGGGCGTATTGATCTGCAGTGCGATGTTGAAGACTGTAATATAGGGGATTATGTGAGGCAAACGAGGAAAGGGCAGGAACAGGATAGGAATGTTGGACGGAATGAAGGGAGGAAGGAAATACTTAGAGTTGACGAGGGACCTGATGTAGAGTAGGTTGCTGGATTGTCTTTTATTAGGAGTTACAAAATATTTATTTGGTATTTGTGTCCATCCAAAAACCTACCTTAACCGGTAGATTACCTTATAATAATAATAATAATATACATATGTGTATAATTTTTAAAAATATTTTTTATGATGTAGTAGTTTTTTAGGGGAGGCGACCGACAGCTAAGGTCATTTGCGCCATAGGGGATGGACAGGAAAGGTTGAAGGCTGGAGAGAAACCCGGCGTCGGCCTTAGCCTACTCTTTACGAAAGGCGCCAAGGGGTCCGCATCTTAACGTCCCATCCAACGGACGGTGTATTCACTCAAAGTGCCCTCCACAAAGCACCTCAAGTAGGGATCGAGATACCACTGAAAAATATTTAACACCGCCGGAATTTGAACCCGCGCCCTCAGGGTGGGACGCCAGTACGTTAGCCCCCGCACCATCTCGATCCCTTTTTATAATCAAGTTAGGCTTGTTAGGAAGGTGGTTGATGTATGGTGGGTGTGGATGGAATGGGATCATTAGGTTTAGCAGCACAGTTAGGGTTGGGTGGATTAAGGTGAGGGAGTTCAGGTGAGCCAGGACCAGCTTCTTTTTCGTGGAGGTTTTATTTATCTTGTGGTTTAATTTTTGTGGGAAGGGAATATTTGGTTTATTTAGTTTAGGGTGAACGGTGGTAGACTGAGGAAAATTAGGAGCTCTTTATTCGGAAGGTATTATAGGGGCTGTTTTGGAGTTCTTGGGGATATTTTGTTTTCCCGATTGAAAGGGAGGAGTACCATAGGGAGGACATAAGGGAATTTTTGGAATCAGGGAGTTGATCTGCTGTAATTATGTAATGCTTTTAATGTGGAGTCAGTTACGGAATGAATATGGAATTAGTTTTGAATATTCGCGTCCGGAATAAAACATGGTGCTTCTGCGATGCGTCGGGTCAGCTTGTTTAGCCGTACCTGAATCTTGCTGATGGCATATATTGGGGACGCGTGTAGTATTTGAGGGAGTCAGATAGATTGGAGGATTGTAAGTTTGGAGTTAAATGAGGTTTGGGAGGATCTGGAGAGTATGGGTTGGAAACCAAAAGTAGCCGAGCGGAGTTAGATTGGAATATGAGGGGAGAAGGTTAACTTTTCTTCCGGAGTGACGCCGGGGAAGGTAACTGTGGATTTTTGAGGGGTCAAGCGGAGATCGAGGGTGTGTGTAAGGTCTGTGTGGGTGGTTTCGGAGGGGATGCGGGAGAAGCGGAGTCGAGTGCATTTATCCGAGATTACGGGGAGCCCCCACTCTGCAAGCCAATCTCCAGTCAGGCGGAGATTGCGGAGCGTCACCTCGCCCCGAGATGCCTTTTTATTTAGATTGGGTTCCCCGGGGTGGTCCTCTCCCCCTGAGGTTCGGTCCCCCCACCCCCCCTGGGCATCGTCTTTGGGTTTGTTTGTCTCACGCGGATGGCGCGAGGTCACGTGTGCTCTATTAGGACAATGCGACGGGCGCGGGGTCGCACCGCCCTCACCCGAGAGGTGTGTTTGCCCGAGAACACATTTTTGACGGTGGCGGTGTGGTGGAGAGAAAGGCTTTTGGGCACGACTCCCGGCTGTCGTCTCTTCGACGAACGTGTCAATTACTCCAATTCGAGCAATGGTGGCATGCATGTCAACTTATTCTCGGAAACGGCTCCCGTGAAACTTCGTGTCTGGGGTGTTTGGCAAAATGAGGAATCCTTGGAGGATCTCCTCGTATATGCCTCGTTTTTGGGGAAATCCACCAGAGAGGGACCAAGACCGCTTGGAATTACTCATTATTTTCGAATTCGATGCCTCGTTAAACCTCTGCGTCGTGCACGTCCTGGGCCCCGTGTGTTTTGTTTTCACTCTTGGAGAGGTTTCTTTTTGTGTACTGTCATGCATTGCAAAGCGAGCGATTCTTCAAACCTTTATCTTCCGGTCTTGCGGGTTTTGATGAAATGAGGTGAATTTAATAGTTTTTGGCGCAGCAGAGCGGTTTATGATAACGAAAAAGTGCTTAAGAGTTTAAGGAGCTTACTATTTTCTCCCTGAAGAAATGGAAGATGGGAAAAGTGACAGTTTGGTAAATTGATTGTTAAGAAGAAATCATTGAGCCACTGGGAAGGGGGGGGGTGGTTAAATGGGTCAGGGGTAGGGCTGAGAACTCTTGAAAGACGGGAGGAGTGAGCTGCGATGCCCAGGTGGAGTAGTGATACCAGAGACACGCAGAGATGTAGAGAGTGTGCCAGGAAGGGCCGGGGGTACCCGCCCCCACCCCCCAATGTCCTCACCCAGCCAATTGGAGGGAGGACTCGTCTGCGGCAGTGATTGCAGTCCCGCTCTTTCGTTGGCTCGAGCGCCCTCGGTTCGGGGGTCACTCGACATTACTCTCCGGAGGTTAGGGCGAGTGCTTAAACTAGATTAACAATTATTGCAAGACATTGGCTGTGCTCGTCTTGTAAACCCCCGCGATCATTTTCAATCGTATCGACCTGTATTTAAAAATAAAATAAGTAGTGGAACATTTTAGTATAGGAAATAACCACTAGAATATGACTTTCCCTGATGCTGGCCGTGCTCCTTATACTTAAATATATATAATCTCGAGCTGGCGGCAAGTGTTCAGGTGAGCGGGAAATCTTTTCGCGTGCACGCGGTGAGGTCAATGAATGGATGCTAGGATTTTGAAGCCTGCGAACCTTTACTCCATCCATTTCAGCAAATTCTTCCCTCTGCTTTCGTCGAGCGCTTAGTTTTCGTTTTGACGATTCCATTTGCGCTTTCGGTAGCGACTGCGTATATTCTTCCACGCGAAAAATCACCAGGTATCGCAGACTGCGACTCGGTGACTCCCTGAAACCACTCTTCCTCACGAAAGCGATAAATCGTGTCTTTAGAACGGTGATGAGCCAATCTCGCATTGACTTCGTGAGACAAGACGACGAGGCATGACTTTCCAGGCGCATTTCAGGCACTCCTGCCCCACTCCTCCTTGCCTGCTGCTGGTCATCTCCGTTTCTCTCACCCGCTATTGTGTTATGGTCGATGCGGTTTCGCTTGATTTCCCTGCCCCGCCGTACCGAGTCACTCCTTCCGCCCGTGGATTAAGGTCGACTTTGACCGGCAGACCGATAATCCAGAAGTCGCCAGAAAGACACGCTGTGAGATGTTCGATTTTTACTCGAAACGGGCAAATGTGTGTGTTTGCAATCACTGCCGTAATTCTTATTCAAGTAATACTGCAAGGGTGAGGTTAATTTTTCATTTCCTCCCGACGGCATCATCCCTCGACTTCGCCTGAAGATACTGCACCGATTGATTTCGAAATATTTGTATCGACATTGCAAGGAAATGCTGCGTGGTGTGAGCTCGACCCTTGGCATGTGGGTGCCTGTTTTAAGTTGTAGGGTAAGCGGTTTCGGGAGGTACCATTTAAAAATTCGCTCTTAATTCAGCAACGTAAAAATTCGCCGTGCATTGCAGCCATAGTTATCGCTTTACCTGTCCCTTAAGACTCCAATATCGTTGTAATTTTTGATGTGGCGTTCGACTGAGTAAACTGAAACGTTAACGGAACTTGTTGTGGAAGAAATGAGTAGACTGGAGGAATAGACGACTTATTCGGAACTAGTGCCTGTCTAACACCGCACGGGTACAAAAAGAGAATGGATGGTTGGCATGGGCTGTGCTGGGGAGGGTACTAAGACAAGGGTGCCCATCATCGCCTTTATTTTCGATATATGCACATGTGTGCGGAGAAAATGAGTACGGCTGGAGGGAAAGTAGGTGGATAAGTCGGTTGGATTTGCAGATGATCGAGCGTTAGTTGGGGATGAGAGATGCTGCATGGGATAAGAATAAATCAAAAGAGAACGAAAGTAATGAGGAAGAAGTGGGAAAGTTAAGAAAAACATTGAAGACATGAACATTGGGAGAATTGAACATTGGGACGAAGACTAAAACTGTTCTAAAGGAAGTTGAAGGGGAGGGTGGACAGAGTATTAGAGACATAAAAATAGAAAATATGTTGGGTAAGGAAGCGTTTACGAAATGGCAGGAGTTGATGACAGGCACTTGAAATAAAGACGCAAGGAATTTACTGACGAAAACCTTCAATATGGAGCGTGTTTGTGATGGGTTTGAAACGTGGTGGCTGGAGGAAGAGCATTAATTCTAGGCTTTTTAGATGTGGAGTTGAATGGAGAAAATAAAACGGTGGAAAAGAAAAAAAGCAAAGGAAGTTGTTGGCATTGTGCGGGCAGAGTTGTGGTTTGTGTAGGGGAGAAAATCAAGGCGGAACAAGTGGATTCTGGAGATAATGATTGTTTGTATTCTACCGGTTGAGGTGGGTTTTGGATGGGCACAGCCTGGTGCAATTGTGCACCAACACATTCACTTGCCTCTCCTGACAGCCGACGCCATCGTAAGCTCCGTTTCGATTCCCCACACTCCCTTCATCCCGCCCCTCATGTCTTTCTTCTTTCCATCCCCTCCTCATTGGCGCAACAGTCTCCCCTCCATCACAATCTTCAACATGTCCATGCTTAAGATGCCCAAGTGTGTTCCCTGGGAAAATGAATGATTCTGTTCCCTTCGCGCCTCTCCATCCTCTTCGAAAGGATACGGTCGAAAATGTGTCATGCCCGTTACTAAAGAGTCGGTAAGTTTTCAGGAAAAGAAATTTACACTCTTTCTCTAGTTCTTTTCTTAGTTTTAACTGAGGATGAGCGAATATTTAATCCGGAAGTGGGTGCACATTCTCAAAGATATTTCTGCTTCATTTTCGTAGTAACTCCTCTGCCCAAATCCATTCGGAATAGCTTTAGGGCGAGTTATGCCATTGAGCGCCCTAACAAGGAGAATTTCAATGTCGTAAATTCCGTCATACTGGCTGAACTCAGATTTTGCCGTTCTTGCGTTCTATAGTGCGAAGTGAGCCTTGCAAGAGCCCGTTAATTAGTACACGCATTTCTTGAAGGTTTTTGAAGTCGGTGGTTCATGTGTTTGAATATCGCCGACCACGCTGATTGTGTCCATAGTAGACGTGCTCCTTGAATACTATTGCCGGAATGATGTTGACCGACTTCAAGCTCCTTAAGTGAATGCGCGCGAATGAAATACTGAAAATTGAGTTCAAGCGAAATTAAAATTTTCGACTGATACTGTGATTGAACTGTCAAATAAATTGCTAGGCAGAAACACGAAGGTTTAAACTTAATTTTGAACAGAATGCCTTGATTTTTTTTCAGTTTCAGAAATTATCGTAGCGTATCGTGTTGTTGAAGTACAGCCCAACGATAAGTTTTAGCCTTCATATTTCATGATAGTTTGATTTAAGTGGTAATAATATTTTTTCAATTTCAATCCCCACAAGTTGACTCCCGCTGGGAAAAAATCACTCGCCTAAACAATCAGTTTGAGGTCTGGTGCTCTGAAAACGTGGTAATTTGCATTTTTGATGTGCTCTGAAAATAATGAAAATCCATTATCTGAAAGGCGTTCCAAATGTTTAGCGTACTCTTCAATTCACGCCTCGCCGTACTCGTATCCTTCTTCGTGGACGTGTCATTAAGAAAAACTATCATGCAATGAAGAACACAATGTATATTTTCACTGTTTTTTATTTTGGTACTGCTAGTTTCGAGCGTTGAAATTAATAGTACCAAAATAAAAAACTGGAAAAATACCGTGAGTTCTTCATTTCATTGACATCAACTTCCACAAAGTTGAGCCAAACCCCATCGAATACATGAAAAACGACTTAGGATTCGTTCTTGTATTCTCGTAAATAATTCAGAAAGACCAATATCTGTGGAAGGGATGCAATTGCACAAGGGGGTGGGGGAAGAGAGAAAATACGTCGAAATTCGTGATCAGGACTACTGCATTCCCAAACAGCTGTTTTGTTGCTCTCCGAGAATGTCATACTCTGCAGAAGAATTGAACCCGCGCCGACTCCTGACTTCTCAGTCAGTATCGCTTCGCCTCGGTGTGCTACAAATGTTTCAGCGGCAGACAAGTTCACTGTCCTACCTCTTCTCCACTCTCCCCCACTGACCAACCCTTGGCCCCAAATTGAAGAGAAAATAAAGGCGGTTTTCGTGTAGTGAAGTTCAGCGCCGCAAGTGGCGATCCCGTCAGATCAGTTTCATGGCGGTGTGAGACGTTATCTGTTGCAGGGGAAGGAGACGTTGCGAAATTCTTTTGCCCGCCTTTCGAAAGGCGACCCTCTTGGTCTTCGGGACGGTCAGTTAAACCCCCCAACCCCCCGCCCCTCACCCTCGACCGCACCTTCACCGCACCTTTCTTCCACGGTGCTCTGCTCTCCGGCGGTTCCCGGGACACCCGGCAGATGGGACTTGCTCCGCTCCGCCGTGTCTTCGGTAGGTTTCGTTCATTCTCTTGATTAATTGCCTCGAAAGATTCGGTCCGTGGACCGGATCTCTTCAATCGATCCGACCCATGAGTGAACCGCTCGGAAGCGAGTGCGGCACCCCCGTCTTTTTGACTTTTGACCCGAAGGCATCCAACCTAGTCGCCTTCGGGTTCATTCCTGTGTTCTTCGGAACGAGGAATAGCAGTCAATCTATGCCAAGGTGTCCGGTGTCTCGTTGATTTTCTGAGTTGGCACCATTGCTCTATCGGGCGAGAGCAACGCGACTTTTGGCGCAGGGCGTGCCGGGATAGGGCCGGGTCGCTATTTTGTGTTATAATGTATTGTTAATTGGTGCCACCATTTTTGCACAGCGTTAAGTATTTTAGAACTGATGAAAGTGCAACTCACGTGTATCTAGACCGGTTCCAGCCTTGTCATTGATCGTTTTCCTCCCTCCAGTGAGGTGCTTGTTCGCATGGTTCGATCCTACTATTGATTTTTCGCCGCGATCTTTGAAGTCGACGTTGAAACATGTTTCCGTTAAGTAACTTCGAGGGTGGTGAGATTAGCCCTGGAATTTTTCCTGTTGAGAGAAGGTTGTTGGGAAAGCGTTGCGAGAGCAACTCTGGCGATCCCTAAATGGGATATTTGTGCACCGTCCCCCCTGGCGAGTGGGGACCGTGGCGTGGAGTCCTGGAAGACGATGAGCGTTGTTGTTTTATCCAAATTTCGATGGGCATTATAATTTTAATGAAGTGCGTTTAGAGAAGTAAGACGAATGGACAGAGACCCAAGGTGACCAGTCTTACGTCGGTCCTCAACTTAAAACTAAAATCGTTACGTATAATTAAAAAATTGTCATAATTTCTTTGTTATAAAATGTACTCATTCGTTCGTTTTTTCGAATTCTTTGTTGACTTGATGATGGGCAACTGAGAGTAAGCGATTATTTTTAGCGAAACCACCAGACGTGCCTCGCTGCGTCTGTACCCAGGGTCTCCTACCTTCCATCCCGACTGGTGAGGAGGATGGCTTCTCTTCTTTGGGCGACTAATTGCGATTTTTTCTTTGATTGAACGTTTTGGCCTCGTCCTATTGTAGCGGCTGAGGGATCCGAATTGCGTGCCCTTTTTTGTATCAAGAAATAATGGCTTGCGTTGGTTTTGAATCGTCGTGGATATTACTGTAAGTACAACAGATGTGAATGGTAAAGGATGGTTTGAAAATAATAGATTAGCCTGTCTCTTTGGCTCCATCCAGGTTGTGCAGTAAAACCGTGGCCCAGGTTTATTTCTTTCGAAATAGCGGGGTCGGAGTTGGAAATGATTCGTCACTCTTTAAATTAAAATATTTTGTTTTTCATGTTACGTACTTGTCGCCGGCCTGCCTTTTGTTGATAAATCGATACTGTCTCTGTAAGATAATTTTTATTTCTGCCTGTCTGCTCTAACCTACCCGGCTTTTATCTTAATTAAACTTCAATTGTGCAATGTTTATGTAACAATGAAATATAAATCCAATTTCACTTAAGATAACGCGCACTTGTCATCTGATCGCGATGATCTCGGCGGCAGGTTAAAATAGGATTATCTAAAGTAATGGCAATGTGGCGCATTGCCGCATGACGATGAAAATAAGGTGGTTTGGCAGGGTTTGGCAAGGGGTGCCTCTTGAAAGAGGGGGAGGACGTTTTGAAAGAGGGTGGGAAACAGATGCCCCTGCTCTCGGGCACGAGGGATACCCTAATCGAAGGGAGTTGCAGAGGGGAGGCATATTAGGGGCGCAATCCTAGACGGGCGATGGCCATTCATTTAGCCGACTTTTAGGCGGGAAGAGTGAGGTCAGAGATCAACGTAACTTCGCCCTATTCTTATTAGTATTATTCTTTTTAGGAACAATTAATACATTTTATAATACCAGCATTAGTTTGCACAGTTTTTCTACGTTTTCTTTCCCCATGCTGTGGTTAAGCGACAACTCCCTTGCAGAATGTGAACCGTTGAGATTTTAATATGTAGAAACAAATTAGCTGGAACAGGTCCCTACATCCGTCTGTCAGAGAACCCGAAGATGTTCACCCATGAAAGGTATCTTTTGGACTGACCCAGTATTGTACCAGTGGCGAGTGTTTTCTCTTTATTTAACCCTAATTATGTCGTACTTCAGTTCTTTTGTAATCTTACCTTCATGCCTCTTCTCAAAAGTCCCGAAAAAGAAGGCACTGAAGAAGTCTTCACATCATCGCAATGAAGACGTTTCAATTATTGTCATCTTCGGCGATTTTCTTCCCCTCTGTCCGGCATATTATCTGTATGTTGCAGAGTGGGAAATAACATCATAGGCAACGGACGCGCAATCCATAAAATCTCAGGGTTGAGCAATGAGTGAGTGAGTGAGTGAGTGACCTCTGCCCGTCTCTGTTGATGCGTCGTCGAGTGCCGGGCGCGAGTCGTTCCGGCGGACAGTGCGCGAACCGCGGCGGTCGGGATGGGATCCCCTCCGAGCTGCTCTCGCGCCCCGACGCCTGCGCACTCATGCCTTCCTCCCCCTCCCTCTCCCCCGCGGGTCCCGCTGCCCGACAGGTGGCGGCGGCCGCGTCCCAGTCCTTGGTGCGAGTCCGAGGGCCGCTCGTGGGCCTTAGCGATCGGTCGTCGTCCCCCCACACTAGGGTCACGTCCCCCTTGGCAACGCCGTCGGCCGGGGCTTGTTCCTCTGGAGTGGTCGGGACGGCAGGCCTGCTGAGAGTGTGTTTGGTGGACGCTTCGATCGCTCCGTAAATCATGCGAACACCGGAGTTTCCTCGGCTCTGGATTCACGTGGGAGCGTGGCTTGTTCTCGGAAAACCGCGGCCATCGACTAGATAACATTGTGATAATCCGTCGGGGGGGGGGGTTAAGACTCCTCTTTAAGGGTTCTTCTCCATCTACCTGTATTTACCGTGTGCTTGCGTCCCCGGGGTCTGTTTGGAAGCTCCTTCTAATCTGCCGTAGGCGCTCTATTATTCTTGATCGGTGGCAATTGTTCCTATGGGAGACTTCTCCGTTGGGAGGTTCTAGTTCTAAATATTTGGTGAACTACGAGTCGCAACTCGAGGTGAGCGATTCCATTCATCCGGATGCTGCTCCGTGGAGCTGCCGATACGCAAGCCTCCATCCCAAGTGATTTCATTCGCCCTAGCTTCCCGGAGTCGTACGGTGTCCCCCGCCCGCCACTCCGTTAGGGACGCCATTCCTCGACCGATTGCTTCCGCTCTCATCCGTGCGTGTTGTCTGCACCGCCCACTCATAGTGGCGGAGCCGTCGTTCGGGTGGGGCAGTGGTGACGCCTCCCATTGGAGTGCGAGTGTTCGTTCGGGGCTTACGGCGGTGGTCGCCTGTGCGCCTCCAGAGATCGACGTGCAGTAATTGTGGGAGAGAGGACGTGCGTGAACGAGAGCAGAGTTGTGGGAATGAAGTCGAGTCTCGGGAGTGATGCAGGGAGAGGGGGGCGGGCGGTGCGTGGTGCTCCTGGGACGGGAGTGGAGGCGACGCAGGGAGATGTGCGCTCGTGATTCAAGCAAGATTCATCTCCTGTGTTCGGTGCTGTAATTTTTCAAATGGGAGTTTGGGGCCGCGGTCGGTGATCGCGTCGGGTGTCCCTCGATGACACTTGCCGCCCTTCCGTTTCTCCATCTTTCCCGATGGGGGGAAGGGCTCTGTCGGTCGGCGCGGACATCATTTGTCGTCATTAATTTCTCCCGAGGTTCGATTAAATGCCCGGCTTCCCATGAGCGTCGCTGTCAATGATTATTAGGTGGGACTGAAGTGGTTGGTTGCCGGCGTAATTGTCGCCCGTCGTCATCGTTTTGACGGAATGCCAGGCGGGAGGACTCGGTGGGTGGTGGAATGACCTCGTGGAGGGGGGGGGGTTGGATGCATTAGAAGACTTCGAGCCGGAAATGCACGGCGGGCGGTGGTTGTGGCACATTTATTTGGAAATCAGAAAGATCGTAGACTCACATGAGGGAGGTTCCATTGTTCTGGTGTTTTGTCTGACCTAACGTTGAATTTTTCTTTACTTATTAATAATGTAAATTAGCTCCATCAATTCTATTTATGAAGGTAATCGACAGGGTTGTGTGGCCTAAAAGCTATTGATAATATTTCAAAGGATCTCCTGAACAAATTGTCGCACGTTGATAGTTCGAGAAATACTGTAAATAATTCCGCAACAGCAACTTCGTCGGAAACACTCGCTTCACCGGTCATAGAATAAGACAGCGAATAACATTATTTGCCCAGAATGGGATACGGATTCGAATATAACCCTAGGTCGAGGCATCCGAGTTCGATACCCGAGGACCAATGATTTTTTTTCGCTGTTACGTTATCGAGTCGTAAGTAGGTATACATATAAACGGTGCCCTTCGAGCTGATATTTGATTGAGCCCGGAGGATTTTTTAGGCTTAATGTTGTTGTTCTGTGCAATTAGAAGAGATCAATTTTGGGCATCGGTTAGCCTGCACGATTTAGTAAGCTATCTGAGGCATTCGTTGAGATAAGGAACGAAAGAAGCTTTGAAATAAGGAATTTAATAAGTTAGCCTTTTCCAAACTGCCTGTTAATCTTTCGCCGTTATCGCTTTTGGGTGAATCAACTGTTGACTTATTTTCCTGGACCTCACTGACGGACGATCACGACTTTTGGCTATTCGTTTCTATTTTCAGATTATCTTATGCATTTAAATTCGCTAAACGCTTTCCGAAATTCCTTCACGGCATTCGCCCCAGATGTCTTATTGATGAATCCTAAGTAATCTCATTCCTTTTGTCGCTAGAGATATCATTCCTAATATTTTTCGTCTTGACGTGACCTAGCCTTGGACGCTGTTTTTCCAACTTCCGCGTTGTACTATGTAGTAGGTTCCCTGTTATCTTTGATAGATTTACTGGAACCAAACCTGTGGACTGCTAAGCGCGCATGACAAGTATGTGACTCCACTTATCGTCAGTATTTCGGCGTGGACTATCTTTCTTAAAATTTGTAAATTAACACTTTTACACGCGCTAAACCAATATTATACCTTTCTCAAATTCGTAATTTTTCTTTAATGCTTCTTATTTCGGACCCCATTTAGGGAAAACTTGTATTTACTGCCCACTGGTCACTTATCCCTTTAGTAGTTTCTATATTTAATACTTTTTCGGGTGTGCTCCTTGTTAGCAAATCAAGAAATTATCACCCGTGGTTGGTTAGAGATGGTTTGTCCTTACGTCGCCCTGTTTTACCTCAGTTGAATATTCGATATTTTTATTTACAATTTCCGAATGCTTTCGCGGTGGAATTTTTGTACGGAAATTGTTTTACTAACAAAATATAACAAGATAAATCCAATCATGTTTTATGTTGATGAAACGTGTTGATAACACGTTGATTTTCAACAGAGGAGGAGTAAAATGTCAAATTTTTGTAAGTGTGCTCATGCCACCCATTCAGCGCCGTTAAGAGAAGAGAAGTATGCTCAGTGCGATTTTTTTACCAGTAATTACGTCACGTTACATGCATTTCCTAATTTCTAGTATCGGAAGTTAGAGATTTGGTCCCTCTAAATTGAAGATGTTCGCCTATTGCATTGAGGACGATCCACGTTGATTTCGATTTGCGTCATCGGGGACGAAAGAAATTTCTGTTAATCCAAAAATCAAGATTTGCTCGGTCACAGTGAGGATCCGAAGACCCTGACCTCATCCCCGTCGAAGACGACGGACTTTCCGCTTCGGTGCCGACCCACGAGGCCGGCGGCGAATGCCTCGTCAGTCCGAGGGTGCCTCGCGCCACCCGAGGTGTCCCCGTCACTCGTCGAGGCGACTGCCCATGGAGTTGACTCTCCCGCCTTTCGGATGACCAACCTCCACTTGAGTCCCGTAGCGTGTCCTGTGAAGGCGACCCGGGAAAGGATTCCGTTGGCAGTAATTGAGAGAATTTATAGTGGTTCATATGTTCGAGAAATGACGTCCTAGGGTCGCCATCACGTCATACTAGATTTGGAAGTCCCTCCTGTGACATTGGGGGGGGGGGGGTATCGTCGAAAATTCATGTCAACCCCCAATCACCGGCTGTGGAGCCCGGTGTCTTCGTTTCTGGGAAATGGCATCTCCCCGAGGGGTGGTGCGCGGTTCCCCGCTCCGGTTGGGGGCGCACTCCCGCCCATTCGAGCCGCTATCCTGAACGGCCTTCCCCGTTTTCCGTAAAAAATAGTTTTGCCTGAATATTCCGCGCCTTATATTTTAGTCGACGTTATAAATGGAGAAGCAATGTCTCGGTTACTCTTCGGCGCCGATTGACCCAGGGCTCTTCGGGAAGTCGCAGGGTCCCGCCCCCGGGACACCGCGGGCTTGGTTCGGTCTGCGTCATCGGTGGGGAAGCCGTGCAAGTTTGAAAATTCCATTAGTGGCTTGGACGCCATACCATCGCGCGCGTCGAACGTTACGTAAGGACGAGGTGGCTCAATTTGCTTATTATTGCCTGCACTCAGAGAAAGGAAGTGGATAAAACATTATTCATTACGGTATTTCCAAACTTGATTTCATAAAATACCAATTTCCGTGCTCTAATGATTTCGATTACCACCAGTGGGTGAAAGGTTGAAGGAGATCATGGGAAGGAAAAGCACGCCAGGAAGGAAAGTGAGGAAGAATGTAATCGTAGTTATCATCGCTGAATGGTTTAACTATGTACGTTTTCTGAGTACATTTAATCTGATACTACCGTTTCGATAATTCGCGGAAAACAGACTCGGTGGGACTATTGGAGTTGAGAGAACGGAGAAATGGTGAACGAGTGTGTTCTCTGCACTCCCCCTGTGGAAGTTCCCTTACCCTAGACTGAAGTGCATTCGTGACCAATCGTGGCCGTGCCTCCCCCCTTCCCATTGCCCCCTCCTCCCCCCAATTCCCTTCCCCCCACAATCCGCAGGCTACTGCATCAGCAGTACCCCTCCCCCTTTTTCAACACGCCCCACCCACACCGGCGCCTCCTCCCCGGTACGTCTCTTCTCCTCCCGCTTGCATACGCGCGTACATTCGTTATCACTTATTACAAGCACAAAAAACCATGAACACTGTAATCAACTCGGAGGTCGGTGTGGCAGGTGATGGTTGAGTTCACCCGGAAAGTCACGCATTGGCAGGATAGTTGGGGAGTCTTTCCCTGTGGTCTCCCAAGATAATCTACCCCTCGAAAAACCACACTGATCGGGTGGAGGTAAGGGTGCCCAGAGCTGCTTGCCCGGGAATCGAACCCGGGCCATCTGGGCAATAGTCCAACGCTCTACCCCTGGACTACTGCGACCTGTCATATTACATGTGTTATTGTTAATTTTAGCTGAGTATTTCTTCAAGGTGTAAATATGAGAGAAACTGACGGTGGAACCGAACCTTTTCTATGGGTCTTCCTTCCCACGGGACAAACTTACTCTGTGGTGCAAACGCTGTTGGTAGTTCGATTGAACCGTTCCCCGAGCCTGGAAACATTTTAATTTTTCGACGCGGAAAAAACGCAGAAATTGATAAGTATTTCAATGGAATATAAATTGGACCGTCTAAATTAGTTTTCCAGTCGAGTGTTTATGTTCAGTGTGTCCACTACACAAGTCGTTTTAATAGCCCTTCTTCGCTCTGGGGCGAGTGGAAGAACTACTACTTGGCGCGTTGGTAATGACCCGCGCGCGGGTCGAGGTTAATTAAACGATTTCCCAACCTAAGTCATGTTTCCGGCAGGTTAATCTCAATTGTTGGATGGGTCGTGGGAATCGAGAGAATGGCGTGTGTTGTACGGAAGCATCCGTGAACACAGTGATAGTATAATAAATTGCAAAATGATAATTAATCCTTCCATCCCTGCCATCCACTAATGACTTCACCGCTTACACGTTTCACGACTTTATCCGTCGATTTTTTAAGATATTCGTTGCATCACTTTATCTATGATCAGCTTTCAACGCATGCCGATTGTGCCGTGCTGAGAAGCCTTCGAAATTGCTTTTGATAATTGGTTATCGGAACGAGGAAAAAGCGCTCGCGAATGTGGCAGAGGGTCGCAGTTGGTCATGCGGTTGTTTTCAGCCAAATGATCAAACGGCACCCAGTTTTATCAAGAAAGGTCTTCCTCAAGGTTCATTCAGCCGCGCGATGACTCGCGGAGTTTAGTCGTAAGGCTTTAAGATGGAGAGATTTTCAGAATACTTGGGATAATCCGACGTAATGCGAGGTCCGGTGTTGTAGATGACATCGCCCAGGCGGTGGCAACTTCGAGACTCCTCGCGCACGGTAACTTGGCTCTCGTCTCCCAATTTATTTATTTCACGAGGAATTGGCCAGCGCCATTCTCTCGCCTTCGGTCGCCAAACGGAACCACAGTTTGGTGCTCTGGCGGGGTAATGGAGGGCACCATAAAATATAAACTAAGGGTTCAGAGAGATGTGTGTGTGATGGCACGCCGTTGGGCATTCATTCTCTCACATTCATTTCGCAATGGCAGCGGGTCAGCACTGGTGACCAGAACTCGCCTTCATGCTCACTTCGACTTCGCCAGGTTTAAACTTCCCCAAGTCGATGCCAAGCACTGCGCGTCAGTCGAGTAACTGTTGTGTCTGCGAGAGTGGATGTGCGAATTCCTTTCTGACGGGGTTGAAAGAGTCGGCAACGCCGTCGCTGGCGCGGAGGGGTGGCAAAAGTGGGTTAATCCAGCGGCAGAGATGGTGAGTTGGAAGGAGGTGGAGACCGCACGGTGTGCCAGAGAAAGTGTTGGTGGTGGCAGGCGGGTGTGGGGGATGCGAAGGCGGAGGTCCCCGGAGACTGCCGCCTTCGCGAATAGTTAACCTTTTTGCGACGTATTTCCGAATGGGAATGTTTTCGTCTTCTCTTCGCGTTCTCGATTGTAAATCCGTCGAAAAAAGTCACGATATCCATGAAAATCATTCCTCTAAAGAATATCATGGAGAATCTAAGGCCTTCTGGTAATATTGAACGGTCTCCGATTACTATTCATAACGGGCCTAAACTACTTTCGCTCTCAATTTGCGGCAGGGCTAGGCCACATTAAGGGTAATTGGCGGCAAGGGAGATTGGTTAAGAGGTGAGAATGCTATGGTCATTTACGATGGCATTTCCTGGATGTGGAAATCTTAGAAGAGTGCGGGGATGTCGCAGGGAGAGGAGCGGCGAATGTTGACGAGTGGAAGCAGCCGCGCCCGCCACGAAAGAGGCGCACGCCCGTGCCTGCACTCCCGGTTAAAGTTCGTTTTAAGATGAATTGTTTGTAGCGTATTCTAGCGCACTTTTTTCCGGAAGCAGTTTGCACCCATTCCAATCCAGTGCGTACTATTTGCGAAATGAATACATTCCCTGCGCTGTTTTCAGTCTGCCGATTACGTGTTGTTAAGGGTGAACCAGTTTGTGTGGAGCGAATTACTCCTGGAGAAATTTTCCAAGAGTAATAATTTCCATGAAAACTTTACGCATAAATGAATAGAGAAAAGGGTATCCTTATTTCCGGTCTCTTATGTTGCTTTTCAACGGCAAGATGCGGTCCCATGAGGAATAAATGGAGATGTTTTCCTCTCCTCAGTTTTATATGATTCAAATTAACCTGTTGTGATCACTAATATGCGTGGCTGTTCAGGAGTATGTTAACCACAGTTTGACCTTTCATCAGGCAGTCTAATGTCAAAGCACCTACAACCGTATGTATTATTTTTATGAAAGTTACCGCGGAGGCCTGCGCAAACATAATAAGTAATTTCTTTGATGAGAATGTTCCGCGAAGTGTACATGCTTATTTTCGCAGTTCTCTTGGGCCAATTCGACTGAACCTCGCGTGTGTTTCGAAAAGCTGACGCGGTTGGAATCCCGGATCCATCGTATTCGTTATTGTTTTTCCCAAACTCTTGCGAGAGCAAATGGTAATATATGCCACGTTTAACTTCTTCAAGTGGCCAAGGTGATCTGTAAATTCAAGGGAAGGTGGGAGTCTCGCGAGTGAATATGGTACAATCTGTCACGTTTTAAGCTACTCGCAAGGGTGTGACCTCGGCTCCAGAGCGGGAGCCCCTTGCTTGAGGTCACCATTGTGTTTCGTGCTGTGGCGTTTCCCGCCATTTTGTTAACCGGGTTAGAGCGGTGTGTAAGCAATGAGTGGTGTGTGGGTCGTTCATTAAGTCCTTAGGAAAAATAGAACGAATTTTTTGGGCAGATTTTTAAAAATGTTTCAACATAATCTCATTTTAGTTCGATACGGTTTTCCTAGTATTTCTCCAATAGTTTTAAGCCGTCCACGAAGAGCAGTTTGAAAGGTCATCAAAGTAGGCATCTGTGCTGGCGATGGCCTCCTCGGTCGACGTGAATCATTTTCCACTGAGCCAGTTCGTCTGGTTAAAAATTAAAGAAAGCCACGGTGGTCCAAATCTCGTGAATTTGGTGGAGAATGCAATAATTCGAACTTTGATTCCATAATCTTCGCCATCGAAACTGCGCAGGGCCGTGCGTTGTCTAAATGGAAGAGATTTTTTTATTCGCCTAATGCGGACGATTTTTCTTCATATTTTCGCTGTACTGGTGCAATGACGACGCATAACACTCCTTATTTGTGGAGTGTTATGCGTCTCTCCAATACTCTCGCCTTCCTCGGAGCAGGGTCGCCTCCTTTGTCTCTGGAGTGTTGTGGTCTGTCGACTCAGCAATTCGTAAGAAGCGCCAAACCTGCCTCCGAATCGACCACGCAATTCGGAGGCTTATATTTCAGTACCTTTATTGTTCAATGAGAGCAAACACCAAATGTATTCATCTTGCCAACATTTTCTTATGCAACTAATTTTTCGTACATTGAAAACGATTGCTACATTTTGATGTAACTGTGGCCCGAACCATAAGGCGAATTTTTATTCTTCGATCACTCAAAACTATATCGTGAAATTTGTCAATCATTACGTGGGTAGTGACTTCAACTTGTCGTCCCGGGCGATGTTCATCAGTTGTAGATGTGCGAACACGTTTGAACTGATTAATCCAATTGCAAACGGGCGCAGGCACAGGGACACATGTTGGGTAGTAATAATAGCTCTGAGGGAGGCGACCGACGGCGGAGGCCATTTGCCTCTTTGGGACTGACTGGAAAGGAGGAAGGGTGGAAAAGAGAAACCCGGCGTCGACATTAGCCTACTCGGTGACAAGCACCTCAAGTATCAAGGGATTTCAATGTACCACTGAGAGAGATATGCTTCCTTTATGAGTCGAACGCGGGCCTGGGCGTGTGCTAGCTACCGCACCATTTCGATCCCTCAGCAGACGTGCCATGAACTTCATCCACCTCGGCTTCGTTCTCTTTCGGTGTTAATTCTCTTGAATAGAAGTGAGGAGGAGCCTCCTGAAAGAAACCCATTTGCGATAGATACTATGAGTGTCATATCTTAGATTTCTTAAGGAGTTACTGAACCACGCCTTTCCAGTGAATACACGAATGGAAGTGTGCGCGCTCCAAAAACCATTAAGTGCACAAGTCTCCCGCGGCTCTCGTTAAATGTAACAGAATAGCTTAAGAAAAATACGATGGCGGAAGCAATCATTGCGTTGAACAATGGCGTCACGTGGGCGCAAAATACGGCTTACGTTAATCTTTTATAGCATTGAACTGCCCAATCACGACTGAAAGAGCGAGGTCTCGGGATAAACAACGGTGAGCGTCGGAATGAAGGGAATGATCGAAGGAGGAGGAGACGAGCCGTTGAAAACTTCTAATTGGCCAGCTTGAGGGAAGGGGGCACTTTCTAATTGGTTGAGTAAAAACACACGTCATTGTGAGCTAGGCGTGATTTAGGTCCTCGAGACGTGTCCTTGTATTCATTCGCGAGCCGATCACGTTGAATGACTCTTGTCAGATTCAAAATGATACAACTTGGGCGGGTCAAGTGGGTTACTCGGTACTTCGGTCGTGACTCCCAAGTATTTAAAAATTCTGAAAGCCTCATTCGAGCGGGAAGGTGGTTATTAACGTGGTAGTCTAACGTTTTTTGTAGGTTTTGGATGAGCACTGAGACTAACCATCGCCTTAAATAGGGGGTTGGGTGGGTGTAAGAAGACGTTCTATTATAATATATTTCTCGCTCGCCTAACCGATCACAGCATTACTCCCCACGCTACATACACTAAATCCCTCTTTAATTTCGCATACATTCTGCAATACTTTTGGCCGGCCTCAGTGGCGGCAGGGTAAAGTCCTCTCATACCAACCCAGAGGTCGCGGGTTCGATGGACGCCTAGGTGGATATTCCTCCATCTACGGCTTTTCTGTATGTAATTGGCTTCAATGTAATGTCTGCAATGTAAGGGTCAGGCGGAAGAAGGGACTAAAAGTCTAAACCTTGCCCAATCGAATGGGTAAATAAATCCTTCATTGTGCCCAGAATGACTTTCCTCCTCATTCCCTTACGCAACGCCCATTAATTGCTGTTATTTTGTAGCCGACAGAAATTCGTAAGCAAGGGAAGCTGTGAACATACTGTAAGTGCTTAAATAATCAATTTCGATTTTCGAGAGATGTCGAACCTTTCAAAAACCTGTATCACAGCCGTCGGAGTAATAATTTTTGTCGTAAAATTCCACTCGCTCGTACTCTCGTAAACATTGAAAACGGTTTTTTAGTTCAAATTGCTTACATGGGTTCAAAGTACTTGACTACCGAGCTCTGATGTCTCGCACGTGGCGCATAGAGATGATGCCCTTGCAGTGACTCCGGGGGGATGGGAATCGTGCGGCGTAAATGATTCTTCACGCTTGACATTGCATGCACTATCGAGCCTCTGCATCTGCACTAGAGCCTCTCACGCATCGGTCCTTCTACTTGGAAAGTGGACAAAAATTATACCTTAATACTTGATGCGTTTAAAGACATTTGAGTGAGTGTGCGTAATCTGTAACATAAATGCAATTAATATGCTCATTTGATATTTGTGGGTGAATGGACGTTTAATGGATTTTCATTGAACGTCCGCTCATATTTTTGCTGCTCCCGCTGGTCTACGGGAGTGCAAAGGAATGAACCATTTAAAAGGAAATTTACTGCGACTTGGAAAAATTTTTGTCGTCTTACTCTTAGCCAAACGGACTAAAAATTGCCTTGTCCATGTACTTGGAGCTAATTATACTCTAATACCTGCTTAAAAACATTCCTTCATCTGGTCGCTACACTCAGTGTTCGCTATGTTTTTGGAGGGTTGTTGTCGCGAGTCGGCGCTGTCGATGCCCGCGGCTCTTAACGCCTTGCATCCTGCAGTAGGGGGCGTGGTACCACCTTCCAGGGAGCCGCCGCCTCGGCACCTTTGCTCACGTTAGCAGGAGGTGCGCGAGGCCACTATCGGCCCACCAGTAGATTACATTTACCCCGCAAGGCGCCGCAAGGGTGTGTGGCAGGTGGTTTTAGATCGCCACCCATAGAATGGAAGCAAGTCACGGGCAAAATATACACATGCGTTCAAAACTATTCCTACATAATTATTTTATGCCATAGTTTTTACGGTATTTTCCGAATATTTTATATTATACATAAACTATACTTAGATTGTAAACTATATATTTGTAATATATATATGTAATATATATATGTAATATATATATGTAATATATATGCTGCTGGCCCTAAGTGCCACTACCGAACTTCCTTCGACTGCCCACTCGCCCGCGCCCGCTTGCTTATATGTGCCACCGACAAATATGGCCGGCGGACACATCAGCGTGCAGGCACGGCCCGGATTTTCGGAGGTGGACACCCAGGACCAGGTCACTTCCTGTGACTGTAACTCTTTAATGATATCAAAATACATTTTGAATAGTACAGGCCTGGTGCGAAACATAATTCCGTTACCTTTGCGAAGTGTATACAGAGCGCTTGTATTATCAAGGTTAACAATAATAATTACATTTGCGAGACTCAAATCATTGAGCAGTAATATGGTTTCCTGTGCCCCGAAGAGTGCGGCGAACATCTCCTTCTCGTTGATGTGCCAGTCTGCTGGTACCGGGAACGATCTTGATATATTCCATATCGGAATCGCCAACCCTCCTTGTGTCGGTGTCGCGTCCGTGTAGACCTGGATGGTCTCTGTGGGCCTTGGCAGGAACACCTCTCTGAATGTGTTCTTGCATGCTGCTGAAGGTGTTGCAGGCAATATATGTATATATATATATATATATATATATATATATATATATATATATATTTGTGTGTATGTATATGTATATATATCAACATAAACCATAAACACAGTAATCAACCCGAAGGTTGGTTTAGTAGTTGATGGTAGAGTTCAACCAGTACTAAGCCCTATACGGCGTGTGAAATTCACACATCAGGGTTGGAGGGCCAGTTCCTTTCCCTGTGCCGGTTATGGTTTCCCAGGAAGATCTGATACCCGAAAAATCACATAGCTTGGGTGGAGCTGCAGGTGCCCAGAATGCCTTGCCCGGGAATCGAACCCGGGACCCTCCGGTCAGCAGTCCAACGCTCTACCCACTGGACTACCGCGACCCTATATAAGAGACATATATATATGCAGATATATATACCCACGCACATATATATATATATACCCCGGACTACCCCCTTGGCGTGTTGGAAGGGCTTGTGAGCTCCGATAACCCCCTAGAGCTGTGCTGGCTCGAGTAACAATAATTGCTTCTGGTAGGGTCACCCATGCCAGATAGGTCGAAGATGAAGAGCCAGACGAAAGGTAGTCCACGCAGCGTCTGTTCCTCGGTGAGGCGGCTGCAATGGCGGCAAACAAGCAGCAGCAGGACAGAAGACGCAGGAGAAGAAGACCAAATTAGTTAAATTGGAACGTGGAATGTTAGGACAATGATGAGGACACGGAAATTGAAGAATGTTAACCGAGAGATATAAAGGAGAAATATAGATATTTTGGGTCTATGCGAGGTGAGATAGAAGGATAGCGGGGATTACTGGAGTGATAATTATAGAATAATATACAGCGGCGGGGACGAGAGACAACGAGGGGTTGCCATAGTATTAAATAAAGGGGCAGGAAGAAGCGTAGGCAACATAGAGCGGGTAACGGATAGATTATTACTAGTAGAGATAAAAGCAGAACCGACGATCTTTGTTATTATTCAGGTATACATGCCACCGAGCAACCATAAGGAAGAAGAGGTCGATAGGATATACGATCAGTTAGAGGACATAATCGCGTGTGTTCCTGCAGGGAAAAATTTGATAGTGATGGGGGATTGGAATGCGACGGTAGGCAAAGGAAGAGATGGTGATGAGGCGGGGGACTACGGTTTAGGCGCGAGGAATGACCACGGGGAGAAAGCAGTTGAGTTCTACAGGAGACAGGGGTTAGTCATCACCAACACTTGGTTTAGACACCACAAAAGACGCAGGCATGCAGGGAAAATGCCAGGTGACTCAGAAAGGCATCAGCTAGATTATATGCTGCTTAGACACAGGTTTAGGAACAGTGTGGTAAATTCGCACAGCTTCCCGGGAGCGGATGCGGACTCTGACCACAATTTAGTTTTTATGAAATGTAGCGTCCGTTTCAACAAGATAAGGCAGGGGCGGCGAGTTAGAAAATGGAATGTATAAGCATTAAATGGTTTGAAAAGGCAGGAATACAAACAGGTGGTAGAGGAAATCATGGAGTATGGTAAAGAGCTAAGTAATATCGAAGAAAAATGGGAAAGTTTCAAGAAATGGTTGTCTAAAGCCGCAAAAGACACTATTGGAACCGTTAACGCTAAAATGACTAGGAAACCTTGGATCACGGATGAGATGATTTCAAAGATGGATGAGCGGAGAAAATGGAAGCATGTAAATACAGAGTTAGGCAAAATGAAGTAGAAAGAGTTAAACAATAAATTGAGGCGGGCAACAAATAAAGCAAAAGAAGCATAGTGGAAGACGGAGTGCGAGGATATGGAAAGTCTGCAGAGGAAGGGTGAAATTGGTGGGCTGTAGCGCAGTTAAATCTTTATCTGGAAGTAAGAAAGGGAGATCTATGCTAGCAGTTAGGTTAGAGATAAGGCGAGTAAGGAAATAGTTGTCACAGGAATGATCCAAGAAAGATGGAAGGAGTATATAGAAGAACTGTGTAGTAAAGAACTTAGACCAACAAAGTTAAATATTGAAAAAGAATAGGACGTAGAGGAAGATAGCTTAGGTCCAGGAATGCTAGACGATGAGATAGAAAGGGCATTGAGGGACATAAAACTAAATAACGCCGTGTGGTGGATAACATTCCCGCGGAACTACTGAAATGTATAGGAAAATGAGGGAGGAAGAGGCTATATGGGCTAATTCATAGTATTTACTAGGAAGGAATCTTGCCGGAAGAATTTGTGAGATCAGTTTTAGTTTCTATTCCGATAAAGGTGAGGCTACATCATGTGAGGACTACAGGACAATAAGTTTGATATCCCACGAAGCTAAAGTTGTTCTCAGCATCATAAACAAAAGTATAGAGAGTAGGGCAAATGATTACTTAGGGGATGATCAGTTTGGGTTTAAGAAGGGGAGAGGTACGCCTGATGCCATTGCAGTAATGAGATATTAATCCAGGGGAATAGAGAACACAACCAGGAGGTATTTGCCTGTTTCGTAGATTTCGAAAAAGCGTTTGATAGAGTGAACTGAGAAAAACTAATTAGTATTCAGCAGAAAATAGTATTAGATTGGAGGTAAAGGAGACTAATCCGAGACTGGTACATGTCTGAGACTGCTCAGGTGCGGATGGGAAACGGGGAGTCCGGATGGAGGAGTGTTAGGAAGAGGTGTAAGGCAGGTTTGCTCATTATCACCGTTGCTGTTCAACCTTTATGCAGAGGAAATGATTAAAGAGGAATGGGAAGGACTGGAGGTAGGAATGGAAGTGGGTGGGGAATTCGTAAATCAGTTAGTTTCGATGATGACCATGCTTTAGTTTCTCAGGCAGCCAAGGGGTTGCAAGCATTGCTTAGTGAATTGGAAATTCAGGGCGACAGGTATGGGATGAGAATCAATATGAATTAAACAAATGTTATGCGATTTTCCAGAAAGAAAAAGGTTAAGCTAAACATTAAAATAGGAGGGCAAAAACTAGAGCAGGTAGAACAGTTAACGTTTCTAGGTAGTGTTTTGGACCCACACGGTCAAAGTAGTAGGGACGTAAGGAGAAGAATTGCGCTAGGCAAGAGGCTTTCACAAGGAGGAGGGAGTTGATGACAGGGACGTTGAGTAATGATGGTAAGATAGTGCTCGTAAAAACTTTTATATGGAGTGTAGCTATGTACGGCACGGAAACGTGGTCATTGAAGCAGGAGGATAGGCTTACATTGGACGCTTTTAAAATGTGGGTTTGGGGAAGAATGGAAAAGGTGAAATGGACAGAGGAGAAAACAAATGAGGAAGTACTTGGTGTGGTGGGCGAAGAGAGGGGTTTGTTGGGAGCAGTCCTATGGAGGCCGGAAAAAAGGATGACGGGCGTATTGATCTGCAGTGCGATGTTGAAGACTGTAATATAGGGGATTATGTAAGGCAAACGAGGAAAGGGCAGGAACAGCATAGGAATGTTGGACGGAAAAAAGGGAGGAAGGAAATACTTAGAGATGACGAGGGACCTGATGTAGAGTAGGAGATTGTGTTTTGCTAGGGATCACAAATTATTTATTATGTCTATCCAAAAAACTACCTTAACCGGTAGATTACCTTATAATAAAAATATATATATATGTATATATAAATGACTGGCTGACACAATATAACCCAAATAGAACAGGATAGCAACATTTAAAAGAACACTCACACGGTAAATTGTTCGAGCTTTCGGCCGTCTCAGAGGCCTTCTTCTAGTGAGACTGAAAATATGCTGGAGAGGGGAACGGGGTATGGGCGGGGAGGTGAGGTGAGGTGTGGAGGGAATGCTGGGAGCGAAATTAAAGATGGCGGTTAAGGGTGGGAATTTTGAAAGAACGGAAAGCTAATATGTAGGCGGTTTCACGAGTTCTCACCTCTATGTTGGTGGCTGAATCAGGTAGGGATTCTAGGATGCTGAGAGCAAAACACTGGTCGAATGAAAGGTTGTGGGAATTGGCGTGTGAAGGGATAGGAAGAGAAGAGAGTGAGGCAGAATTTCAGGAGTACCAGTGATTATTCATTCGGATGGATAAGGGGGTAATTCATTCACATATGTAAAAGGAAGTGCAATGTTTGCATGAGAAAAGATAAATAATGATTTTTGCGAGGCAATTATATGTATATGTATGTATATATAAAAATGTATATATATATATATATATATATATATATATATATGTTTTTATACATATACCTGGTACCCGAAAAATCACAGCTTGGGTGGAGCTGCAGGTGCCCAGAGTGCCTTGCCCGGCAGTCGAACCCGGGACCCTCCGGTCGGTAGTCCATTGCTCTACCCACTGGGCTACCATATGCACATATATATATATATATATATATATATATATATGCACATATATTATATTTATATGTATCTATGTTATATATTACCTTTTATTGTTAGTATGCTTGCCTGCACTGAGAAATCAGTAGCTCGCTGTGCTGTTTTGATCACTCGTTAGACTGCCAGGATGTGAATCCAATCAGTCCAATTTTAGTGATTGTAATGTTTCGACGTCGACGTTATGGAGTCGCGTGCGTGCGTGCTGAGGCAGGTTGGCGCGAAAATGAAAGCGGTGCTTGGCATGGGAGGGAGGGCCTTTCGCTCACTCTCGTCCCGCTCGGGGCGGGGAGCCGATGGTGTGCAAGAAGGACGACGACTTGTTTTTGCCAATAGTCGCCGCAGTCTGCCTTTCAAATTGTGAAAAACAGCGTACCGCGCCGGGTGCGGGTTTGCGACCCCATGCCCAATCTCCCCCCCGCCTCCACCCCCAACACGGGTTTCCCGTCCTGATTTCCAGTATATGGGGCGTGAAGAACTTCGGTCAAAGGAATCGGCGAAATGAGTATGTGTTTGTTTTGTTAGAAGCGCGCAAATGTATCGTTGTGCAGTTGTATAGGCTGAGTCAATTCCCGACTCACCTTTAAGCTGTGGAATCCTGAATAACAATGCATGTACGTAGTTATTTTCTTTTCATCTACATCATACCCCGCAAGCCGCCGCAAGGGCGTGTGGTGAGGGGTTTTTGGTCACCAACCGTAATAAGGAACAATACCCCATGCTAAACAACAACGTGGAAAATTACATCCACAGCAGCGCACACACTCATGCAACAATCCCTTCATCCAACACTCATGCAAACACATATACCGCAAACCAACAAAAAACTGCACCCTAGGATGCAGCACGAAAGCCATCCTACAACATGCAAGCCAGGACACAACAAGCAAGAATGTGAAACACCACTACCACATAAACATGCACCACAAAACATTCTACCCCCCGAGGCGACTCTAAAAGGCAGGGAATGCGACCCAACATTGCAGGTAGCAGGAATTTCCCCCCCGCGAAGAGGTACGAGGGTTTGAAAGGGAGACTTAAAACAGATGAACAGAACACGAATGAGGTCATTCGGAAAGAATGGGTTATTATAACAAAACACATAAGGTTAGTGGAAGATCATGCATTTGGGTAGAACTAATTATTTTTTAGACGCTGAGGGTGGCAAGTGGAATTTTTGCTATCTATAACCATGCAGTTGCTATCCCGTATTGTCCGTGGGAAGGAGGAGTCCTTGAGTCGGCTAGTTCTGGCATCTATTTCCCGAATTTTATATGCATGATCGAAGCGACCAATGTATGTAGGAGTACGAATATTTTGGGAGACCTCGGTGCTGAAACATGCGGATCTGAATTTATTTAATAATATCAATCTTGCATTGAATCGTCTCTCTTCCAATGATTCCCACCCCAAATCTATGAGCAATTCGGTGACGCTTTGCGTTTTATCGTAAGAATGTTTTACAAAACGGGCTGCCCGGCGTTGAACCTTCTCAATTTCCCAAATGTGGCCTTTTTCACTCGGATCCCACACGCTGCATGCGTATTCTAAATGAGGCCTTACGAGAGCGTGGCAACAACGTTCCTTGACCTTCGAGTCACTTTTTCCGACAATGCGTGTAATAAATCCCAATTTTTTATACGCTCGACCGCAGACTTTACGTATGTGAGTCCCCCAAGTTAAGTCTTGTCTGAATGTAAGACCTAGGTATTTTACCGTATCAACTACTGCTAGGTCACCTCCAGCTAATTTGTAAGCAAATCCCGTTGATCTTTTAAAGAAATTAACCACCGAACATTTATTATAATTAAGTGTCAATCCCCAGTTAGAACCACATTTAGTAATGCAATCTAAATCCTGCGCTAGAGTGAAACGATCCTCATCCCCAGATATCTCCCGATAGATCACCGTGTCATCCGCGAACATCCTAATTTTACTTTTCACTTCGCGGTTCAAATAGTTAACAAAAATCAAGAAAAACAACGGCCCAATTACGTTTCCCTGAGGTACCCCCGACGTGACTCGAACGCTGTCGGAACTATCGCCATCAAGGGCTACCCTCTGTTCCCGCTCTGAGAGAAAATCTTTAACCCAATTTATGGTGCCCTTGTTTATACCCGCGATCTTTAATTTATGAATGAGTTTACCATGGGGACCATACCGAATGCCTTTTGAAAATCTAAAAAGATAGCATCCACTTGCCTACCTCTCTCACCCTATAAGAGTAATTCATGTGTAAATAATCCTAATTGGGTTTCGCAGGAGCGGGTTTTCCTGAATCCGTGTTGATTGTCACTTAAAAAGTTAATGTTATCAAGGTGTCTCATTATTGAACTGACAATTATGTGCTCTAAGATTTTGCAACAGATAGAAGTGAGAGATATAGGTCTGTAATTACTGGGGTCCTCCCTGTCACCACTTTTAAAAATAGGCGTTATTTGCGCGGTTTTCCAAATCTTAGGTACTTTGCACTCTGTGAGAGATTTGTTAAATATGAATTCAAGGTACGGGGCAATGTTTGGAGCAAAATGTTTTATCACCCTAGCTGGTATATCTTCGGGACCCGGGGATTTGTTGGGTTTAATCTAATTGAGCTATTTTAGAATTCCCTGTTGGTCAGCTGTTATTTTTTCCATGGGTTGAGTATGTATTGTTTCCTGGAGATATGCGGTGGCAACATCATTCGAGAAAACGCTTTGGAAGAATGAATTTAGGATGTTAGCTTTACCCTCGCTGTCTGTATGAATTATATTGCTACAATCCCTTAAGCAAGCCACGGTTTCTTTACTCCCATTTACTTCCCTAACATATGACCAGAAAGTTTTGGGGTCAGTGTCCAAGTGCTCGCAAAGTACTTTGCGTTTAAAGTCCAGTAAGGCGCTACGTAATTGTGTTTTGGTTTCAATTTTAGAGGATCTATATGTGTCCCATAATTGTTTATTCTCAGGGGATGATGTGTTCACGCCTGCCCTATTTACCCTAGAGTGTAGCATTCTCTGCTTTCGAGGGGCTTTTCTAACGTCTTTATTGTACCACCTGGGGTCGCGATTTGCTTTAACGTATTTTATATGGATGAAATCTCTGATGCCTTTTTGCATAATATTGACAAATTCTGTCCAACTTTCTTCCACGTTGGCATGACTTAAGCGGGTTTTGAACTCGGGTAGTGAAGAGTTTAATTGATTGGCAAAAGATTCAAAGTCTGCTTTATGGTAATTATAAATTTTTCTTTTTGGTTTAACAATCATTTTTATTTCTATGTCCAAGTGGATATTAACTACTTTATGGTCACTCAAGCCCTCGTCAGTTGATACTCGAATAATGCGTTCAGGCGTGTTTGTAAGAAATAGGTAAAATACGTTCTTTCCACGGGTGGGCAGGCGTACTGCTTGTTGGAGGGTGTTTCTCTAAACCAATGTTATCAAGGAATTGCAAGATTCGCGATCGCGGGTCCCAGATTTAACGATATTGTTGTCCCAATCTATACCAGGGAGTTTAATGTCGCCACCAATCATGTTGATGTTGTTATTATATTTGCGTGTAAAATTGTAAATTTGATCGTTGAGGGTGTGAAGTGTTTTCAAATCTGAGTGTGGAGGTCTGTAGAAAGAGCCTAAATTTATGTTGGGTTGATTGGCCGTAGTAAGGTGCACCAAACGCTTTCTATGTTATTATTTCCAAATGAAACTTTCCTGCTTTCAAAATGACTTTTCACTGCCACGAAAACCGTTCGAGGGCCAAGCCTCATATCGCTCGACGCTCCGCTCTTATCTCACGTTCACGTGTCATCCGCGACCTTCAATTGATCAAGCCTCTGCCATTCGTTCGTTGGCAAGTGCCTGTTATTTTATGAATTGTTCGGACGGTGGCGGTGGGCTCTCATCATTTTACCTCTTCTCCTCCCCATTGCCATCCTCCTAAAATCGTGGACAGAGTCATTTAAAGACCAAGGATTCTAGACAATTCAGTCAATTCTTGGCTTTTATGCATTCATGTGCCCTGGAAGCCACCACCTCATTGTGCGGCTGGGAGAAGCAGTTCTCCGTACGTCTTGTGACGATTAGTTCGAAGTATTAGGTCGGGAAATTTTCAATTTTTCATCCGACCTTGCCTTCTCAGTCGGTTTGCTTGTTGTCCCCGCATAAGCGGGAGTTGATCGCGTGCGAAATATGATTATGGCCGATGGGATGTAAGTTTCGTGTGTTTAAATCTTAAAAACCTGATGCTGATGCATCTTGGGACTATTGGCAATCAAGGAAAACTTCCCCGGCGAGATGATGGGAATCTCCAGGAAATCCTGTTTTATCTCGCCGCAGTGGTGGTATGTATGCCATGACGAGGAGTCTACGGAAGGAGCTCGTTGCATTATAGGAGGAAACCTTGGAGAACAATAATGCCACCCAATAGCATGCGAAGCTTTTCCTTTGCACTCTTTGATATGCTGGTGGCATTGAAAATGCAAATCACCTTTTTTACTCCTTTTTCGTCATTCCTGGCGCGTCTTTTCAGTCTGATTCCCCTCAACCGTGGACAAAGCAGATGTCGACTGCTGGCATCTCGGTCGTAATTGGCGAGGGTGGTCGATGCGTTCTCGAGCTCCTTGTGCTGCTCGCCTCCCGCTTCTCTTCTGGAGAACCATTACAAAAATATGAAGATTGCAGCCAAATACCGAGCAACGTGGCCGAATGAATCTCAACCGAAGGAAATTAGATTTTCGGGCTCGATCGAAGAAAAAATACCCATGCTGATTCTCATGAAATGATCCCAGGTAATGTGATATTGACACCGTAAAGAAGGAATGAAAGTTCTTTATCAATCCTGCGCGATGCGTAATGTAGGGGTGGTGGTCTACATAGCTAATTGTGCACGTGTTTATTGTCGGAACCGGGCCAGTGGGTGTGTCTGTGGCGTTTGGTCGGGTGCGGGCCGGCGGATTTCCCTTAAGGCCAGCCATTGCCGCCTCCCGCCCTGGGAAAATGCAAGTAGTTAGCGAATGCTAAACAGCTCAATTCTCCATCAGTGTCAGAGTATGAGCGAACCCGGAAGAGGAAATAATCCGTAATGAGAGGGCATCCTGTTGCATTTAAGTCATGTGTTTCTGATGCTTGATACTTAAATATCGTATGATTGAGAGAGAGATGCAGGAAAAATGCATTTTTGACGCGTTTCGAGATTTCTCGATTACCTCCAGGCTAGTAAAATGATGGCTATAGAAGGAATAATTTTGGCCTAAATTTATTTTTATTAATTTTATTGTTTTATTTAATGTAGTTTATTTATTTATGATAAGTTAAATCTTTAGGCAAGGTCACGGCGGAGGTGCACGACAATCGCCCAGGAATCTGCCTGGCTGGGGTGGGTATTCCATGGACCTAGGCACTGCACCTCTGAGCACGGACTTGCACGACCATGCTGTGTGCATCCGAAAACCCATTCTTGAAATATACGATTAATGATTATTAATCACTGCGCACTCTTAATCAGAATCGCGTGGAGAAGCTAGATTTGTAAAACGTTGTTATGATGAAATTAGTAGCGTATGCAAAATACTAGAGCAGCTAGGCAGGGAATCACTCAAGAAGCGAAGGTAGTAGTACTTTTAAGGGAGGCGACCCACAGTTAAGGTTATTTGCATCATTATGGATTGCTGGGAAAGGAAGAAAAGTGGAGAGAAACCCAGTGTCGGCGTTATCATACTCTTTGTCGAAAGGCGCCGAGGGGTGCGCAGTGTGACGTCCCATTCGAAGGACGTCGTTCTCACTTAAAGGGCTCTCCACAAAACACCTTATGTAGGGAATCGGGATAACACTCCGGGATTCGAACCCAGACCTTCACGGTGGGAAACCTGTACGTTAGCCACCGCAACATTCCGAACCCTACGGAGCGAAGGTTAAATTATTGACCGAAGCTTCTGCATAAATTCGGAGTCTCTTCGTCAGTAATATTGAAAATGTATCATAACCCCCATCTTACTACGGTAGGAGAGATTATGCTAATAAAATTAGAGATATTCAGTGTAGAGATGGATTTAAGATGTCATTTTTTCCACGAACGATGGAAGATCATAATAACATTGTTCGACCGCGCTTGGGGGTAAAAATATTCGGGTCCAAACTAGTCTGGTGAGTATGCATTCTCCCCCTGCCATACATCCTAGCGGTGACTTGCAGGTTACTGAAATAAATAAGTAAAAAACATTTCCACGTCGTACAATTCGTGATTACATCGTTGTAGATCAGTAGTTCTCAACTTTCCTAAAGTACCACTTATACTCGAGTGATTTCAAGTGGGTGAAACTACGAAAGATATCGTGTGCAGGAAAAATGTGCTAAATCGTGAGGCGAAAAACAATGTAGTCATTGTAATGCGAGCGTATCACATTTACCCACATTACAGTAAGTGGGTCACGTTAGTCAGTCCAAGGGGTAGAGCGTTGGACTACTGACTGGAGGGCCGCGATTCGCGGTTAGGTCTCTCTGGTACCTGCAGCTCAACCCAAATTATGTGATTTTTCGGGTACCTGATCTTCCTGGGAAACCATAACAGGGAAAGGAACTGCCCCCCCCCCTACCTTGCTAATGGGTCAACTTCACACGGCGTATATGACTTAGTACTGAATGAACTCCATCATCATCGAATTTCGGCTTGATTACTGTTTATTGTATCATAGTAAATACTTGAAGAGTCAAAATGACGGGTATTGGCAATCATTCACGCTTTGAACGTACATCTTCCAAAATGATATCCCTCCCAAACCTCTTCGTTGCGAACCACTGAACCACGCCCCTGGTGCTGCTGTTGGCACGCCTATCAAAGCTTGACAAACCTTGGCGCGCGTACCTTTGGATTATCACGTACCACCGCTCAAGCTCTCAACTCTTGAAAATGTATCGTCACTTATTGCATCTGAGTCACAATTTGGCTGCGGTAATTACCCCAATTGATATTGTTGGCAGAATTCCATAGAAATCCACGAGAAAATATTGCATTTTTTATCGAAAGCGTAGAAATAAATTTCCAATCAACATTCTTTAAAAAACTGCGAATCTTTGATGGTGTGACCCCAGCGCCGCTTTTTCTCCTGGCAGCCTACGAGGGGGGAGAGCTTGCGGATGACCAACTGCGCAAATTCGTCTCCAAGGTTCGGAACAGTGGATGTCGTTCAATGTATTTTTGGTGTTGTCCATGGAAATCTTTATTCATTGGATACTTTTACGTAGGTCGAACGAATACTCGTATGTGCGTGATTTTCGCGTACTGTTGAAACGGCTAGGAATTTCCCGAGATGCCGCCCCGGTCGATAATTGCGTCGCTGCCGTGGTGCGTAGTATCGCTGCTACGTGCGACTCCGGGGATCCGGGGATGTTGCACTCGGCTGGAGGCGATGCGCAGTAGTAGTGGGCGGGCCAGGGGCCCATGTGCCCGTCGGGGATTATTACTAGGTCGTCGTCTCCCCTCGAAGGCGAGTCGTTGCACCCGACGGGACCCTCCCCTCGCCCGCCACCACCCTCTTCTTCCGATTGACGCCCCCCAGACCTCGGTGGGGGCCGTCCTTGGAGGGTTCATCGCCCCCTCCCCATCATCTCTCGACTTCCTTCCTGCCCCCTCCCCTCTGCCGCGCGCCATTCACCTGACCGCTCGCCCCTCGGAGTCAACGACCCGCCCCCTCGGCTTGTTTTGGTGCGCGCGCGCTCCTCTCCCGCGACGGCCCCCCCCCTTCCCGCGTCGCGGCGCCGCCTCGCCGAAGTGTGTACGAGTTTGGCTGGTGTCGAAGCAAATCCTCCAGGGTCCGGAGTGGGCGGCTTTTCCCTTTCACTGTCCTCGCCGTGCCGATCAAAAGAGAAGAGGTCGGAACCCCCCCACGTGTGTTTCGAGGAGTTTCACCCGTAATGGAGTCGGGATTTAAGAGTATTTTCCCTCGGCGACGAAATCTTGGCGTAATGTCCCGGGTGCAAGGCTCATTTGCTGCTTGTTTGGGTGTTCCGAACTGAAGTTGGAGTTGTCCTCGTTTGATCTACGTTTGGGGCCTGGTGGCCTTAACTCGTGGTTGTTAGGCCATATCATGCCCACCTTAGGTTATTCTGCCGAGTCGCGGTTTCACTCATGGTTGACCTCCATTTCTTTCTTTCTTTGAGAGATCCTTTTCATTTCGTAGTATCTTACCCCAAACTGAATCATGACCCACGTCATATACTGACCTCTTCCTCCCTCGTCCTCTTTTCTCCTCTCTCAACACTCCCTCCAAGAAGCAGTCCTTCCTCAGACATTGCCCTAATCAATGAGCCTTCCTTTCCTCAATTATCTTCACCTATTCTCTCTCAGCTCCAGTCTTGGTAAATGTGATGAAAATATCAATGAAAAATCCCCTCTTTTAGTGGTTAGGCTTCATTTAGGATATACTGCAAGTAAATGGGATCCTCACGAAGTTGGAGTAATTTCCGAATTGGATCGCGTAGAACGTAGAGGAGCTAGATTTGTAGAACGTTGTTATTATAAACTGAGTAGCGTTTCCAAAATTTTTGAGGAGCTAGGCTGGGAATCACTCGATGAAGCGAAGGTTAAATTACAGATTGAAGCTTTCATTAATTGTGTCGCGAGGGACATAGGTGGGGAAGTCAGTTCCCATCGATGGGGAAAGGAGCGGGACGTATTCACGATTGACGACTCCATGGCTACACAGATATATTACCAATGCTTCATACAATATCAACCCGTCGCGGTACGCGGTCAATGCCAGGGAGAACCGTTCTAGAGGAAACCCATTTCCAAGGAAGTGGAAAACGGTCCTCGAATCACGAAAAGAGCGAATCTTAAATTTTTATATACCCTATTCCTTATTATTCTTTTTACTCTGGTGCTCTCGTACATTGACAGAGACCCCACACACCTGACACCAATATGTCGCGAGGGACATAGGTGGGGAAGGACGGATCGATAAAGTATGAAGTCATATCTTGCTTTAAATACATTTATTGCCTAGAGACCCACACGACATACAACAAGAACAGTAAAACCATTGCATGACTTATAACAATCCACGTACACTCACGGGATAAGTCAGTAAACCTTGCTTGGTCTTGCCGGTCGTCGGCTGGTCGCACTGGTAGCACGACCTAGCTAACGATCCTATGCGAGGCAAGACACAAGACTGCTCTCCCTTAGGCATGGAGCCCTTATATACCGTCCTTAGCAGGTAAAGCTTAAATGGTCAAGGCCGGAATCGCCTCGACGTCACTCCTTGTGGATGAATAACGAGTACCGTACTTGCTAAGGACGGTATATAAGGGCTCCATGCCCAAGGGAGAGCAGTCTTGTGTCTTGCCTCGCATAGGATCGTTAGCTAGGTCGTGCTACCAGTGCGACCAGCCGGCGATCGTGAAGGGGATCGTTGGTTAGGGCGTACCACCAGTGCGACCAGCCGACGACCGGCAAGACGACGGTCATGAAGCTAGACTAGAATCCAATAACAAAAACTCAAGGGTCTTTCCAATTGTAACCAATGATCTCATCTCTTTTAGTGAATCAGAACCCCTAACACATAATAATTTTAATTTTAATCCATGTAGTTCGACTTTGTAGATTTTAATTTATTGGAAGCAAAAGGTAATGAGGATAGCGTTAAAAGCGAAGAAGGTACCGCGACTGTAATTGTCGATCTGTTAGGACCTATTGAAGAGGGGTTCAGTGAGGACAAATTAGAAGCCTCAGTGCGTGTCTTGGACGCTTCCGAAAGGAACACTGATGGCGACATAAATGGAATCACTGGCGACGGCGGGACAGATGATAGGGTTTCCTGTACGCCACAATTAAGGGATGTCCAAACAGATCTGTTTAGTGGAGCACCTGAGGGTCTTTCGTGCACACTAGACTTAGAAAAGGGTTCGATTGTAGTGGAAGAAGAGCGCCTTAGCGGGACAGATGATAGGATTTCCTGTACGCTAGGGAGCGGTGGGCGAAATCGCGGGATAGATGAGCAAGATTCCTATACGCAAGATTTTGAAACCCGAAGAGCCACTACCTTAAGAGCAATTAAAGTACCTCCTCATTCAATCGTGTTAGCACAAGTTCAATGTTCCAATCTATCAGGCAAAGAGATTTCAATTTTTGAAGGGTACCATGATGTATGTATCTTACCTATTCTCGCCTCCGTTTGTGATGATGGTTCAGTCCCTCTGCTCCTTTCTAATGCTAGTAATGACGTCCAGGCACTAAAACGAGGCACCCACATAGAATATGAAATTCATAAAAAGAATACAGAAATTCCCATTGTTAATATAGTGGAGTCAAGCGATGTTGAAATATGGCCAGAATCGCCTAAGGACGGTGAATTGATTTCCTTGTTTGAACTAAGCTCTGTGCATCCCAATGCCCTCGAACCTTTAAAGAAACTTTTAAGTGAATTTGCTGACATATTTGTCCACGGGGACATTAAATTAGGCCGTACTGATGTTATTAAACACACCATTGATGTAGGCCAGGCCAGCCCGATTAAAATGGCACCCTACCGCGTCCCACATGCCCAAAGAGAACATTTAGATAAGGCAATTCAAGAAATGTTGGAACAAGGTGTCATTTCGCCATCCTCAAGTCCTTGGTCTGCTCCAATCATACTTGTAAAAAAGAAACCCGTGGAAGGAAAACCCTTGCAGTATAGACCATGCATTGATTATAGAGCCCTTAATAATGTGTCGAAAAAGGAAGTTTTTCCATTGCCCAACATGGACGAGACCTTCGACCAATTAGGCGGAGCCCAATATTTCAGTTCTCTTGATTTATGCAGCGGATACTGGCAAGTGGAAGTGGATGAGAATTGTAGAGAATACACCGCCTTTAGGTACCCCCACAGGGATCGTTGGTTAGGGCGTGCTACCAGTGCGACCAGCCGACGACCGGCAAGACCAAGCAAGGTTTGCTGACTTATCCCGTGAGTGTACGCTTCCCACCTAATTCCTTCCATCCTATTCCAAATCCACATTTCGATGGCGTCTATTCTTTTTACGTCCATGATTTCGCAAAATCTATGTCTCTGCTTCGTATTACAACATACCCATTTTCTTATTTCCTTTGTTAAAGACCCGCACGGTTGTTAGTTTATATGTATTGGTCAAAGGTAGTATTTCGATGGGCCGAGGGACTAAGCACAGCTGCCGCCCTTTCGATCGTCTTACCCACAGCACTTGAAGCGCGCACATCCTTATGTCGCTGCGCATTCTCTCTTCGTTTCCTCCATCATGTAGTACTGCGTGCGTATATTGTGGTCGGTAGTATGCTAAGTAGTAGTCGACCCTTATAGCTGGAAACTGGCTCAATATCATGACACTGAAGACCCGCAAACCTCGCACGACACTAAATCATCTGCACATTCTTTTTCAACCTCGACCTAGCGACAAGGTCGGCCTCCTTTTAGTTCGTCCGGCATTCGTGATTTTCATTTGATTATTAGTGGCCTGGGTGAGCGGTCATTCGGGACCACGAGCAATCCGGAATCATGTTGGTAAAAAGCCATAATAAAAATAGTAAAGACATAGGATTTACACGAGACATTCGATTTGTCTAGAGCTTAAGAAAGCTTTCTGTAAAGAACCTCATAATAACCCACTCATATAACCAGAAGCCTACGGCATTAATAAATATATTCTGGGATAGACGAAAGACTTTTTGAATGATCGGGTACATAGAGTAGTCGTAGATGGTGTTAGCTCAAATGCAGTAGAAGCCTCTTAAGGTGTTCCCCAGGGAGGTGTTATCGGACATCTTCTATAGGCGGTACCCTCACTCACGACCTCTCCTGGGTGAAACACATACGGGGAATATGTGGACAAGGTAACAAAAAATTAGGATTCATTAGAAGATTAATGGATGAACGTGAAGAAGAGGTCAAAAAGAAATGTCATCTTTCGCTGGAGAGGCCTCATTTAGAATATGCTGCTTGTACGAGGGGTGCTATTTATATTTTGAGCCTAATAATGAAAAGATGGTAATTTATTGTTTGAAATGGCTTTATTAATATTCGAAGTATTCTCCATGATAATCAATACACTTTGCATGCGCTCGAACCAATTTTCGCAACACTTTTTCCACTCCGATTGAGGTACCTCCAAAATATGGTTTTTGAATGCTTCAACGGCTTCTGTAGGCGCCGTAAAACGTTGGCCACGCAATTTTCTCTTGATAAACGGGATTAAAAAGAAGTCATTTGGTGTTAAATAAGGACTGTACGGAGGATGACCCATCAATTCGACGTTTTGGCCAGTCCAATAGGTAGTTGTTTCTGCCGATCAGTGAGAGCTTGTATTGCCATGATGACGAATGATCCTTCGTTGCCGCTTCTTTTTCCGTATTTCATGAAGCACTTCTGGGAAACAAATGCTCCGGTACCATTCTGAATTAACGAGTCTACGTTGTTCTAACGGTGCGGATGTGAATAATAATTTAAACGAAGGAGCGAAATATAGCTGGTAAAAAAAATACATGAATGACCGATGTATCCCAAATGTACGGTGGCCACCTTTCTTTGGGGAATGAAGAAACCACCTTCTTTCCCAATAAAAAGGGGAAACACTCACTCTCCTAGAGGCCTATCATTAAAATATGTGGAATTAATCCGGGAACAAAAAAAAATACTGCAGATCAAATGACAAATTATTAAGTTACTCAAATTCTTCAAGAGAGCGCTGCTGTGCATCGAAACCCCGATTCATAGGACTGCCACGCTTCCTAGGATTCGTGAACGGAAACCATTTGTTCGGGCACCTCGTCGCGGCCTCCTTGCCGTTACCCGGTATGCCACAGCCATATTGCCTTTCTTGCCCCATTTTTATTCTTGGGAACACAAAAAAGTCCGGCGGTGCCAAGTCAGGTACGTAGGGTGCATCACTGTGCACCAATGAAATACGAGGGCGGTTCAATAAGTACCCGTGTTTGACGACAAAGGGCGTTCCTGAGTGAAGTTTACGTTATCATCGTGGGCTGCCATCTATCAAACGTCGATGGAACAAATTTCAGATTGATTTAAAGGTTGGTTTGGATTTGGCAGCCATTCGAGTAAGACGTGATTTTGGCTAAGATGGAAAAAGAGCATTATCGTTCGGTAATTCGCTTTTTGTTTTTGGATGGGAAAAAATGCGAGGAGATAAAAGCAAAGTTGGATGCTGTTTATGAGGACACTTCGCCATCTATGACCACAGTTAGATATTGGTTCAACGAATTTAAACGTGGGCGAACATCAGTTATTTGATGAGGACCGACCAGGACGCCCGGCAGACGTGGTTGCCAAGGAAATCATTCAAAAAGTCCACGCCATGATTCTCGCTGATCGACGAACGAAAGTACGCAAAATAGCAGAGGCCGTGGGTGTGTCGACCGGAACGGCAATTATTATTTTACATAAGTTGGCGATGAAAAAATTGTCGGCCCGATGGGTGCCGCGATTGCTCACGGTGGATAACAAGCTGATCCGGAGTTGTCGCCGCCAAACTGCATGAACTACGTTATGAATTGCTGCCGCACCCCCCGTATTCACCCGTTCTGGCTCCCTGCGACCTTTTCTTATTCCCTAACATGAAGAAATGGCTCGCGGGAAAAAAATAGCTCAAACGAGGAAGTTATCGCCGAGAAAGGCGTATTTTGGAGAGTTCGACAAATCCTATTTTTTGGAGGGGTTAAAAAAATGGCCGTAACGTTGGGAGAAGTGTATCTTTCTGAAAAGGGACTATGTTAAAAAATAAAATAAATATTTTTGAAAAAATGGTTTCTTCATTTCTAACACGGGTACTTATCGAACCGCCCTCGTATAGTTGGGTCAGAGGTGACGCCAAGGAGACCCGAATCTGCCGCATGTCAGTGGAGCGGGTCGGGGCCCTCCCGACCTTACGCGCCAAAACCGTTGGATGTCGCTAGTGTACCGTGGGCCAGGGAAGGGGACGTTCGCTCGTGGCACATGCCTCGGGGCGGCCAGTCATCGCGTGCCAGTGGATTGTACCAGATTGTGCCAGCGGCGGTGATTGAGAGGGGAAGTGTGGTCGCGAATTGCACAGATCGGGAGAACACCTGGCCTTCCGGAATCATCTCTTCGCTCCGAAGTCTCCCGAATAAAAGAATTTTCGACTTCTCTGTGTTGATTTATCCTCTTCTCCAACATTAGGTATCCCGTGCTCGCTCAAGATGTCTTCCGCAAATGTCTCCGTTTTGTACACACACAAGCATATATAGTAAGTAACCATAGTCGAGTACGACTGGAGTATAGATCCGAGTACTGGTCTCGGTAAGTGACGGCGTCTCCCATGTTTGATTCCGAAGCTTCCATCTGCCGTTTCACCGGTAAATGCGCCAGTGCCGATAATCTTACCTGATACCTTTTCCGGCATTCGGTGCTGTTGTGCAGAATATTTTCAGTTCAAAGAAAACGATTATTAATCGAGTAAGCGCGCATGATGTGAGCTTCTAGTTGCACGGGCTGATGGTGACATTAGAAGATAATAAAGAAGATGAAATCGACTGCTTCTTGTTAGCCAATCGTGGAGTCCGTAAGTGCGCCACGGTGTTGGGGAACGGCTAATGAAATCGATCGACCATGGGGAGGCATAAATCATGGCTCAAACTGGGATTGATTAGACGTCTCGAGCGACCATTCCTCTGCCAGTCATTCTCCTCTTCCATTACCTGCTCCTGCCGGTTCATTCTTGCCGGCCCCGGGAGCGGCGGGGTCTGTCAATTCAGAGGTCGTGGGTTCGATTCCCGCCTCGGTGGGTTTTCTTTTACCTTGGGTGGTTTGGGTGCTTGTCTTTAATGTATTTTTGTGTACATGGGTTAGATGGGAAAAGGGAAGGGACTAACAAGTCTAGATCTCGCCCCAAAAAATGTCATTAAATGAATTTCTTAACCCTTCGCAATGCATCCCCTCGTTCGATTTGCTTCCGGTCTGGCCCTGGACGGTCAACCAACGTGTCGGGGTGGTGGACCATCGACATCGTGCGAGAGGTGCGAAAGGCGTCGATGGCAGAGGACGCCCTGGAATTTGGCCGTCGCCGGGTTCGGGAGATCCATACCCTCCTCTTTCGCGGCGTGGAAAGTCTTCGTCACCGGGCGCGCTCGCCTTCTGAGACTAGTTGTCGTGTCAACTGATAAGAGTGCGTTGCGCGGGATTCAAGGGACTCAGATATGCAATTTCGAGCTATAAAGTAGCCTCAACTTCTTTATTTATTGTTACTGCGAAGTACTCGGTAAGTCACCGCCAGGATGTGGGCATGGGGTGATTACACCCCAGACTGCCACTGACTAGAAGTGCCTTTCCCGCATAGCGCGGTCGGGCAACCTTATTTTACATCGATTGTTTATTTTTATATAAGGTGATATTTGACCCTCGCTCCGTGAGTGATTCCCATCCTGGCTGCTCTTTAGTTTTGGCTCAGTTACTAAGTTTATCATAACGACGTTTTGCAAATCCAGCTCCTCCACGCTGCACGCAATGCGATTCGGCCATCAATCCAACTTCTTGAGGACCCCATATACTAGCAGCATTAAGGAGGAGGCCTAACCAGCAATAGATAGCATCTATCTTTGACCCTTTCGTCGCATTTGCCCAGTAATCTTCTAATAAATAATAATTTTTTGTGAGCTTGACCACGTATTCCCTCCATAGGTATGTCTCACCCAGAAGAGGTCGTGAGTGGGGGTAACGGCGAAGTGTTTATAGACCGCTTAAAATAAATCCTCTTTCTCTATCCTTTATAGTAGTGTCGAAAACGCATTTTCTCTTTATTACTTCGAGAGCATCGGGCAAAATATTGGAGAATTTGCAAAGAAATAAAAAAATGTTCTGCAGAATACTTGCATAAGCATGTTCCGCTTCGTTTTTTCAGATTCCGCAGTTAAGTGAACCTGGTACTCAGAGTCCAATTAACTATTTATTCTGTGAAACGCCATATCTCGTTAAATTAAATTCCTTCCGAAGTACTGAAATTCAACAAAGGTCTCAACTGTTCGGTGCATATGACGAAAATTTGAAACTACCCGAAAGGTTTGTTAATTCTGTTTAAAAAATTGACTTCAAAAATAATGTAAACGCGTCCAAATTTTGGTAGAATCATATTATTCAAGTCGCCAAAATGCTGTAAATAATCGCTTACATTTCTGAGTTTCCCTCGGCCCATGGCATGGTCATCGATTACTTAATAGGATGATGTATTTTTAGGAAACCGTTAAAATCCCTTAATCATGAAATATTCAAGGCCGTCATGATGGCATTAATAGATCGTGTCCAAATTGGAAATCATCCCGAATAAGAACTTGGCTTCGTCGGAATCTTAAATTTTCGAGTGGCGAGGGTAGTTATTTATTTCCGGATCCGTCTCCAGGCGACATCTCCGATTCGTCGCCCTTATCCTCCTCTTTGCTCCCCTTCCCCGGTTTCGGAACTGACCGCCGACCGGCCAACTCGGCCACCCAAAACACACTTGCCTGCTAATGCCTCTATCTCTCTCTCTCTTCCGAGACCGTTCTTATCCCCCAAGAAATGACATAATCATTCCTACCCACACACCCCTTTGCCGTTCACGGAAACTAGTCAGCCAGAATTCGAAACGATTATCCCGTGCATGCGATTGGTTGCCTTATATCGGTGGGCGCTTATCGAATCTATTGTTCCTAGGGCAAAGTGCGTCGCTTGTCGACGTTCGCGTTTCGATAGCGGGGCCCAAGTTCGAAGTCTCCCCCTCCGCTGGGGCCACGCCCTGCCCCGCTTCCAGAATGTCAGCGCCTCTCGTTTCTTCGGGTGCCTGTGAGGGTTGAGTCGCAAGCCATCCAATTTTATCGAAATCGACTCTACTTATCTGAACTAAATTAGAGAGAACCCAAGATTTGAGCGTCGAAGCCGTGTTAATGAGGATCTGCATAATACTATCGCGTGGGGGGGGGGGGGAGGGGGCAGGTCATCAACCATGCATGCACAATGATTATATCGACACATATATTAGTTCAAATATGCAATCGAAAAAAGCTACCCTCGTCGCTAGCAGCTACTTGCATGACCGTTGTACGCTTACTTTCGTAAATCGTACTAGGAAAAAAGTTGTAATTTGTCGGTTAAACGATTTCTCCCCCTGATTCGATATGCGTGATTGATTTACCATAGTAAGTCGGGACTTGTGGTATGTCTTTGACGTCCTCGGTTAAGTGACCTGCCTCAAGTTAACGCCTGGATTCAACTTTTCAATGTGACTCTTTGAATGACAGTCGTTGGTCAATGTAATAATTGATTGCTTATCTCCCGAGTAAATGAGTAAATGGACATTTAATTTGCTCATTTTCGGTGGATCGTCATCAGAATTTTAGCGCACACTTTCCAGTGTGCAAACTTCATTTTTGCTTCCCAACTAAGATTCGACATCGACATAAATACCCCACGATCCACCAAGAAGGTGTGTGGCAGGGGGTGAAAGAGTGAGCGATAAGGGAGTACATGGGAAAGGAAGGGAAAAGGGAACAAAATATTCCATGGAGATCTCTCAAATAACGTGCAAAAGTGTGTACATGCTGGAGGAATAGTTAATTCAAAGCGAGGGTGGTGAGGGGGAGGCCTTCGAGAGAGGAGGCTGGCGAGAGTCGTGGGTTGAGGTACGGCGAGAAGAAAGTAGTCGTTACGAGGCGCGGCCTTTCTCTCTCCACGCTTTGACGCGCTCTCTGGAACTCTCTGCGCGGCCGAGCGACATCTCCTGGAGGGACGCCTGTTCCTCCCGTCGTTCCAGTCGCTGCTTTCTCTGCCATATCACCTCGGCGTTGCCCCCGGGAGCCGCCGCATACGGGAGGGGTTTGACGCTAATGCTAATTGTTCGCTTTCATTGTATTCGTTTGTATTATTCCCCATTTCGTTTCGTCGTTCAGAATGCTATTCGCAATCCATGGAAGTATTTTGGGAATTACAGGCTGAAGAGATTTGTATGAATTAATGGTCTTAGAGATTTAAAAATTTATATGGATTAAGTTATTTAATTAATTTCAACTGTGCACTAACAGCTCACCATTTTAAGATTATAGAACGGTATTATTTCATAATGATATTTAAATGAGGAGTAATACAAAGTGTAATATTTCCTTCGGTATTAGTAGCGAAAGTATGTTAAGTAGCAATTCGTTATCTGCATCTACGTAATTCCCAGACACCTGCCGCAAGGGCGTGTGTTGGGGGGTGATAGGTCACCACCCTTAAAAAATAATAAAACCACATGCAAAACCAGCAAAGTGATGGTAATTCATACACACGGAGGCGTGTGTGTATATATATATATATATATATATATATATATATATATATATATATATCCCTCCCCGGACTACAACCTTGACGTGGTGGAAGGGCTTGTGCGTTCCGATGACCCCTAGAGCTGTACTGGCGGGAGTAATAAAAATTGCTCCTGGTAGGGTCACCCATGCCAGATAGGTCGAAGGTTAGGAGCCAGACGAAAGGTAGTCCACGCAGCGTCTGTTCCTCAGTGAGGCGGCTGCAATGGCGTCTGACCCCAGTGGGGCGGCCAGTAAGTGATGGTGTCACGTTAAAAACACTATTGAGGAAGGCAACGGGAAACCACCTCAATTATCATTCCCTAGAAAAATATGATGGACAATAGAGATATTTTGAGTCCTGGCAACCACGGGGCTCGGCCCAATCGGCCGTGTGTCGTGCCCGGCAGCGGGGGAGGCAAGGCTTCCGCGGTCGTCATCCCACGAAACCCTTGCAAGGGAAAACCAGCAGCAGCAGGACAGAAGACGCAGGAGAAGAAGACCAAATTAGTTAGAATAGGAACGTGGAATGTTAGGACAATGATGAGGACGGGGAAATTGGAGAATGTTAAGCGAGAGATGGAAAGGGGAAATATAGATATTTTAGGTCTATGCGAGGTGAGATGGAAAGATAGCGGGGATTACTGGAGTGATAAGTATAGAATAATATACAGCGGTGGGGACGAGAGCCAACGAGGGGTTGTCATAGTATTAAATGAAGAGGTAGGAAGAAGCGTAGTCAACATAGAGCAGGTAACGGATAGAATACTACTAGTGGAGATAAAAGCAGAACCGACGAACTTAGTTATTATCCAGGTATACATGCCACCGAGCAACCATAAGGAAGAAGAGGTCGATAGGATATACGATCAGTTAGAGGACATGATTGCATGTGTTCCTGCAGGGAAACATTTGATAGTGATGGGGGATTGGAATGCGACAGTAGGCGAGGAAGAGATGGTGATGAGGTGGGGGACTACGGTTTAGGCACGAGGAATGACCGCGGGGAGAAAGCAGTTGAGTTCTGCAAGAGACAGGGCTTAGTTATCACCAACACTTGGTTCAGGCACCACAAAAGACGCAGGTATACATGGAAAATGCCAGGTGACTCGGGAAGATATCAGCTAGATTATATCCTGGTTAGACACAGGTTTAGGAACAGTGTGATAAATTCCCACAGCTTCCCGGGAGCGGATGCGGACTCAGACCACAATTTAGTTGTTATGAAATGTAGCGTACGTTTTAAAAAGATAAGGCAGGGGCGGCGAGTTAGAAAATGGAATGTAGAAGCATTAAATGGGTTGAAAAGAAAGGAATACAAACAGGCGGTAGAGAAAATCATGGAGGACGGTAAAGAGCTAAGTACTATTGAAGAAAAATGGGAATGCATCAAAAAAGGGTTGTCTAAAGCGGCAAAAGACACTATTGGAACCGTTAACGCTAAAAGGACTCGTAAACCATGGATCACAGATGAGATGATTGCAAAAATGGATGAGCGGCGAAAATGGAAGAATATAAATACAGAATTAGGCAAAATGAAGTACAAAGAATTCAACAATAAATTGAGGCGGGCAACAAATAAAGCAAAGGAAGCATGGTGGAAGACGCAGTGCGAGAATATGGAAAGTCTGCAGAGGAAGGGGGAAATCGGTGCGCTTTACAGCATAGTTAAATCTTTATCGGGAAGTAAGAAAGGGAGATCAACGATAGCAGTTAGAGATAAGGCCGGTAAGGTAATAGTTGACGTAGGAAAGATCCAAGAGAGATGGAAGGAATATGTAGAAGAACTGTATAGTAAAGAGCTTAGACCAACAAAGTTAGACATTGAAAAGGAACATGACGTAGAGGAAGATAGCTTAGGTCCAGGCATACTAGACAATGAGATAGAAAGGGCATTAAGGGAGATGAAACTAAATAAGGCCGTGGGGGTAGATAACATTCCCGTGGAACTTTTGAAATGCTTGGGAAAATGTGGGAGGAAGAGGCTATATGGGCTGATCCGTAGTATTTATGAGGAGGGAATCTGGCCGGAAGACTTTGTGAGAGCAGTTTTAGTTCCGATTCCGAAAAAGGTAAAGGCCACGTCATGTGAGGACTATAGGACAATTAGTTTGATATCCCACGCAGCTAAAGTTGTTCTCAGGATCATAAACAAACGGATAGAGAGTAGGGCAAATGATTACTTAGGGGATGATCAGTTTGGGTTTAGGAAGGGGAGAGGTACGCGTGATGCCATTGCAGTAATGAGATTATTAATCGAGAGGAATATAGAACACAACCAGGAGGTATTTGCCTGTTTCGTAGATTTCGAAAAAGCGTTTGATAGAGTAAATTGGGAAAAACTAATGAGTATATTGCAGAAAATAGGAATAGATTGGAGAGAAAGGAGGCTAATCCGCAACCTGTACATGTCTCAGACTGCTCAGGTGAGGGTGGGAAACGGGGAGTCAGGATGGGCAGTGTTAGGAAGGGGTGTAAGGCAGGGTTGCCCATTATCACCGTTGCTGTTCAACCTGTACGCAGAAGAAATGATCAAAGAGGCATGGGATGAACTCGAGGTAGGAATGAAAGTGGGCGGGGAATTTGTAAAATCAGTTAGGTTTGCTGATGACCAAGGTTTAGTTTGTCAGTCAGCCAAGGGGCTGCAAGCATTGCTTAGTGAATTGGAAATTCAGTGCGACAGGTATGGGATGAGAATCAATATTAATAAAACAAAGGTTATGCGATTTTCTAGAAAGAAAAAGGCCAAGCTTAACATTAAAATAGGAGGGCAAAAGCTAGAGCAGGTAGAACAGTTTACGTATCTCGGTAGTGTTTTGGACCAACACGGTCAAAGTAGTAGGGACGTAAGGAGAAGAATTGCGCTAGGCAAAGAGGCTTTCACAAGGAGGAGGGAGTTGATGACAGGGACTTTGAGTAAGGATGTTAAGAAAAGACTCGTAAAAACTTTGATATGGAGCGTAGCTATGTACGGAGCGGAAACGTGGTCATTGAAGCAGGAGGATAGACGGTGATTGGAGGCTTTTGAAATGTGGGTGTGGAGAAGAATGGAGAAGGTGAAATGGACAGAGAAGAAAACAAATGAGGAAGTACTTGGTATGGTGGGCGAAGAGAGAGGTTTGTTGGGAGCAATCCTATGGAGGCAGGAAAAGTGGATGAAGGGGGTGTTGACCGGCAGTGGGATGTTGAAGACTGTGATAGAGGGTAGAATGTTGGGCAAAAGAGGAAAGGGAAGGAACAGGATAGGGTTGTTGGACGGGATGAAGGGAGGAAGAAAGTACTCAGAGATGAAGAGGGACCTGATATAGAGTAGGATGATTGATTTTGTGTTTTGTTAGGAGTAATAAAATATTTGTTTGGTAGTTGTGTCCGTCCAAAAACCTACCCTAACCGGTAGATTACTTAAAAAAAAAATATATATATATATATATATATACTACCTTGATCAAAAAGTTCCCGGAATAACCACCGTGTGGCGCTCCCATCGTTCCGATTTGGGTTCTGTTTTTTTGTTAAATTGGTACATCTGTTGTTGATATTCCCTTTAAATCTTAGTGTCATAACTTGACATTTGCAAAAGTTACGGTCGGTTTTCGGTATGTCCATCAGTGCTTCCTGCGATTTTTCCATTACTTCCTCTCGGCTGCTAAAACGCGTTCCCCGTAATGGTTTTTTAACTCGATTGAACAGAAAGAAGTCACAGGGAGCCAAATCAGGTGAATTCGGTGGCTGTTGGATGGTATTTGTTGCATTTTTCGTCAAAAAATTACGAATAATGATAGCACTGTGCGACGGTGCGTTACCATGGTGCAAAATCCACGAGTTTTCTGCCCACATTTCTGGTCTCTTTCGGCGAATTGCTTCACGCAAACGTCTCATAACGCCCAAATAATACTCTTTGTTTACTGTCTGGCCTTGTGGCAAAAATTCATGATGCACTACACCGTTGTAATCCATGAAAACCGTCAGCATTGCCTTCTTTTTTGACTGAAAACGACGTGGTTTTTTTGGTCTCGGCTCATTTGGTGAACGCCATTCACTTGCCTGATGTCTGGATTGCGTGTCGTACTCATAAACCCACGTCTCGTCTCCAGTAATGATCCTTTTGATGAATGTGGGATCGGATTCAGCCTCGCAAATCATGTCTTTTGCGACGTCAACACGGTCTCTTTTTTGCATGAAATTGAGGTCTTTCGGCACCAACTTTGCTGCTACACGACGGAAACCCAAATCATTAACCACAATGTCTTGGGCGGAACCATAGGCAATGTTCAAGCCCTCCGCTATTTCTCTGATGGTTAATTTGCGGTTATTGACCAACATTTCTTTTACTTTATCAATTTCTTCACCGACTTTCGATGTCGATGGTCTGCCACTGCGTTCATCATCTTCGATTGACTCACGACCACTTCTGAACCGCTCGTGCCACTGGTAAACGACCGTTTTTTTTAGAGAATCGTTGCCGAAACACTTTTCCAACATTTCCAACGTCCGTGCGCCACTAAATCCGTTTTTTACGCAAAATTTAATACAAGTTCGTTGTTGCAAATTTAAATCCATTTCTGCAATTGTAAAAAATCGCCAACACACACAGAGATAGATGTACTCTTGGCTACGTAACTTTTGCAAATGTCAAGTTATGACACTAAGATTTAAAGGGAATATCAACAACAGATGTATCAATTTAACAAAAAAAACAGAACTCAAATCGGAACGATGGGAGCGCCACACGGTGGTTATTCCGGGAACTTTTTGATCAAGGTAGTATATATATATGAAATGTTTAGAATGTTGTTACCTGTGGGTTTATTCGACTCGAGGGCAGGACCACTTTAAAATAGTGCCCACATTACGATAAAATATTTTTTCGTGTTACCAAAAGCATTGATATCATTGACTCATTGTTCTCCCTCAGAAACTTTCACGTTTTGCGGACGAGTTTTATCCCTAGAAGCCGATGCATTGCCTCGGGCGACCCTTCAAGCCCGGGACGAGGGGCTGGTCACGTGATCCCAAGAGATTTCGGGAAAAATTCGCCGAAGTCGTCTGCTCATAAAAGTCCGGGAAATATGGCGGTGGTTCGTGGAAATCCCTGAATCATTGATGTGGCGAGGAGATAGGAGTCACGAACTGTTCTTTTACTGGTATCGGGCAGGAATCTGACTCCCTCTGACTCTCCCTCTAACGCGCTAATCGAATGCCGCGTTTGTGTTTGCTTATTACTGTTTTAAGGGTGCTGTAGTAAAATTTCAAAAGGGCTCCGGGGACTTGGAGGTTCCACGCATTGGGCCGGGGGGGGGGGCGTGCTGGGGAGTGGCGATGGCTGACCGCATGCGATGACACGCCGGAATATTCGGGACGTGTGGAGCCTTTAAACTTTCCGGTATCTTCATAATACCCCGCAAACCGCCGCGAGGGCGTGTGGCGGGGGGTGCCAGGACACCACCCGTGAAACAGAAGAAAACAACGAAAAACTAATATTCATGTCAATTCACACACACAGAGACGTATATATTCATGTGAAAAACATTTTAACTTACACGCATGTAAATACATGTACTATCAGCTGACAAACACTTACACGTATCAACTAACAACACACATTCCTCTGTCATCGCAGCGTTTCATCTCGCCATGATTTGCAAATCGAATGTCTTCACTATTTCTATGATGACTTCAAGTTCTTCCTTACCTGATTCCCGATTGTCCTGGGAAAGAACTAGTATTTGTATCTATCTATCTATCTGTACTGGGGTCTATGTCCCTTATCATACATATCTTTGTGCTCTGATCTACCCAAATAGTGTGGGATCAAAATAATTTCTTTGGTGTCATTGTTAAATTCGTTTGTTCTGAACCTCTCCGTGAGAATAAGTCTCGCTTGTTCCCTTCGCATCCCATGCGGCTCCCAGCCTCATTCCCCTAAAATGCCTCTCACACTCGCCTTCTTATCGTAACAATTTTCGACGAATCTGGCAGATTTTCTCTGGATTTTATGTAACTCTTTTAGTAACAATTCCTCCGCAAGAACCCCATATACTTGCGGCATATTCAAAATAAGACCTAATTAGAGTGAAATAAAACTGCTCTTTAACTTCCTCATTACATTCCCCACCATCCGTTTATTAAAGCCGTGTTCCTTTGAAGCGGTTCGGCATTTTGTCCCGATATGTGCTCCCCATGAAAGGCGTCGTCTTAGAACTATCTCGAACTACCCCCTGATAATTTACTTGATATGCTGTAGTTAGAGAGTTAGTTTTTAGTTTTTTAAATTCAATTTCAGCAGAAAAAAGTCGTTTCTCGGGAGGATAACGACTGGGAAAATTTTTCCCTTCCTTCGCGATTGAGTGGGCCTTTAAAAAACCTCTATTTCATAATTTACGTCCTGCCCGTCACTTCCTTAGCTTCGAAATTTCAAAAATGTGCATTTGCCTTTTAGTGTTTTACTGCTGTGGATGTCGTGGCTATGGGAATCCTCCATAATCGCTGTTACATGCATATTATTCTACGGCGAAGGCCGAGTAACAAATCGCCAATATCTGTGGTTTTGAGTCCATGTCCGGTGACGCATCGCCCAGTGAGTCACTGGCGCATGGGACTGTCATGTAATGCATGTATGCAGTGCTTGGTGCAGTATTGCCTTCCCTGCTTTGTCGTTTTGAAGATTCCATACGTCGTCTCTCCCGGTTGTGGCTGCCCGCCCGCCTGCTGCGGTGCGTCACATTCCCTGCCCGTGTTCTTGTGGGCAAAGACTGACTATGAGTTGCATGTTCACGTAATTGTGGAATTTCGCCTTCTCGTTTTCCATTTATTTTACACGTCCCGTCTTGCTTTGGTGAAGGTCTGTTGTGTAAATCATCTTGGATGATTTGTATATGTTTTTTTCTTACGACAAAGAATGATTCATTAGGAGAAATTAACATTGTTTTGAATAAAATCTTCCTCCAGCATGTATGCAAATTTGCTCGTTATTTGATAGTTTCGTTCTAAGTATTTTTTAAAAAAGTGTGGCGGGGGGTGTTAGGTCACCGGCCACACGATCCCAATCATGTTAACTCTCTACAAATATTACGAGGGTCATCCGGAAAGTAGTACCCGTTCGTGCCGCATGAAGTGCTGACGACGCGAGTAGCCGCTGGACGAGGTCAGATAGCTTCAGTGGCTTGTCTGCCTTCTCTGAGCCAAGTTGCGTGACGCTAGCATTGCCTGTGTTGTTTCTGTGATTGTTTACAATGTTTAAAAAAATTGAGAACGCCGCCAGTTGTGAAGTGAGGGCAGTGATTAAATTCCTCAATGCAAGAAACGTTCGCCCATGTGATATTCATCGCCAATTAAAGGAGGTGTATGGAGACAATGTAATGGACGAGTCGTCTGTTCGGCGGTGGTGTCGCAACTTCAACATTGGGAGGGGGAACACACACGACGATGAGCGTTCGGAGAGACCGTCTGTCATTACAGACCAACTGGTGAGCTCAGTTGACGAATTCGTGAGGAACGATCGGCGCGTCACAATTGATGACATCTGTGAGCATTTTCCCAATGTTTCTCGAACAATTGTTCATGAAATTGTTAAACACCATCTGCATTATGCAAAAATTTGTGCAAGATGGGTCCCTCGCGTATCTCAATGAGCTGGCGGCGAAGGACTATGCAGCAGGAATACAGAAACTTGTCACACGTTATGACAAATGCCTTAATTTGCTTGGAGATTATGTTGAGAAGTAGTTTAAAGTATCCTCTTTCAAATAAAATTTTTTATGTTTGTTAATATTAACTTTTGTGTCTTTATTTCACGAACGGGTACTACTTTCCGGATGACCCTCGTAGTTTGATAATGCACTCGAAAAAATGCATTAACGCGAAAGAAAGTATTTTCATGCAAACATATTCAAAAATAGGATACCTATATTCAAATCATGCTGTAGAACTGCTAAAAAGATGGGTCTATTAAAGGAGTAAATAACATGCTGGATGTCGACCAATTAATACACTATCAATTTCAACATTCAATGCTACTAGTCTGCTTTTACATCTAAATCACAAGTGACAGAAATCGCATTAACACATTATTGCCAGTGTGGGATATGTCGACAGCATTGACTTTTAAGTAATGTTAAGCGCAAATTCAGGGTTGTCCGCTAATGCGAGGGGGGTGACAGGAAAAGGGGGAAAACATGAAACTAAAAATTCTACAAAAAATCACTCGTATTTGAATACATGCTGGCGGCAAACTAAGTACCTAACCTGTATTGGTTAACCCAGTAAATGATGCCGGATCATGCGACTCGGTCATTATAGTGACCAAATCAGCAATGGTGTCCATTGATGTAATTATGTTTTGTTCCGAGTCCAAGGTCATAGCGCATTTGAGAAAGTGCCCAGTCACCCGTCGCCATGGGTCTCGACACCAAAGCCTCTCACTATTGCCCAAGCCTGCATAGGAGACCCCTGTCGGAATTCCATCTGTGGTTTATTCCGTTTGTATTTTCTATGTTTGCATCTAGGCAAAATAACATTGTGGGTATGTACATGGTAGATTCCCCATAAGCCGCCGGCAGGGTGCACGGTGCCTGCACCACGCATTCATGGTGCGTAGAGAGTTGTGATTGCTTATGGTAGTTGAATGACTGGTCGTGACCAAGAATTGTCGCCATACATGAATGTATTTTCAAATGAAAGGTCACATTTATCAAGAGGAGACATCATCGGTCGCATGGGAACAGACTAACTGAAGATTCTAGTTTCGAGGGAAGAGAGAGAATGTGTAAGTCGGGCTGAGGCGGCGGCGTGTGCAGCACTTAGACCTCGGACGTTTGAAGGTGCCGCGAGGTCGTGTGTCGGGAGGGCGTTAGGTCACCAGCCATTTGAGCAATAGTGATTAATGGCACTCGGGAGGGTCAATATTTGGGGTGTATTGCCTTCCCCACTGATGTGGTCTCGCATTGCGGGAAGGAGAAGTGATTCCTCATCTACGCAAACACCCCGCGTTTCCCCAAAAGAGTGTGTGGCGGGGAGTGCAGGCACCATAATGTGGGCGATTAAGGAGGGTATGGGAGAGGGGAAGGGAAAAATAAATCATGATATCGGTTCTGCCATGAATTCCTCTTGTAATATTCGTCTCTCCTGTAATTACAGTGCAGCGTTGTAATTATTCTTTCTGTATCAGCTTTTTAAATTGAAAATGGTTTGCATTTTTGTTAAATTTTAAGTCGGGCTCGTAATATGTGTTTCCAGTGGCTCCCAAACAAGGCGGTGCCGTTTGTCTTCATCCGAGAAGATTTTTCGTCGATCTCCGCATCTTTTTAATTCCGAATCAAGTCTTCCGAAGGACTGAAAACAGCCGACCCGTGCTCAAGGTGAGTTGTAATCGACGCCAAAAGGCGCCACTCTTAAGAATGGAGTAATATTAAGGGGGAGTTGAAGATTTCTTCCGTAGCCATGCATTTCACGGACATGCGTACCACGAAGGGAACGTCGTGCGAAGGGTCTTCATAGTACGTACATCTCTTGAATAAGTGCACGCTGTCAATTTGGCATCTTCTCATTTTTTTCCCTTCCGTCAACTTTAGTTTTACATTTGCCCCCCCCCTTCCTCGTCGATCTTGACCTTCATCCCATCATGCTCCCCACCACATTCGTAACAGCGTCCCTCGAACAGTTTTTGCGACTCGCGTGCCCTTGGCGCTTGTCCCCTCGGCGACTTGGCCGGTCGTCGCCCGACGCATCCCACACCATCGCTCATGCTTTCCCGTTGGAGCGACGGCTCTCTTCACCCCGAGTGGAGAGGGAGGCGAAGAATTTTGATGGTCGATGCATGATCTTAATCCTGCGAGAGGTCCAGAGGCTCGCTGTTGTCAGAAGGTCTCAGTATTTTTAGAACTGGTGGCGTTTTGGAAGATGTTTAACTCTGTTCGTTTCTTCTCGGGGTAAATGGAGTTGATGAACCTTGATGTTTTTTGAAGCCGACTTTTTTATTATGATGTGTTATTCATATACGTGAATACTTCGCCTCCATTCGATTCATCTTAGATCCATCCCTTTCATGCTTATCTTCTCGTGTTGCCTTTAGTGTCCTGCGTCTTGAGGGCCCGCCTCCGAACACAGTCAGTCACCCGTGGTTTAATTCTCTCCGCTCCCCGTTCCAGCGATTTATTAGTCTCTCTCATGTCTGTCTGTTCGGTGAATAGACTCGTCGCTGTCAACGTGGCCGAACCGGCATCACACCATCACCGGGATCGCACCCGTGTTTGGCAAATCTAGGGCCAACAAATTCATGAAGCTCTCTTCTTTGATTGCCCACTCGTTCGCGTTCTCCATCAATCCTGGCGTATTCTAGTTCCTTTCCCGCGCATCACTGCGAGGAGGACCAGATATTGATATGCTGCCGATGTCCTGTTTTACAGTTATCCAGATATTGATATTTCTAAATCTGCGGCCACACAATACACCGTAAACCGCTGCAAGGGCGTGTGGCGGATGGTGTTAAATAAACATATAATAAGACAGGATTAAACTGCATTCAAAACTAACAAATTCATGCCAATTCACAACCTGAGAGGTGTACGAGGTCTGTTCGAAAAGTATCACGACTTATGTATTTTTTTAATAGTTATTTATTTATTGATGAATATCTATTTTTCCCCTTCTAAGTAATCCCCATTAGATATAATACACTTGTGCCAACGTTTTTTACAATCCTCGAATCACTTCAAAAACTCGTTTTTGTGGTCTTGTTCAGCTCCTCCTTCGATGCAGTTTTTATCTTGTCTATCGTAGCGCAGCGTCGTCCTTTCATGGGCCTCTTCAGTTTCGGGAACAAGAAAAAGTCACCGGGGGTCAGATCTGGGGAATACGGTAGCTGCGGCATCATTAGGGTGTTGTTTTTGGCCAAAACTTCGCGCACAAGTAACGATGTTTGAGCAGGTTACAAAAGCCAATTTTTGTTCTTCCACAAATCCGGGCATTTGTGGTGGATTGCTTCGCGCAAATTTCACATAATATTCCTTATTTACCGTTCTACCCTGTGGCAAGAACTCATAATGCACCACGCCCCTGCAATCGAAGAGACCTGTAAGCAAAATTTTTACATTCGACAGAACTTGGCGCGCTTTTTTCGGTCTTGGCTCATGCTGCAGCTTCCATTGGGATGTTTGAACTTGAGTTTCCACGTCATCGCCATAAACCCATGATTCGTCACCAGTTATGACCCTCTGGAGCTAATTTCGGTCGTTGCGGACAGAGTCATTAGCAATGTGAATGCGTTGCTGATTTGCTCGAAATTCAGCAATTTTTGTGCGAATTTCGCCACGACCCGTGTCATGCCCAAATCGTTGGTAAAAATGGAATGGCATGAGCCAATCGATTTGTCGAGGCCCTCGGCAACTTCTCTAACGGTGATTCGACGTTTGGCCAATACTATTTTCTTCACTTCATCAATGTTTTCGTCTGTCGTTGACATTCTCGGGCGTCCGGCACGCTCTTCGTCGTTCACCTCTTCTCGGCCCTCTGAGAACATTTTTTACCACAGATAAACGTTGCTTCGGTCCAAGGTAGCCCATCCATATGCCACAGTCAACATTCGGAATGCCTCCGCGCACTTAATTCCGTTTTTCACACAAAATGTGATACTGATTCCTTGATCCAATTTTTGGGAACAGTCAAAAATCGAAGACAAGCCAAAACACGTACCGGCAAAACAGCTGTCAAAAAGTAACGGGATATTCAAAATGGCCTAACTTTTCGGCATTAGGGAGAGACATAAGTACCAACATAAAGCTACATAAATATCAAATATACGTAGCCCGCGAAAATTCAAAATTTGCGATAATTTTTGGACATACCTCGTATACTATTTTCATGGAAAAAATCATTTTAACTTATTTATGTATTATTAGGTAATCTACCGGTTAAGGTAGGTTTTTGGATGGACATAGTTACTAATTAAATAATTTGTGACCCCTAGAAAAACACAACATTCTACTCTACATCAGGTCCCTCTTCAGCTCCGAGTACTTTCTTCCTCCCTTCATCCCATCCAACATCCCTATCCTGTTCCTTCCCTTTCCTCGTTTGCCTAACATTCTCCCCTCAATTAGTCTTCAACATCCCGCTGCCGGTCAATACCCGCTTCATCAACTTTTCCTACCACCATAGGATTTCTCCCAACAAACAAACCCTACAAACACGTATGCAAATGCATATACTACTTAAATAGGAACATTCACCTACGAATATACCTTCTACATCTACGTAAAACACCCCGCGATCCTCCGAGGAAGTGTGTGGCAGTGGGTGCAAACACCAGGTGGGAAGGGTAGCTGATAAGGGAGGATTTGGGAGAGGGCGGGTAGACGGAAAAGACTTCAGTAATATTCCTTAAATGACTTGCAAATTTGCATACATGCCGGAGGAAGACTTAATTCAAAACAAGTTTTAATTCACCCAATAAATTAGATCTTCGCTTTAGGAAAAAATGTAATAAAGAAGAAACGCAACTATTCATACGACAGACCTGCACCATAACAAGACAGGCCATGCAGAACTGAGAAGTAAGAAGGGGAAATTCCACTATCACATGGACATGCAGCTGATTGTCCCCACCCCTAGCGTCGCGAGCAAAGCTTAGAACAAATAGATACGCGGTGTCATTTTCCCCGAGAACGACAAGGGATTAAAACAGTGTTGTCCGACCGTACTAGGGGGAAAAGCACTTCAAAGTCAAAATTAGGCGGTACTTTGCAATCACCCCTGCCACGCACCCTAGCGGTGGCTTGGAGGGTACCGTGGAATAATTAAGTTTCCATCCATGCGTTTACTGTCCACGACTTTCCCGAAATACCGAGGAGATAAGTTGCCCTATTATTGTTAATGTAATTAGTGAGATTATTGTCGATCGTGAGTACGGAACACTGGAGCGGTGTGAAGCACGCGGGCGTGTTATCCCGGGAGCAAATGTTCACTGAGTGTGCGATGATGCGTGGCAGTTGTAGGCACCGTTACGGAGCTGCCGCAACACGTGAATATGGCCCTTGGCGAACGTACGATTAACCATTGCGCTCTGTTGACCACCGTTGTCCTGAGGACCCAGGGTTCACGCCGCCGCCCCCTGCACCCGACCCCGTCTCACCCCAGGGAGAGATTTCGCCAATCCCCCTCCCCCCCATCGCGCTAGCCAGTCTTATTTTTATGCCTTCCCGCCGACTCTCTCCCTCGACTGCCGACGGTTGCCCGCGGTGCCATTGACACCGCTCGAACGGGACGAGGATAGAGGTGGCATCAGCAGTGCGTGGCCACTGTCGCCACACATCACCCTCCCAGGCGAAAAATCAGAGGAAGACACGCACGCTTGGTTTTCCATTTTCCGACAGAGGCCACAATTTCGTGCGCGGCGTCCTCATGATAGCTCTCTCTCTCTCTCTCTCTCTCTCTCTCTCTCTCTCTCTCTCTCTCTCTCTCTCATGGTTTCGCGGCGAAATCATGGTCGTGAAAAATTAAAATTCTAGGTGAATTTGCCCAGTTAGTCTTCCTTCTTATACGCCTAATGTGAAAGAATTCCACCCAGTACGCCTGAGAGAGAGTGTCATATAGACTGACTACTGCGACTGTTTGGAGGTGCGAAATCGATAGGCGATGGGCCTTCGGATGCTGAGCATGTGTCGCCGCGCCTTCTGCTCGCAGTGGTGCGGAGGCAGGCGGGTGTGTGTATTTTGGGAGCGGCGGACTGGACGGCCGCGCACGGCGTGCCATCGCTCGGAATGAAGCCCCCCCCCCCCCCCCCGGGATGACGGGAGCCTCTTCTAGAAAAGGCGCCGTTTGCCATTTAAGAAGACCTCCTTGAGGAAGGGAGGGCCGAGTGTTCGGGATCGAACGAGGCGCACGGAAAAGGCGTCCGCTCCTTTACCGACGGACAGAGTTCGTGGCACGAGAGACGGAAATGAGAGCATGCGCGACTTTGCCTGTGAGCGCAAATCCCATGAATGCAATAAACGAAAAAACCGATGATCGAAAATAACCGATGCACCGGCTTGACAAAAGCACCAATCATCACAACGTTTGACGATTGATGTTAGGCCAATGGCCATTGATTGGGTGGCAGGCCTTACCTTAGCGTCTTTCAGGGGTAAGGTGCAGATGAACGTCCGCCCTCGCTGAAATCCTGCCGGCTGGGGTTTTTTAGCCTTGATCTCATCCGCTGAAATTGGGACTATTTTTAGGGAATGGCCTAGGTTATATGTTGAACGCTGGGGAAGTGAAACTTTCTTGATTCTCTCTTAGTCTTGGGGCTAAAAAGGGAGGGCCGTTAAGCTGGACGAGGAGCGTTTGCTGTAGTGTTTTCGTACACATACTAAGTGTGTATTTATGAAAAAGAACGGTTTGCTGTAGGGTGCTGAGCTCGTCTTTCTTAATTTTCCGAACGCTTGATTAATCAGTTTGTCCGAGAACTCGGTTAAAATTTCTCTGGCATTCTTCTTAAGCCAGGGTTCAAAAAGGATCGTTTGAGGTTTAATGAGTCAACTCATCCTAGAAACTCTCACGAGAGTAAAACTGGATTTGGGAAGCTGTTGCCCATGCGCGATTGGCCAGGGAGGCACTGCATTGCGGGAGGACGGCGCACTTTCAAATTGCACGTTCTTCACTGCACGGCATAACTTTCGCCCGTTTGCGGGACTCAGATTGGGAGTAGTTCGCATCTGGCTCGGGCGATTCGGCTGATCCATTCGACGTATTGTTCAGTGAAATGGGGAAATTTTAGCTCATTTTGAATCCCAATTTTCTCGAGTGCTTAGCAGCTTTCGGGCATATGTACCATTTTTTACCAATTTAATATGTCGTTCCTAGTTTGTCCGCCAATTTTTCAATACAGTCAGATTGTAAATATCTACTGAAGTCACTCGGTTTAAATGGCTTTTAATTGCATATCATTTAAACTATGATTAACCGCACTTATTAGCTTGCGTATAGGTATGTCTGGTAATCCAGTTGGTTATGTTCACTAAATGATTCAATTTATTTTAACCTAAAATTAATCTATTCTATTGTTTCAGGCTTCACTTCGTGGAAGTAATTGATATCCATTATTAATCTAATTAAATCGTAAATGCTAATTGAGTGCATAATGTCAAAAAAAGTTATTTGGTGATAAACTGGGTCTTTGCCTTCGTGTATTCCAACCATTACAGTAATTTCAAGAAAACCTTGTCATCCGATGGGCTATGCAATCATATTTTGTCAAATATGTTTAATAATCACATGGGGATATAATGCCGACCTGGTTATTGCTGTGTAGAGATAGCTCGATAAAAATAACTCTTGATCCTGCCTCACTCGCTGGAAATAAGATCGAACCTCCTGCCATTAATGAAGCAGGCTCTTTCCTCTGAAAATTATATATAATGGAAAATGAAAAGTTGAACGAATCCAGAAGCCAAACTGGTGCGGATGGGTGTGTCGTTCTGGAGTTGTTAATTAAATTATTATTGAATGATATCGTTTTTGTGGGGACCCGAGGCGTTCTTCAAAGGATTACGAAGGAGAATTGGGTGTTTTGGAGGAGTTCGCCTTCGTCGATTCCTGTGTTCTTTCTTGTTTGCCGATACTTCAGTCGCCCTTGCTCGGGATTTCAGGTAGGCCAACTTCTCTTCCGCCTGTAGCATATGCCAAGCGGGATTGACTTCATCCGCTCACCCATTTGACGACTTTGATGTTGGCTATCCAGTCTGGAGTCCTTCCTTGTCAACTGACCTTTATGCTCGCTCGGGAACCTCAGATCCCTTCCGAGTCGGACCCCTGCTAGGTCGGACCCCTGCTAGGCGGCAGTGTTGAATGTGCCCTGGTAATCTCATAAGGCGCGTGCGATGGATTGTAAAGACCGAACCTCGGTGGTAGCCTTAAATTTACTATGGATAACTGCTTGATGATGTAGAAAGTGTGTTGTGAAATTCCCTTGCTCGTATTTAGGTGAAATTAAACCGAGACATCTTTGTGGTAGGTATTTTATTATGCGGTTTTCTGCGTTGTATTGTTCGCTTATTACGCACTTCTGTCTACATAATGTTTACTCGAAACAGAAAACATGATGAAAGAGATCCTTAACATTCAGGGATTCACTCAGATGGGAGTCGATCAATTTCTTCGAAAAAATGGGGAAAAGGCTAATTTTTTATTAGTCCTTAATTCGATGTGCGAATCGAGAATTTCCAGTGACAAAGATGTTACTTAACATTTGTGAAATCAGTTGGCGTTTTTCGTTGACCATCGTGAACGCAGGCCCCGACAAACTCACACCTGTAGTTTAACAGACTGGCATAGGGTGATGCCGATGGCACGAAAAGCGATGAGGAGAAGGTCCACGTAAAAATGCACAATTGGGGTCCACTCTCTCGGGAGAAATATGCGAATGTAGAAAATGGATACCGAATTGGGAGTGAACACTCTCTTTATCCCAATGAGACTATCTGCATCCACACAGTTACCCGCGAGCCGCCGGAAGGGCGTGTGGCGGTTGGTGTTAGGTCACCACCGGCAAAACAGAATAAAACCACATGCAAAACTGACAATTAAATGCAAATTTACTGCAGGAGAGTGGAATGCTCTATTCGTGCGAAAATCTTTTTACTTAACGCGCATGCAAATTGACATACAAGCAACTAACACATTCACGGGCACCTACGAATATACCTTATACCTACGCAGCGTTTCATCTTGTCCTGACTTGTAAATCAAATGTCTTCACTAATTCAATAATGACTTTGATTTCTCACTATTATGATTCCTGATTGTCCGGGGAGGAGTGTTTTCATCTATCTGCACTGGAGTTTTATCTTTGTGGGCTAAGGTACCCAAGGAGTGTGGGGCCAAAGCAACTCCTTTAGTGTAATTCGTTAAACTCGCTTGTTGTGAACCTTTCTATAAGTCTCGCTTGTTCTCTTCGCATCTCATGTGACTCCCAGCCTAATTCCCCCAAAGGGCTCTCCAACTCGTCTTCTACGGGTGTCCCCTATCCAATGCTCAGCAAATTACAGTGACTGCACGGGATTTAGGAGACGTTCAAATCAAGTACGTCTACTGATTTTTTCTAATAAGTAGTATCGCGTACATGGAATAGTTGAGTATTCATTGGGTTCAAGCCACCCTTGAGTGGCGGCCCTTTCTTTGTCCTGGGGTTGGAGAGAGTTGGGGTTTTTGGTGGCCCTTCGCCCGTGGCAGCTCACCAGAAATGCCGATGTGGGGAGGCGGAGAGGCCAGCTGCCGCCCTCCCGCCGCGTCCCACCTCTGCCCCTCGCAGGAACTAGTTGTTCCAATCCCTTCGGAATGGATGATGAAAGGGCGCCCATTTCTCCCGAATTTCCTGTCTCGAAATCGCTGTGTGTATGGTTGGAGTATGGCGACTGTGGGCGCAGTTTCACTCCCTCCTTGCTCGCTCATCTGGGGTGTGCAACAACGTGGAATGAGCAATTTTCCCCCTTACGGATAATTCGGGACACATTTTGGAGACTTGGGGAATGTTTGAAGGAATCTGAATTTCGGGCATTTTGCTGAGAACAAAATTGTCAATTGGTAGATGCATGTAAATGATGCCTGCGATGTATGGTCAATTTAGGACCTCTAATTTGTGGCTGTCCTTCTTGATGAGGTTGGCGTCATCGCGACTACCGACAGTAGCCGTTTGGGATCGCACGACTTCGAAGCATTACTCAAGTACCTACAGGTATCTAATTGCTGTAGGCGGGATTTGAACAGAGGAAGAGCGGTGGAGGATGCATTATTACGTTGTGTGTTTTTCGAAGTTATATTTTGATGATGGACGCAAACTATTTAATCGATTTGATGGAATATTCTAGGCCGTTAATTATCCGACGTCTCTAAGTTTTTTGCATCTGTGGTGGAAGCACGTTATAATTAGGATTTTAATTAATTTAGTCAGTTTGTGTTATTGATAAAAAACATAAGAATGCGTCCTAGCGTTTCAGGGCATTGGCCATCCACGTTTAAAAACAGCGAAATAGTGACATTTTGAATATCCTTAGGCGAAGGCAAGTCCCTGTGTAAATCTGTAAAGGTCGTCTTGCATTAGATCGAAACAGGAAGGCAGAGAATATCTTCGATTCAGAATTCAAGCGAAGGAAAATGGATTTTTTCCTGCAATCAGGACTTTCGTAGTATTAGTAATGTGGGTTAAAATTACGTGAACAGTTCTATAAAACTTGTAGGCCCAGGGAATATGTTGATGTATTCTCGATAGCGGACAGAGTGTTAGCTGAGTGGTGAGCGGTGGTGGTTGCCGAGAGATATTGTTTCCACTCGTCAGTTCATTCTGCTCTCGAATGAATCCGTCCGTTTGTGTGATTCTCATCTCGATCTTGTTGCCCAACCGGCGAGTGTGTAGTCGCCCGCAATAGTTTTCATCCCTCCCGTTGCTTGTCTTCTGGCAGTCAACTGTCGATTCGTGCGCACGATATCTGCGTCGCCTTTGGATATGTTTGGGGTGTCTAGTAGCACAATCCTTCTTGAAGCCTCTTCGTTAATCCTTCCGTTTAGATTTCGCTGGTGGACGTCGGGGGAGGGTGTTTGAGTCGCGATTCTTCGCTCCAGAGTTCCGTCTGCTAATCGCATTTTGGCGCTATCGCTGCTGCATTTTGTGGTTTCTATTTCGCCACCTCCCAAGCTATTTTTCCTTCGTGGAATAGCCTTCTCCATCGTGACCGTTTTTCATTGGTAAGGCGCGTGAGGTTGTCAGCGCTAAATATAACTGTACTCGGCCAAAATGTTGTGAAAAATTATTCGCTTTTTCGGAGGAGTAAGTAATTCACATTTTTATATGCGGAATACATTCCTAAGTTACACTGTGCCTGAGAGATTATTCGCATAAATTCCATGACTTGTGCTCGGGACAAGTGTCGTCGTGGATGCGGCGTGGGTATGTAATCTTCCGTGAAAGAATGGATCATTCCATGAATCGTGAACCACGGTGCAAAAGGAATAGCATTTCTGTTCCCCGATTGAAATGGTGTACATTGTTTTCGTTTTGACCGTCGACGCCCGGCGGTGCTAAATATGCCGATATGTTATTCTGGTCGACCAGTTCGTTATGAGCGATATTTGACAATGGAAGGTGGTGTTTCCCCCTGGGAGCTGGGGCAAAGGGGGGAGAGGGGTCGCTCGGTGGCGTGGCTCGCACCTCCGCGGGCGTCCTTCTAACGCTTCCCAGCATTTGTTTGTCATTCGAGTGGTGCCCGGCCACGTGTTCGAGTGTGGCCGCCTTGGAAGCGCTATTAAGAAGCCATTCTTTCCCCGAGCGAGAAGAGGGGGGGGGGAGGTCCCTCCGAAGGTGACTTTATTTTTAAACCATTTAGTCCACCTGAACTTGAGGATCGTGAGGCCGGACACACGCGCTCTCTCCGTAGGACGGACGAGTTTTGCAATTCGCGGAGTATTCGCTCGAGCCCCTCCTCCCCTCGACCTTCCCAAGAAACGCGAAGCGTGGGATTCCGAAATTTCCGCGGCGGGTGTTTCTTCGGAAGTGTAGCCGTGGAGGGGGATTTCTATCCGTGTGCGTTGACGGACGTGGACCTTCCCCGCGTTTTGCAAGAATAGCGAATCGGATCGTTGGCTAATCTGCAAGTTTTGGGGCGTCCCTCTGAATTTTATTACGGGTTTTGAAGTGACAACATTGGTAGTGCCTGGGAGCCTAGTTGCAAAGGCGTTCACGGTCGTGTATACATGAGTTATTGAAGGTAGGTTTTGGACGATCACAGACGGCTATTATCCTCTGCGCATCTCGGGAACTTCCTCTCTCGTGTACCCTAGATTTGTAGTTCTTTGGTTCTTGGGAACTTCCACCTGCCTGCCTGCTCTCTCTCCTCCGCTTATCCAGCACTCTTCCATTCAATACGGTCTTATTTTCGTCCCTTTCCACCTCGGGTTGCCCTCCACCTATGCGTAGGATTTCCCGTGGCAAATGCCGCTCTTCGCTCGCCATAGTTAAAACCTTAGTCGTTAGTATTCCTCTCTGACCTGCTAACGTCCTCCATTCTTCTCACACCTCTGGAGTCTCCAATCTACGCTCTTCCTCTATCCTCAAAGACCAGGCTTCAGATCCAGGCATAGTTACGCTCCATGTTGAAGTAGTTACTAATTCTTGTGATACAAATTATATACTACTAATTCTTTACATCTTTCGCCAACGCAGTTGTTCCCCCCCCCCCCCTACGATATGCATTTTCACTTAAAAACAATGTCGGGACAAGGGTACTCTTTAAATTGGATGCTCGTCTGGACATGTTCTGATAACGAGGCGAGTGTATCCCAGCTGTTCAGGAAGACGCGGTTGCGTGGCAAGGCCTCTTCGCGCTTTCTATCGCAACGTTTCGCCCCAGCGATTTCGTGTGCGGCGCATCTCGTGGAGTCCTTTCCTCAACATACATTCACGGAACGCCCCGCGATCCACTGGGAAAGTGTGTGGCAGGGAGTGCATCCACGCCAGGCATGCACGGCTTGCGAACAGACTGTCTCGAACCACGTATGCGACACATCTACAGAAAAGAAATTTAGCGTGCAGTGCACTATTGAAGACTTATCAGAAAGCAGAGCAGTGCACGTTGTTCCGCCTCCATTTCCAGTGAAGCCGTGCGACCAGATTAATACGTTTCGTATTGCATATTGTCTCGACTACTTTGAATATATGTACGCATACAAGCGTCGTCACTCACGCACGCGCACAGTCAAACATGCATTGTATGCGCCAAAATATGAATGAACATACACGCATACATACCTATGTATGTTTATATGAGTAATGAAGATTTTATTTTATCCCCAGTCGATTTGAGTGGCCGCTGTTACTCTGTCCAATTGTTTTAAGAAAAAACGACATCTTAAACCTATCCGCTCTACACTCAATCTTCCTAAACTTGAGTGAGTGATCATATCTTCCATATTAATTAGCGATATTTAAAATGTGTTTACCGTTCTCGAAGATTTGATTGTCTCAAATTTATATAAGAGATTCAGTCTAAAAATTAATCTTCATTTTTCGAGGCGATCCCACCGATGTTATTCTGTTTCACGGTAGGTGACCTACAGGTCCTGTATTATCCCCCGCGACACGCCTCTGCTGCGGCTCGCGGGGTATTTTGTAGATGCTATTTTTTTCTCTCTCTTTCCATCTTGTAGCGGTCGTATCGAGGGTATATTTACTTGCACTTTTCTCTCATACGACCGACATCCTTTGGGATTTTTGTCCAATAAGTCTCCAATAATTTTACTTTTGAAATCAGCCAACGCCTACCGAGATGCTACTTTCGCCAAGGAATTTTTGTAACTTTCTATTAACGAAGTATGGTTAAAATTGGGAAAATCACTGCTGTCATTTTTCATTTTTGCGTGGCACGTCCTTAGCGATTTCCGCCCTTCTGCATTGTGCCATCGAGGCTCCACGTTTACTCTTTTTAATTTTGTTGGCTTTGACTTATCAATTGCTGGAATAGTGACACCAAGGAAGTATTTCCATGCTGTTTCATCTTCGTATACGTTCAAATTGAGTAGTTTCAGGCGTGTTGTGTTGGAATGCGAACATATTAAAGGACGGATAGCAGCAATTTTCCACTACATAAGCTTAATTTTACGACCGGGTATCGATGTGTTACATCATCTTCAGATCAAGACCTGAATATATGTAAACCATCGAAACCCGGTCGTAAAATTAAACTAATCTAGTGGAAAATTGTTACATCTTTTGTTTGTTTTTTGAACGTATGCGTTATTTTACGGATTAATTTTTTTCTGCACAGAAGGGGAATTGAGCATGCATAGCTTTATGATCACTAATCCTTTATTTGTTAACTACATTCAAAACCTGCTCAGGCAAGTTTGTTGCTAAAAGATGAAGAATAGATTTAACCTTGGTCGGTGGTGTCTCTAATCGATGCTGGGAGTAATTAGTAAATCTGTCCGATAGTGATTCGTGGATGTCCTCGTCATTTCCGCCCGTTTTGAAATTGTAAACCCCCCAATCTCTCGAGGGAAGGCTGAGATATCCACCATTATCACGTTACAATCAATGCATTCAGATATGATACCCTCTGTCTGCGGGGATCGAGATAGTGCGGGGGCTAACGTACTGGCTTCCCACCCAGAGGGCCCGGGTTCAAATCCCGGCGGTGTTGAATATTTTTCAGAGGTGTCTCGATCCCTACTTGAGGTGCTTTGTGGAGGGCACTTTGAGTGAGTACGCCGTCCGTCGGATGGGACGTTAAGCCGCGGACCCCTTGGCGCCTTTCGTAAAGAGTAGGCTAATGCCGACGCCGGGTTTCATCCTTTCCTTTCCATCCCCTATGGCGCAAATGACCTCAGCTGTCGGTCGCCTCCCCTCAAAACTACTACTACTACCCCTCTGTCTGCTTTTCTAGCTCCAACACTAACGTTTTGCTCTACGGGACCAATAGAAAGCACAAAAGTAGATTCCTTTTGACGACAGCTTTTCGTTGGAGCGCCAAATATTTTCTATTTCGCTCCCAGGAAATGTCTCTGGTCTGCTGAATTCAGAGTTTTGAACGGTAATAAACACACCGCCTCCTTTTTTGTCGTCTCTATCTTTCCTATTCACTGATAATGCTTTCGGCAATACTTCGTAGTCTCCGAATTGTTTCGATAACCAGCTCTCTGTTCCCAAAATGACATCAGCATCATCTGCACTCCGAATTGGTTGATGAAATTCGGCTACCTTAATTTTTAAACTATGGAAGTTCATTAATATTACTGTTATCACCTTTATGCAGTTTTTCGAGGCAATAATTTGAGTGTTTCTGCGTTGGTAAAGTCTTATTTTCGCTAGCGTGTTTCTTTGTTATCTGGGGGATTTAAGAGTAAATATGACCTACACTCTTGCCTACCATCTATGCTAAACACTCGAAACGTGTTGTGTATCCTACGCGCTACCAACTGCGATGCCTGAGCGGTAGATCGTAATGAACGCCGGAGCGATTTAAGGGTACCCGACGCGGTTAGAGGACATGCCGCAGGCCCACGAAGTTCGCTCCGATTGCCCGACAAGATCCCCCCGGCCTTCCACAGAGAAGATCCTCTCTCCAAACGAGTCTTTCCCGGTCAATGCGCGGCGCGATGCAACGAATCGTGATTGGAACCCCCCTACGAGTGCGTCTCCTCAGATCCGAGGTGTCGCTTGTCTCCCCTGAGCCACAGTGCGTAGCTTGGAGCAACCTACGCCCGCCCTTGACCTCCGCCTCACGCGATATACCAACTCGAAGAGAGATGTTTTAGGAGGACTTGGAAAGGCCCGATTGATGACTTCGTTCTTTCTCCTCTTGTAAAGGGAAAGGGAATTACCCTCCCACGTGATGATTGATTTAGCCCGTGGTCATGATTTCGTGATATTGCCGATTATTTGCATCTTGTTACTGCATACTGAAGGGGCCTCCGATAGTGTTTGGTAATTTAAGAAGTGGTAGGGAACTAGATTTCGGTTGTAGAAAACCCTGGCGTCGTTCTTTGTCAGGGAAAGGTAAGTGTACGGTTGAAGCTCGTAGCGGCGAAGATGAGTCGAACGGTATGGATCGCGTCGTGCTCACGTAAGTGTGAGCATAGGCCCGAGCCTCTGAAGCCCCCGTCGAAATTCGCAGCGCGCCGCGTGGTCACTGCGGATGAAGCCTATGTTGCCCTCCCCCAAACCAGCCAACATGATCTCTGGGGATGGGCGTACCTCGCGGGGACTGGCTACTTCCCCTCCCGGCACATCCCCACGGCGGGGCCGCGCCAAATCGAAAGTGAGGGCCCGTTATCATTCCCTGCGTATGCCACAAACATTGTCCATGTTGATAAAAAATTATTTTGGGTAACATTTCGATTTTTTAAGAATTTTCCTTTGTACCCATTTTAAATGGTTTTCTAAAATGAGAGGGGATCGACAATTACACCGGTGTTTATCTCTGCCATTTTATAATCTAATTTATGTCTCGTTAGTTCTATTCTTTGGGTCTGTTTATTTAACCCTTCTTCATGCTTTCTCGTTGAATACGCCATGAGCGCTGCTGCAGATTTTTCGGATACACTTACAGGATACATGCGTAAATGTATCAGCTGCCAATGAATCCATAAAAACGTCTTTGCATCCGATTTTAAAAGAACAAAAAATAAGGCATTTGTAAATAATGCATATTTTATTAAATGTCGGCCCAACACACTTCCTTGGAAGATATCTGTATTGTCTCTTAATGTTAGTGATTTACTTTTATCTTTGTATTTGTCTTTTACTCTTTCATTTATGTAATATGCAGTATTCAATAACAATGACTACTCATCCATTTATCCATAATATTGTTTTTTTGCGAAATTACTTTGCAGTTCATAAGCAGTTTTGAGGCCTAACACGCCTTTTATTGTTTACCCATAATTTGGCTTTCTATCCTGAGTATAAAAATTAGATATTTTGTGAAGGATCTCAGGTTTTCCCGGCGTATGGTATTCTAGAAGTTCTCTCGGGTTTCCCACCGGGTCAGGTTGCAGTACACCGACGTTTCGAAGGCTAACTCTGCCATCGTCTTCACCCTGAAGACGATGGCAGAGTCAGCCTTTGAAACGTGTACTGCAACCTGACCCGGTGGAAAACCCGAGAGAACTTCTAGAATAGATATTTTGTAATTTAGGTTTTGATATCCTTCTTAAAACCTGACTGATGATCATAGAACATTGTTTTTCACGAATCGAAAATTTTAAAATCGAAAGAACATCCTCTTACCTTGGCTAACGGTCATCAAACTTCTATCCCTGAAATTATTCCTTGGAAACACGCTTTGAAAGGTGTGCTGTGCGATATTTTCGCAAAACAATCCTCTTCCAAGTGTTCATCCATTTCGTTTCACATGTTCATTCGACGAAAAACAATTGATCATGATAGATATGCAATATGGGTTGTTTTATTTAGTATCCTGCGAGCCTTCGCTAGGGTTTGTAGCATGGGGTGCTTACACACCATCTACATAATACCACGCGAGCCGCCGCATTGGCGTGTGGTGGTGGGTGTTCGGCACCAGACTACGTTCGACCTGAACCACCATTACCTCCAAGCGCGCCCGGGCAAAAGTTATTTAATTCTGATCTCTTATCGTTCGTGGAAAAAATGATATCTTAAATCTAACTGTTCTACTCGTATTCTCTCTTATTTGATTGACGTGATCTCTCTTACTGTAGTAAGATGGGGGCGATAATACATTTTCAGCATCGCTACTGAAGAGACCTTCCAATGAATGCGCGAGATTAGTGATTCAGCCTACACTCCGATTCCCATTCCCTGATTCCTCCGCCCCTGTCGTCGCCGGTGAGGAACGTCACGCCCTCCCCGGTTGGCAGCGGGCGGCGTGACGGGTTCCTCAGAAGGAGAAGAGGGGTGCAAGAGGGATCTTGCAAACAATGAAGGAAGGCAGGCGGTATTGTAACTTCGATCATTACGTGGGAGTCACTCGCGATCATTGGAGCGAAACTTAATGCCGTTAAGTTGAAGACACATCGTGAAAATTTATATGAGTGACAGTTATTTTTGTTATCATGGATGTTGGATATTTCCACGGTGACGCCAGGGCAATCGTAAGCATTCAACACAATTGATGCCGGCTGAGATTCAGGGCAATCTCCGCCCTGCCGCCTCCTGGGTCCGCAAATATCCGTTTTGCAGACTCCGGGCGTATATGTTTTGAAGCTTGGTGGAGCGGGCGTGCGTCCCTCGGAACCCCAGGAGACGCTGCTTCGCGGTTGGCACCCAGCGCGCTTGGACAAGTTAGCCTTTTTCTCTTTTCCTCGCGACATTTCATTAATAGGGAGGGTTGATCCCGTTATTTGAACGAGTGCGGCTCGCTCATCCGGAGGACCGCCATCCGCCCCCGTGGAGAGGGCCGTCGCCCCTCGGACGAGGAGAGGCCACGCCCCCCTCTTCTCGTCACGGACCTCTGCCCGGAATGCCTTCGCCGTGGTCGTCCGATAAGGTGGCCTGCCCCTCGTCCGAGTACTTAGGTTCTCGTCATTGGCGCTCGCCGTCGAGCGACCGGGAAATGTGTTATTATCTTCGTGTGTCGCCGTGTTGTCGTGGTAATCTTCTTTAAAAGCAAGAAATCAGCTTTTGCTTTCCACCTTAATTATGTTTTCGTAGGAACGGGTTTCTCTGCTTTTGCCTATTTTTCAATCAAGTATTGGGCTAGAACCAGGCGTAACTCGGTGGAAATGAGTACTTCTTACCCTCGCATCACTAGATGGAGGAATCTTTCCCCCCGGAACACACTCTAGGCGCTGGCCCCTGGTGTGTCTTGAATGCCCGGCGAAATGAACGGGAAACGAGTCGCGTGGAAGCTTTAACTATTTTATTTTTTCATATAATTAGTCTAATGACTGTGCTCCTAATTGCTAACATTAAATTTATTTCGAAATCAATCCGCTTATCCCTGGAGTGTAATTACAAAATACAAAGTTGAATAGATGGCCGAATTGGATGCCGTGCAGCATAGGGGAGCTAGATTTGTACAATTGTGGTGATGATAAACTGAGTAGAGTCTGTTGAAACGGCAGTTGAGAACGGCGACGTGATGTTACTTCCGATCGATTCGGCCGAAGCGGACCGTGGGCGCTGGTGATCCCTCCGAAGCGCCCTCCGGCGGTTCTCGGGCGGCGCCAGCCCCCACCCCCACTTCCCTCCGCGCCGGTGCGTCGCCGTCGCGAGTGGCTCCCCCCCCCCCCGGGGCGCCGTCACTCTCGCTGAGCAAGGCGCTTCTGCAGGAATTTGTCGAATTAAAAACTAGGAGGGGAGGGAGATAGTATGTTGAATTCGCGTTAGTCAACCCTCGCTTTCGCTCGTTCCTCGTACAGGGTTTGAGACTCTGAGCGAAAATGTTTGCCTTTCCAATATTCCTTGGGTGCCGGTGGCTGCGTGCACCGTTCAGTAGATTTTATTACCCACTGTTGGAATAAAATATTTCGAATTCGCGAAGTAATATGAGGTGGCTCAATTGTCGAAAAGGTCACCTTTGGCCAAAATTTAATCAGGTCATATAATTGTAATAAATGTGTTGAACATAAAATTTCAACTATCATGTAAAGAGTTATGGTTAAACGAACTCTAAATGTTTTTTATTGTTAAGTATTTAAGTACCCAGCAAACCACCGCAGGGGCAGAGGGTAAATCTCTCTCAAATCTATTTGTTCTACACTTAATATCTCTAATTTTATTAGCATGATCTCTCCTACCGTAGTACTCTGGGGCTAATGACTCATTTTCAGCATCACTGCTAAAGAGACATCCTTCCAATTTATGCTAGAGATTTAATCTGTAATATAACCTTCGCTCCGTTAGTGATTCCCAGCCTAGCTCCTTTAATATTTTGGATACGCCGCTCACTTTATCATTATGATAACGTTTTGCAAATCTAGCTCCTCTACGCTGCACGCGATCCAGTTAGGCAATTAATCCAACTTCGTGAGGATCCCATAATATACTAGCAGCACATTCTAAATGAGGCCGAACCAGCGACAGATAACAATTCTCTCTGATTTTTTATTCACATTTACGTAGTACTCTTTTGATAAATTCTAATTTTGTTTTTAGCTTGTCCACATATTCCCCGTATGTGTTCCAACCAGGGAGAGGCCGTTAGTGGGGGTAACGCCTAAGTTTTTAATCGCGAATGCTGTTAGACGTTTAGCGGGAATTTTCCATTGTAATCGATTCATTTTTTATGATAATCCACTCCAGTATTCCCAGCGAACCTCTTTTTTTCACTTGATGAACAAAGTTTATGATCCCTGCTTATGCCCCACTATCTTATTTAGCGAAATCGACTGGTTTTACAATAAAAAGTATATTTTTTAAGGTTTTATTTTTTTGGAATTGAAAAGAAGGATTCCAGTTTCGAAACCACGGGAAAAAATAAACGCACGATTTCGTGGAGGTTCTTCATAACCGTACTGGCGAAAAGCTTAAATTTTCCACGATTTGTTTGGTAGCGGCGCAATGCATTTAATCGCCGGTGTTGCGTACTCATTTGCATGCAATGGATGGCACCGTACTTTCCTTTTTTGAAACTTAACTGTGAGAATTAACAAACTAGTTAATTTTATTCGCTTGAATGAGTTCGATATTATTGTATATAACTTGATAATTTCATGGACGTGGACTGAAATCTCGTGGGGGAATGGCGACCTTTATTCTCCCTCCTATGACTTCGGATGGAAAGAAAAAGATGGTGTTGGTTGCCAAGGGTGGCAACATCGGGTTTAGCAAGGCACGTTCAAATAACCTTTTATCTACTTTGGAATGATAGCAAAAAAAATAAGTTGCAATCGCGAAATAGCTACGTAGTTCAAGTTTTCAAATACCTTGAACTTCAAGAAATGAGTACCCAGCATGAGTGGCCTCTCTCGCGAAGGGTTTTCGTCGCCAAATATCGGCGCCCTCACTCAAACGCAATCAAAAATCGACCCAACTCTCCGCCCCTTGTCCATTGGGGAGGGATATCCGATACCGTCAGCTGTCCTTACTGCTGCGCCTTCCTGTCCTTCGCCCCCCCCCCCCCCATCGGGGTGGGCGAATGGGGGAAGCCCCCTCTCTCGTCGGTTGACGGCAGCAGCGCTGGTTGCTTGCTTTCGAAGGGGTCAAGGACCGAATGCGGGGAAGGGTAGGAGGATAGGATATCACTCGCGAGAGAGAGGTGCAGGGGAGGGGATCGCCCCCCTCCCCTCCCGACGTGGAACCCCGCTTTCTTTCTTTCTTCCTTCCGGAATCCCGCGGGAATGTTTCCGTCGCATGCGTCGGTCCATGCGCCTCTCGTCACATTTTATTGCTCTGAAATGCGTATATGTGGCAGCGTTAACAAGAGAAACCGTAGGAAATACGTCATGCGGCACTAAATGAACTCCGTTTGTATTTGGATGCAGGAACCATGGTTCAGCTGGCCTGGAAAATCGATAATTTCCGCGAAATTGCCGAGTTGGCATCCATATTACCCCGCAGCCCAAAACCGTGCGGCAAAGAGCGTTAGGTCACGAGCTAAATACTTGGTATTATTACTTTCAGGAATGTTTAGTACCCTGCTAGCTACCGCTAGGGTTGTGGCAGCATACTAATTTTCCCCCGAATATTTTTTCCCCATTAACGTTATTCTGATCCCTTATCGTTCGTGGGAAAAATGATGTCTTAAATCTATATGTTGTACACTTAATCTCTGTCCTTTATGCCGGTGTAATGCCGGAGCATTGTGTTAACATTTTTATTTTCGAGTAGTTTCCAGCAAATGTGACTTTTGTTTTCTATTTTCGGGCTCACGAATTTTATGAGGGGAAAGAAATCCTTACATCAGTCTAACCAACTGTGAATTAACCTTAATTTCTCGTAATATTCTGGCCTTGCAGTAGATCCGGTCACCTGAGATTTGCAAAAACTGTGACAAGCTTTCTGTTTATTCATGGCGATTTCAAACGGAACGGTAAGTGTTTGTATCGTCCATTTCAGAAATGGGATCTTTCAAGCCAGGATCCCGAACACTTAATCGAGGTGAGCACCCACCCACGCGAATCATTATCGAAAACGTGCATCTACGTGCAAACATAGCCGAACCAACTTAGGCAAATCGCAGAAATTCATCAATGCACCAAGACATACGGAGATATTCGCTGTAAAATAATAACAGCCAAGTTGGAGATTTCTCGTGTTCTTCCTCGGATCATTCCGTGGCCGGCATTCCGATAGGCGTCCATCTTGCTCGGGGTGTTCTTATCAACGCCCTAGGACGACGGACGCAATTCATCTTCGAGAAGTCTAGGTCGTGCGCCCAGTCGGGTGAACCCGAGAAATATTCGCCCAAATTTTCCCGCGTGGAAAGCACCAAATCATTGTTGCACCATATTTGGTAAATGTTTTTGCGGGGATATCAATAATTTCGTCGAGTTATAGTGTCACAGTGTTATGTGTCGACATGGATTGCAGTTGGGATGCAGGATTGCGATTGAAATGGAGACAGAAGAAAAAATAGTATCTTGTTAATTTCCTTGGAGATCGATGATATGTATCCACAAAATTGGTAGTTCTGTTGTTTCAAATTTCTACACTTGTAAATGTTCTCATCGTGGAGTTGCTCATTTTTGTCCTTGGTCGTCGGCATGTGAGGGAGCTTTATTTAATTTTCAAAAATTTTAATTTTTCCAATATTACTCGTAAACTCAGGAATTGTTTCACGAAAGTGTTTGTAGACACGTAAATAATGAATAGTAGCTTATATGCGTAAAGTGTCAAATAGACTCGATTCCGTAGAGTCCCACAGCTTTCGCAATTTCGTTCTCCAAATGTCTTCAGGCATGTAAGATCTTAGAGGCTCATTTCCGTCTTGGCGGTACAAAACTCTTCTTGGGGGCGTGAAATATTATTCTGGCGTGCAATCAGTTAGTCATACGAATGACGCCGTCCTGGCGTAATTCGCCGAGTCCAATCACGAAATTGACATGGCGTCGTGATGTTGCAACCCCCCCCCCCCCTCACGCTCGCTGCGAATTCTTTCCATTCTCGGGCGGCCCTCGTGAATGTAGGTAATGATCGAGTTTCGTTAACTCCGGTCTGAAGGCGCCGGATGAAATTTTGCTTCCGGATTAAAATGAGCAGAATGTCGCTGGAATTTAATGAGTGATGTTGGCCTGGTTGTTAATTTCACGCCGTGTTCTACCAACGTGTCATTTCCCTGCTCACCAGAGCGTTGTGTGGGAAGTGTTACCTGGCCACCAAAGCCTCCTCTGAAGAGCCCTCCCAGGTTAACGTTAAAGACGTCGATGGGCTCTTAGAAAACTCCGACGGCGATAGCGGTGGAAGGTGCTCTAAATCACGAAAGCATGCGTTGAGGAGGCAGTGCACATTGATTTTTCAAACCGGTGACTTGGTCGAAAGCGAATAATTGATGGATGGCTGTTTTAATGTTTTCCTTCGTTTGGGGTCGCTGGGGTTAGGAATTTCTTTTTTTGGGTGTCATCCTTGACTGGAAGACGTACGTGACGTAATTGAGGAATACAAGTATTTAGGGAAGGTGCAGTAGTTTCGCCAGTCGTGAATTAATTAATATGCGGTCCCCTCGGGGACAGCGGGTTTTCACGCTCCGCGGGTCTCTCGGACCGAAGTAATGGTCCTTGGAAGAGTCGGGTCACCTGCCTCCCCGCCCCACTTTCCATTGCATCCCCCTGATGGCCACTTAGCCAATTGACTCGCCGGGCCCCTTCCTAGTTTGCCCTTCTCCCCCCCCCCCCCGGCCGCTCTATCTCTACTCGGTTGTTTCCGCTTATCCAGGGTCCAAGGTTCGTGTGCAAAACGAAGATATATCCCTGTTATCGGGAAAAGTCTGTTTGCGATATTCGTCATGTTAACTCCTCGAAGAAAATGAAGCCCACGGAGCGCAGGGAATAGAATTCATAAGACTGAGATTTCATCGGCCAGCCTCTTAAATCAGCCGTTTTTTCCCTCAACGCAAAGAAGTGTTTTTGTGTAATAGGCGAGAGTGATTATCCTTTTATGCAACCGACTCCCTTTTAAATGCATTTATTCATTTCATTCTATTGCATTCAAGTTAGTGATAGATTTTAAGCTTGATAATTCGCACGCGTACGTGTTCAGATGGCAATGCAAAATTCAGTCGTAATTGAATAGATTTTCGTCCACCTTTCCCCGTATTTTCATATTTACAGAAAAACCTTGGGAGTGGGGTATCTAAGTAGTTTGAATTGATCACCTACCTTTACTTCCCGCCCTCCGCCCATATTATTGGAGAGCAGTGTGGGTGTGCGTTTCGCAAGTGTGGGGCGGGGCGAGGGAAGAAACCTAAAAAAGCGGAGGCCATTAACCAAAACCCGGGTCATCGTTTTCGATTTAGATTAAGTCCCCTGCGATTGTAGCACGAAATTCTTGACGCTGACTGAATAAAAGAGAATGCGGCTAGGCAGCTGATGACCATTCCGAAATAGGAATTTTCCGAGTGTTTTGAGAAGTGGGAGGTAGGACGGGATGTGAGCGTATGAGGTCCCGAGGGGAATACTTCGAAGGGACCGAGGCCTGATTGATCTAGCTGGGCTGATTTTTTAAAAATAGTGCATGGCTGGATGCTCCCCGGGCAGACGACGTACTTAATTGGAATTCGAAACCAAACTTGATGTATTGAGAAATGAATATTGGTTTTTTAGGCGTTACCATATGGAATGAACTCATTTTCTATTGAAAATCTTTAACGTTTAAATTCCACGGTACTAAACACAACCCGGGTTACGGCGTGCCACGTCGTAATCAGGCACTGACTCCCAGGAAAGATGGATGCCTCGAAGAAGTGGGTACCTTCATGGTGCAAGGCGTAGATAGGTGCGCGCTGCCTTCCTCGCTGCTGATCCATCTTCTGCCTCTCGCCGGCTCCTCCTCACGTTGCTTCCCCTCCCCACCGTCCTCCCTCCGACGTCAGAGCCACCACGCTTGGTGGGAGTGGTATTTCGTCCGTGGTTTCGGACTGCGGAGGGGAGGGCCTTGGGGGGGGAGTCGGAGGGGAGGTTTGACACGTGGTCTGCTGCGCAAGCCACGTAGAGAGGCAAGGACGGGCAGAGAGGAAACAAGCGCTGGTGCGGTTGATCGTCACGCAACGGAGTCCGCTGTCCCTTTTGAAGCAAGTGTGTGAACTGCAAAGACAATCTAACTTGTCGTGCAACGTATTCGACGGAACACGCCCTCCCAAGTTGATTTGGTGGCCTTCGCGTCCGAGAACGCTGGCCCTCATAATACTCCAGTTGTGCATCGCCCGTCTCCTTGCGTGAAGTTTAACACGTCAACTTCTCGGGGCTATTTCTTGCCTGTTGGAGTGACCGATATGTCGCGAGTGGGATGACCGACCGACCTCTTCTTGCGCTCTTTGATTGGTAGTGCTACGTCGTGAGAGGTTCACCTTTCGCCCGAGGCATCACTGTGTTTCTGGGGAATAAGGGAAACGCAGTCGCGGTATTTTTGTACGAATTTTTAAGAATCTCCCAGTTTCCTTCCATCCCTGTTTCCTGTGATACGGCATATCGCCTTGAACGCGCGCCCGCTGCAATTCGTAACTCGTCGAGCTATTTTCAGCGTGGAGAGGTGAAGATGTCGATGATGAGCCCATTTTCAGTGAAGTGGACTCGGATGGAATCCTTGTAGTTCAAAGGAGAAGAGCGAGGTTTGATTTAGTGTGTGTGTTTCTCAGAGTGGGAATTGTTTTCCTGACGTGTATCGCCTCTAATATCGCCGGCCCTGGCTGGCACGACACACGCGGCCAGCGATGCAGGACGCAGGGGGGGCCAACAGGGCCGTTGTCTACATCAACCAAGGTGAGTTAAGTGTTGGTACCAATGGGTGCTCGATATTCGCCTTCCAAAGCAGTTTGTGGCATTCCCTTCCCTTTCTACTTCTCCTTATCTCCCAGAACGGCGCCCTGGCGCCATATTGTTTGTTGAAGTTGAGAAGTGAGGAAAACGGCCTCGTGGAATTCAAGTGCGTGTTTTCTTATGTTCCTGGATATTTATTGCTTCGGTTTGCTGATTCGAGATGTATGCGGGTGTCCAGAGGGGCACCCTGTATTCTGTGGCTGTTTTCTCGACTTGAGGAGGGAGAGGTCCTCTCCTCAACTCGGACGGAAGCGAGTTGCGACCCCACCGAGTGATGTGGTGCTATAATGATTCGGTGGGCAACACTCGGGTTGGGAGAGAGAGAGAGAGGCTCTTGGAATCCATAAACTTTCGACGGCTCCGTCAATCTCGCCTCGAGGTTTTTTATGCTTGAAGGGGTCTTTCCCGTTGCCGACTGGTGTCCACAGTCTGATTGGATATAAGGCCACGAACGCAGGAGTTCAGGCGAGGGGAAATCCTCGCTTGACGTAGTCGATGCAAAGGGAATAGAAGTCCCGCACTCCTCGATTCCATCTTTTCTCGATCCAAGGCCTTTTTTTCGTTAACCGGAAATTTCAATGCGAATATTCTTCGTCTGTCCCTGGTTCCGTTATAATGGAGTCCTCCGGCATGCCACGCCTCCGCAATCGAGTGCGTGTGCTCTACACCGCGCCACATTCGAATTTTCAAATCGTATGCGTGAATCGTTTTCCTATGCCGACCGACGCTTGGGTTTTGTCGCGGTCAGCATTTAAACGGGCGCGAAGGCATCATGACAAGCAACGTGCATCCGTATGCCTTGGTGTACGGTGGCTGACCATCCCGCCGAGGGGGTGAGTTTTCGCGGCAGGGGCATGTCTCGCGAGTGATTCGTATTCGAGTGGAGAAAAGCTGCAATGGCATCCTGCATGCAGTCGCTACTGAGAATGGCAGGAGTGATGAAACGCCGACATACTTCCGACCTAAACTACTTTTCCCTCCCGGCGCGGTCGGTCAACGTTTTGCTGATGCAATATCGCTCATGGGAAAAATAGCAACTTGGATCTGTCTTTACATAATCTCTCGAATTGTATTTACATGATCACTCCTACCGTACTACGGTACGTAGCCCCGTACGTAATATCGTATTACTTACTTCATCATCTCCAGAGAGACATCCTTTGAATGTATGCTAGAGATTTAATCTGTACTTGATACTCGGTATCCGTGAGTTATTGCGAGCCTAACTCATCTAATGTTTTCGATAAGCTCTTCATTTAATCATAACGTTTCACAAATCTACAGCCTCTACGCTTCGCACGATCCAATTCGGTAATCAAACCACCTTCATGGTGATCTAATAAATCCTTTTTTGTCAGTTTGTCCACATACTCCCCGTATATCCTTCACTCAGGGGAGGCCGTAAGTGAGGCTAGCGTCCAAGTATTTAACCGAATTTACACTATCTAATTCTGTATTCCTGATCGAGTTGCTTCTATTCCAACAATCCATCACTCAGTACTTGAAGTTGAATCCTAATATCTAAGTGTAACCTCAACGTGGTATTGCGTTTAGAGACGTATTTTTTTTAAGGTAATCTACCGGTTAAGGTAGGTTTTTGGATGGGCACAACTACCAAACAAATATTTTATTACTCCTAACAAAACACAAAATCCATCATCCTACTCTATATCAGGTCCCTCTTCATCTCTGAGTACTTTCTTCCTCCCTTCATCCCGTCCAACATCCCTATCCTGTTCCTTCCCTTTCCTCTTTTGCCCAACATTCTACCCTCTATCACAGTCTTCAACATCCCACTGCCGGTCAACACCCCCTTCATCCACTTTTCCTGCCTCCGCGCAGCGTCTGTTCCTCAGTGAGGCGGCTGCAATGGCGCCTGACCCCAGTGGGGCGGCCAGTAAGTGATGGTGTCACGTTAAAAACACTATTGAGGAAGGCAACGGGAAACCACCTCAATTATCATTCCCAAGAAAAATATGATGGACAATAGAGACGTATAATATATATTATTATCTAGGTAATCTACCGGTGAAGGTAGGTTTTTGGATGGATACAACTACCAAATTCCACGCAGCGTATGTTCCTCAGTGAGGCGGCTGCAATGGCGTCTGACCCCAGTGGGGCGACCAGTAAGTGATGGTGTCACGATAAAAACTTTATTGAGGAAGGCAACGGGAAAACACCTCAATTATCATTCCCAAGATTTACATGATTGCCAAATAGAGATTTTAAGTCCTGGCAACTACGGGGCTCGGCCCAATCGGCCGTGTGTCGTGCCCGGCAGCGGGAGAGGCAAGGCTTCCGCGGTCGTCATCCCACGAAACCCTTGCAAGGGAAAACCAGCAGCAGCAGGCCAGAAGGCGCAGGAGAAGAAGACCAAATTAGTTAGAATAGGAACGTGGAATGTTAGGACACTGATGAGGACAGGTAAATTGGAGAATGTTAAGCGAGAGATGGAAAGGGGGAAAATAGATATTTTAGGTCTATGCGAGCGAGGTGAGATGGAAGGATAGCGGGGATTACTGGAGTGATAATTATAGAACAATATACAGCGGCGGGGACGAGAGACAACGAGGGGTTGCCATAGCATTAAATAAAGGGGCAGGAAGAAGCGTAGGCAACATAGAGCGGGTAACGGATAGATTATTACTATTAGCGATAAAAGCAGAACCGACGATCTTTGTTATTATTCAGTTATACATGCCACCGAGCAACCATAAGGAAGAAGAGGTCGATAGGATATACGATCAGTTAGAGGACATAATCGCGTGTGTTACCACAGGGAAACATTTGATAGTAATGGGGTATTGGAATGCGACGGTAGGCGAAGGAAGAGGTCGTGATGAGGTGGGGGACTACGGTTTAGGCACGACGAATGGCCACGGGGAGAAAGCAGTTGAGTTCTACAGGAGACAGGGGTTAGTCATCACCAACACTTGGTTTAGACACCACCAAAGACGCAGGCATGCAGGGAAAATGCCAGGTGACTCAGAAAGGCATCAGCTAGATTATATGCTGCTTAGACACAGGTTTAGGAACAGTGTGATAAATTCCCACAGCTTCCCGGGAGCGGATGCGGACTCTGACCACAATTTAGTTGTTATGAAATGTAGCGTCCGTTTCAACAAGATAAGGCAGGGGCGGCGAGTTAGAAAATGGAATGTATAAGCATTAAATGGTTTGGAAAGGCAGGAATACAAACAGGCGGTAGAGGAAATCATGGAGTTTGGTAAAGAGCTAAGTAATATCGAAGAAAAATGGGAAAGTTTCAAGAAAGGATTGTCTAAAGCCGCAAAAGACACTATTGGAACCGTTACCGCTATAAGGACTAGGAAACCTTTGATCACGGATGAGATGATTACAAAGATGGATGAGCAGAGAAAATGGAAGCATGTAAATACAGAGTTAGGCAAAATGAAGTAGAAAGAATTGAACAATAAATTGAGGCGGGCAACAAATAAAGCAAAACAAGCATGGTGGAAGACGCAGTGCGAGGATATGGAAAGTCTGCAGAGGAAGGGTGAAATCGGTGCGCATTACAGCAGAGTCAAATCGTTATCGGTAAGTAAGAAAGGAAGGTCTATGCTAACAGTTAGAGATAAGGCGGGTAAGGTAATAGTTGAGGCAGGAAAGATCCAAGAGAGATGGAAGGAGTATATAGAAGAACTGTGTAGTAAAGAACTCAGACCAACAAAGTTAGACATTGAAAAAGAATACGACGTGGTAGAAGATAGCTTAGGTCCAGGCATACTAGACGATGAGATAGAAAGGGCATTAAGGGAGATGAAACTAAATAAGGCCGTGGGGTGGATAACATTCCCGATGAACTATTGAAATGTTTAGGAAAATGTGGGAGGAAGAGGCTTTATGGGCTAATTCGTAGTTTCTATGAGGAGGGAATCTGGTTGGAAGACTTTGTGAGATCAGTGTTAGTCACACTCAATGGGCTGCAAGACAATATGTTTGATATCCCACGCAGCTAATTCTTTCTAGGGACAATAAAAATGCCATTGCAGCGATGAGATTATTAATCGAGAGGAATATAGAACACAATCAGGAGGTATTTGCCTGTTGCGTAGATTTCGAAAAAGCGTTTGCTAGAGTGAATTGGGAAAACTAATGAGTATATTGCAGAAAATAGGAATAGATTGGAGGGAAAGGAGGCTAATCCGCAACCTGTACATGTCTCAGACTGCTCAGGTGCGGGTGGGGAACGGGGAGTCCGGATGGGCCGTGTTAGGAAGAGGTGTAAGGCAGGGCTGCCCATTATCACCGTTGCTCTTCAACCTGTATGCAGAGGAAATGATTAAAGAGGCATGGGAAGAACTGGATGTAGGAATAAAAGTGGGTGGGGAATTCGTAAAATGAGTTAGGTTTGCTGATGACCAAGCTTTAGTTCGTCAGTCACCCAAGGGGTTGCAAGCATTGCTGAGTGAATTGGAAATTCAGTGCGACAGGTATGGGATGAGAATCAATATTAATAAAACAAATGTTATGTGACCTTCTAGAAAGAAAAAGGCTAAGTTAAGCATTAAAATAGGAGGGCAAAAAATAGAGCAGCTAAAACAGTGTACGCATCTCGGAAACGTTTTCGACCAACGCGGTCAATGTAGTAGGGACGTAAGGAGAAGAATTGCGCTAGGCAAAGAGGCTTTCACAAGGAGGAGGGAGTTGATGACGGGGACGTTGAGTAAGGATGTTAAGAAAAGACTCGTGAAAACTTTGATATGGAGCGTAGCTATGTACGGCGCGGAAACGTGGTCATTGAAGCAGGAGGATAGACGTAGACTGTAGGCTTTTGAAATGTGGGTGTGGAGAAGAATGGAGAAGGTGAAATGGACAGAGAAGAAAACAAATGAGGAAGTACTTGGTATGGTGGGCGAAGAGAGGGTTTTGTTGGGTGAAATCCTATGGCGACAGGAGAAGTGGATGAAGGGTGTATTGGCTAGCAGTGGGACGTTGAAGGCTGTAATAGAGGGGAGAATGTTAGGCAAACGAGGAGAGGGAAAGAACAGGATAGGGATGTCTGACGGGATGAAGGGAGGAAGAAAGTACTCGAGATAGCTGAAGAGGGACCTGCATTAGAGTTGGATGTTGTGTTTTGCTAGGGGTCACAAATAATTTAATTTGTAATTATGTCCATCCAAAAACCTACCTTAGACGGTAGATTACCCAATAATAATAATATATGCTTCATAATCCTCGAGGTTAACACTTTCCTGGTGTTGATTCGTTCTGAAATCATGGGGGTCCACGAATTGAGTGTTGAGGGATCCCTGCGCGTTATTTTCCGCCGGCATGCCTCGCGTCGTGTCCTGGCTCTCTTTAAAGCGTCTCTGCCCTCCCTTCCCCTCGACCCGTTTTCGCAACTCAACGAGCGCTCGGCTCCCTTCGACGAGTCAGTCATCACGACTCGCCTTGCGGAGATCCCTTTACGCGGCACTGGCCGACCGGGGAACCTTTTGTTTTGCTACGAGCTAATATATTAATATGATGCAAACGCAAAATCTGATGGAGACTGCATGACAGTTGTAAATAAAGAATGAATGCATGATAAATGCGAAACGTCGACTTGTTCTCAGCGGACGAGTATCAGCTTGAATCTTGTCGTACGTATTTAAAAAAATGTAATGTACATCCTGTGTATTTAAGCTGGCAAGACATTTCACCTTCCATGGTACCTTTGACTCTTGCTCCGTGATCCTGTTTTTCTGGGCCACCGACTTAATTCCACGGCGCTTGATCCAATCGCTATCGGAACCAAGACTGCGTTTGCATATCTCCCTCCCACGCCTCTTTCTCCAGAAAATACGGAAGGGAGGCGCGCCCTTCGTAATTAATGAATAGCAGGTGACCGTGAGTGGTCGTGTAATTAATGCACCTTATTTATATAATTAATGCTATCTTATTTCTCTATTTGGCGATATGATATAGAAAATTTTGTGGAGTTTTTTTTGGGGGTTATGCAGAGTAATTGTTGACGGTGTTGCAATAGAATTGGGGTAATGTAAAAGGATGCTCTAAGAGAAATGTTCTCCTTCGCTGGTTAGGCGACATTTAGAATATGTCGCTAGTATATGGGAGCCCCACGAAGTTGGATTGATTGTGGAATTGGATGGCGTGCAGCGTAGAGCTCTATTTTTTCAAAACGTTGTTATTACAAACTTCGCATAAAAATTAGCGTTAACTTATAGCGTATGAAAATAATTAGAGGAACTAGGCTGGGAATCACTCACGGAGCGAAGGTTAAATTACAGATGAAATATCTTGCATAGATTGGGAGGACGTCTCATTAGCAAAGCAGTTGAAAATTTATTATTACCCCCGCTCCCCATTGTATAATCGTAGAAGTGATCATGTCAATCAAATTCTATCTGCTCTACTCTTAATCTCATTTATTGACATGATCTCTTCTACCATTAGACAATGGGGTAATAATACATGTTCCACATCGCTGCTAAACAGACGTCCTTCCAATGTATGCAAGAGATGTAATCTGTAATTTAACGTTCGCGCCTTTGGAGATTCCCAACCTATCCCCTCTAATAACGTTTAATCCCGAGCTATTCCTGATATAAAGAAATCTCCGTCCACCCTTAATGTCACTTGCAGCCCCGGAGCACTTCCCTCCAGCTCCCAACTCCGACTGTTAATCATTTCTCCCTTAAGTAAACGGGGCGCATGAAAGATCGCCGTGAAGGAGCGCCTCCGTCTGCGGAGTAGCCCTCGGGGCAGGAGCGGACGGACGTCTTTGGGAAATTCCTTTGCTCATGTGCCCTCCACGTGAACGTGATAGTGTGTCATTTATTTTACAACGCCGCCTGTATCGATGTAAGTATCAAGAATGTACCCCAAGTCTTCGGTCTCGGAGTTCAAGCCAGGAAAAAATGTGCCTAGAATCGTTTGAAATTTTAAATCAATGATAAGCGTGATAGCGGTTGAGAGACTTGCGGTGACATTCGGAGGGGATTTAAGGATTGGTGGGATTGAACAGTTGGAATGTGTTTTCTCCATTGCAAAGTGCTCTGATTCAAAAAGTCACGTTTTGTTTACACGGTAAAGCCCCCAATCTCGTTCGGTTATACAGGCCATTATTTTCTAAGTGTTAAAGCAATTCGCCGCCTGGACGTATTTCTTGTCACACCAACTAAGAAGAGAAATAATGGCTGTGTGAGATAGTTAAGGCGGAGGCATTGACTAGTATTTCAGTCATTAATGTTTATCAGTGATGGTGTTCTGGGGTGTGAATCTGTGATAATTACTTATGGAAGTCGTTTCCTGTTAATGTCCTAATCTTGCCTCGGCATAGATATTCTGCCACTCGCATCCTTACGCCCTATTGAAATGAGGTTAAGCTAATGGTTGAGTAAATGGGATTAAGTGAAAGGTTTCTTTTTTTAACATCCCAAATACCTTTGCCCGCCGAGAATGTTCCCACGACTGGTGGTTCTTGACATATCTTCTACAGAGCCGACAGGGCCCTCGAAAAACCGTTGATTTTCACCCAGGGAGAGAGGGACCCGTGAGTCCGTGCGACTGAGGCCTTGCCGAGGGAGGGGCGAGACGGCCGCGGTGTTGATGTTGCGCGCGTGTCGAGAATGGAGAGAGACCTAAGGAAAGGTGGCAGTGCTCGGCTTGCTCCGCCGAAGAAGAGGGCACCGCTTACGGCGTTGGTGGCAGCGGGTCAATCCACACGATGCATGCGCTGTCCATGCGTAACTCTTCGGTTGACGGGAGGCTTAAGGCGATGGAAAGGAACTGTGAAGCGTGCACTGCAGTGGCTACCTCTCAACTATAGCGTGCCGCATGTGACGTAGGGCGCTAGTGGTGGTTTGACATTCCAGAAGAAAGAATAAATGATACCAAGTAGACAACTCTCTCTGCTTCATTATTTCCTCGGCGATTGTGATGACGATTATTCTGATTTTTGTTCGTTGGCTTGGGAAAGGATATTCTGTGCATTTCGATTCTGCAGTTTTTCTGCCTATTCGTAGTGCCATGAAACAGGAAAAAACGCGGAAATAGGAAGTGTCGCCTCGATTAAATACTTGGACGTTACCCTCACTCAAGACCTCTGCTGGGTGAAAGATATATGGACAGTGGACAACCTAACAAAAAATAAAGGTTAAAAGAGTGTCAGGTAAATGTGATGAAAAGGTTAAAGAGAAATAGTATGTCGCTGGTTCGGCCTCATTTAGAATATGCTGCTAGTATATTATGGGATCCTCACGAAGTTGGATTAATTGCCTAACTGGATCGCGTGCAGCGTAGAGGAGCTAGATTTGCAAAACGTTATCATAATGATAAAGTGAGCGGCGTATCCAAAATATTAAAGGAGCTAGGCTGGGAATCACTAACGGAGCGAAGGTTATATTACAGATTAAATCTCTAGCATAAATTGGAAGGACGTCTCTTGAGCAGTGATGTTGAAAGTGTATTATTAATCCCATCGCACTGCAACTACTTGGTCCTACCGCGATAGGAGGGAAATGTGTTTTGGATGAAGAGTAGTCTGGTGCTCTAACACCCTCTGCCACACACCCTAGCCGAGGCTCGCAGGGTATGAATGATAAACATGATATTTTCTTGTGTGATAAGATTCGGTGAAAAATAGGTTATATTGCCACTTTAGATACGTGCTTCTAATCTATGGAGGATATTTTCCCTGTGACTGAATCTTCTTTGCGAGTAATTCTTGATCTAGGTCTACTCCAGTCGCGCGATTGCGAGTCCTAACATTCGGCTAACTCTTCGTTTCACTCCATCTAATTGGGAAGTCCAGCCAGCCCAGTATAGGACCACGTGCCGTAGCAGCGTGTGCCGCGCTAGGCCTAATTAGAGAAAGGTAACCGCGCTCTCCGCAGCCGCGATAGTTTAACTGCTGCCATGTGTTGAGCGGACTTACAAATTGATTCAGCCCCAGTAATATGACCTGAATTGCTTGCGTTGGCGTTATCTCGTGGTTTGGCAGCGTGGTGGGGTTGTCTTTCATATATTGTGTCGCACGGCTGCAATTTTCACGTGAAAATAACTATTACTGAAAGTCGATGTTGGATCGCGTGGCTTGAATCGTCTAGGCAGTGCTTTCCCCGACGCCAACTTGATGAGCAGGGAGGGCCATCTATATCTATCGACCGCCCTAGTAGGGAAGGTGTTTTGGGTCAAGGGTAGTCAGATGTGTGATCACCCCCTGGCACACACCATAGCGGTAGCTCGAAGCGTACTTGAAAAACGCATGCCAATGTGAATTTTTGTATCATTCATTAAAACTTAAGCAGGTAATGCGCAAGAGCTCCAAGGTGACCAACCTTGCATGGGTATGCATCGGGAATCCGCCTTCGAATGTTTCGATCTTCAACCAAGTAACACACAACGTGTGTTGTATAGGGAGGCGCGGGAAGAGAGAATACTGCCGTTCTGGATTGTTTCGTTTGGGACTCTCTTTTAAGTTTAAACCCTCTCGCAAATTTCAAGAATTTAATTGGATACCATCTACATCTCTACATCTACATAATACCCCGCAAGCCGCCGCAAGGGCGTGTGGCGGGGGGTGTTAGGTCGCCAACCGGAAAAAGGAACAATACCATATGCAAAACAACAACGTGAAAAATTACACCCACAGTACCGCACACACTCATGCAAAAATCCCTTCATCCAACACTCATGCAAACACACATACCGCAAACAACAAAAAACTGCACCCCAGGATGCAGCACGAAAGCCATCCTACAACACGCAAGCCAGGACACAACAAGCAAGAATGTGAAACACCACTACCACATAAACATGCACCACAAAACACTCTACCCCCCAAAGAGACTATAAAAGGCAGGAAATGCGACCCAACGTTGCAGGTAGCAGGAATTTGCCCCCGCGGAGAGGGACGATAGATTGAAAGGGAGACTTAAAAACAGATGAACAGAACACGAATGAGGTCATTCGGAAGAATGGGTTATTATAACAAAACACATAAGGTTAGTGGAAGATCATGCATTTAAGTAGAACTAATTATTTTTTAGACGCTGAGGGTGGCAAGTGGAATTTTTGCTATCTATAACTATGCAGTTGCTATCCCGTATTGTCCGTGGGAAGGAGGAGTCCTTGAGTCGGCTAGTTCTGGCATCTATTTCCCGAATTTTATATGCATGATCGAAGCGACCAATGTATGTAGGAGTACGAATATTTTGGGAGACCTCGGTGCTGAAACATGCGGATCTGAATTTATTTAATAATATCAATCTTGCATTGAATCGTCTCTCTTCCAATGATTACCACCTCAAATCCATGAGCAATTCGGTGACGCTTTGCGTTTTATCGTAAGAATGTTTTACAAAACGGGCTGCCCGGCGTTGAACCTTCTCAATTTCCCGAATGAGACCTTTTTCACTCGGATCCCACACGCTTCATGCGTGTTCTACCAAAGTTGTAATTGTTGATTTTTCTTTAAATGTGTGGCTTCCACAGACCTCATTTGCATGTCCCTCTGCCTCGTTTGATGTGTCTCGCGTGGCGTGAGCAGTTAATCTCCAGCAGCTAGTGCTGAGGTTGGTCGGCCACCCTGACGGCTTTTTCCAGTAATGATCTTAAGCGCCACGATTCCATGGTCTATCAAGTGCATGTTCTGACTAACACAGTTTGAAGTTACCGAAACTATTGCTATCTCACTGCCATTCTCGAGTCGTAAGTGGAATGGAAGGGCACCCCTTTTGATGGGAATAAACGTTTTCAACGGCTTCTCTAACGGTTTCCCCCGCGACTCCCGATGCCTCTGTTGTGTGGGGTCCGGTGCTTTTGTCTTGGGAGTTTAAACTGCCTTCCCCACGTTTCGCCCGACATGACGGGCGATTCGCTGCGGATTCTGGAGGGAACATTTGGTGTCCGATGTGTGGCAATTTGGAACACCAAGGGAAATTGACGGATCATGATCGGGGCAAATGGATCATGAGCTGCGTGAAAATAAATCCAAATGTTTTACCGCTTATTTGTGCGATATTATCTCTACTTCGGTGATTTTTCTTTTTTGAAGGGAATATTTTGGCAGTCTAGTCGTCCAAAAGTGATGTATTCGTGCGGGTGAATGACGTGCCATCTTCCTTCTTGTTCGATGAGAGCACTACATTTTTAATTCCACTGACGATGATTTTGACGAGGCGTACCGAGTTAGCGTAACAGTCCTTTGCTATTCGTTCAGGATTTTGGTTTGATTTCCCCGATAATTCGCCCTCCTCCACCACCGCCTACGCAAGTTTCAAAAGAGAATATCTGATCGGGATGGTGTGCTCAGTCTTAGTTCATCTTCGAGTATTTACGCGCACTAATCACACACGGCGAGATAATACGCATGTAATGTGCTGATATCACAGTGAAACTTGCCTATTATTGACACTTGCGGTCAATCACGACAAAATGAATATTTACCAAATATTTGCGGAATTGGAAGACCCAGGCTGGCTGCAAATAAAATTCCCTGTAAAATTGTGAGGTGAGTTTCGTGGTAAAAGGGTGCAAGGCACCAGACGACACCCTGGCCGTGCTGGACCCCGTGGAGAGGTGGGGTGCTCGGATGCATGTCGTCTCCGCCTCGCCTCCTTGGCCTCCTTGGCTGGCGGCGGCTGAAACAGCTGACGTTTCGCAACCCGTTCCCTCCCCGCGGTTGTGCCCAAGGTCCTTCCCCGCTCTCGCAGCTCCCCTGCCCCGTAGACCTCTTGTCAGTGCTGCCACACTTACGGGTCGCTCTGAGTATAGCGGTGGGAGAATAAACCGGTGTGCGCGTGCATTCCGTCTCCCCCCCACCCGGATCACCGCTCTTCCCTCCCCCTCGCCACTGCTGGACAGAGAGAGAGGGAGCAGATGATTCCCGTCCCGACATATGCGAGGGACCCTGGGCCATTGCGTGGGTTGAGCATGCGCGCATAATAGCTTTCTGAATGACATTGACGCAATGTTAGCGTCAACGAGGAAGAAATCGTGATAAATATTTGTTCATAAATGAGGTTAACGGGAAAAATTAGCCAATGTTTCGATAAAAATGGAAAAAAGTGTCGGAATCCGCCAAGTGCGAGAATTGAAGTGAAGATAGCACGTGCGCCCAGTGGGGGGGCCAATCCCATAGCGTTCTGATGCAGTCGTGATTCGTCTGTTCGTTGGCACTCTCACGTCGCGTCACTCGACGACTGGATTTGGAGCGAGCGAGCGAGCAAGCGATGAGAAGCGCCCTCCTTCTCCTCATGAATGGGTTCCAATGCTCGTCGGCTCTTGGGTTCTTTTTGCTGACTGGGGCCAATTATTCGCTCGTTTATTTGCTGATGTTGGTAGTCCGACGCTTGCAGATTTCGACGATTTGAGGTTAGGCAGTCAGAATTGCTCTTTTGAAAACTTCCTTCTAAGGAAATGAATAACCATTACCAGTGATAAATCTTCGTTGCCACCCGTGCAAAGTTAAATTACCTCCGTATGATGTTCATCTCCTGGTGTCCTCGTCTTTAGGGAGTCTTTCCAATGTCGACAATCCAGGATTTGACATATTACAGCAGCGTTGATTCTCTTCGGGCCAATGTGTTGTCGCGCGCAACATTGACGCACTTAGTGATGCCACCCCCTTCCTCCCCCAATTCCCCTCTTCTCCCCTCCCCTCCCCCCATTCCCCGCCGTTTCTGCTCTCAACCTCCTTTCACCTTTCTAACTTTCCTTTTTGTTTCCCACGATTCTAATTTATTTGACTTCCGGGCAGTCCCCGATTTAGAGCCAGCGATTATTTGCAAAGAGAGACAAATAAAGTTAGCACCAGAGTTATGTTTTTTGTATTTAACTCTTTATCTATTGTATCGTGTTGAAAGGCTCGAAA